>NC_079226.1:10003137-10047597 GCF_029633865.1 Lampris incognitus
TAGTCGCAGGGGGCTTTACCAGTCACAGTTACCTTCTGTACAGTGCAGATGAAGAAACACTCCAGAGACATAAACCTTTTCAGGGAAAGACAAAAATGGCAGAAACTTCAGCAAGAGCAACAGAGGATGTACACATTCCTCCTCCTCTCCAGCACAGATAGACATGTAATAGGTGGCAGGTGGACCGAGCTGTCAAACAGTTACAGACTTGCAGTCAACACTCACTGACGCACAAAAGGATGACACATGCTATGAAAACATAGTGCACAAGTCATAGAAAAGTGATAATACACAAGTTATAGCAAAACAAGTGAAACTGAATGATTACACGAGTTATGGGAAAAGGTTGAAAGAGTCGATGATGCTGAAACACTTCGTAGCTGCAGCTAGCTGAGCCGGCTCGCTGAAGTGCAGTAGAAATTTAGTAATGCAATGAAAGTAATGAAGTAAAAAGTAAGTAATATCAATATGATATCAGTATGGGGTAACGCGTTACATTAAGTGCATGTAATGTCTTAGTTAGTAGGTAATAAGGCCCTTGTAAGTCCTTATCAAATGCCTATTAACATTACTGTTAATTAAACTATATAGTGTTAATGATTATTAACACTAGCATCATAAACACGTTTTGGCCACTAGCTGGCGCTTGTAAGATATGCAAAACCTACTTTCTCACGCTCGTCTTAGGTTGTAAGTCCAATTTGCATAAGGCTTTGCGCGTGGTATCTAAGGACCCTCATGATTAAAAGTTATTAAGAGAATTTTGATAGTCCACAATATGCAAAAGTTATGACTTATAAGGGCCTTATTACCTATTAATTAGCTCTTATTACTTGCATCTAATGTAAAACATTACCCAATACGGAGCAGAGGAAACGCCTCATGGAAGGTGTTTGAATTACTGGCTTATATATGGACAGAAAAAATCTAAAGTTAAGCCAACCCTGTGACTGTGAGCCAGCTTGTTTAAATTGTTTGGCTTGGCGGTTGAGTTACAGACAGCTGAAGAGACTAAGTGTTGAAGAGGACAGAACTCCTTGTCCTGTTTTGACAGCTTGGTGTTCTTTATCTCTTTTCTTCCTGTGTGTAAGTGTTATACTACATCACCTTATTTCCTGTATTCGCATTGCAGTGTGTGCATACTGTGTTTAATGGCACTATGCTGTGTGTTTAATGGCACTATAATGTGTTTAATGGCACTATGCTATGTGTTTAATGGCACTATAATGTGTTTAATGGCACTATGCTATGTGTTTAATGGCACTATAATGTGTTTAATGGCACTATGCTATGTGTTTAATGGCACTATGCTATGTGTTTAATGGCACTATATGTGTTTAATGGCACTATGCTATGTGTTTAATGGCACTATACTGTGTTTAATGACACTATACTGTGTGTTTAATGTCACTATACTGTGTGTTTAATAGCACTATACTGTGTGTTTAATTGCACTATACTGTGTGTTTAATGGCACTATGCTGTGTGTTTAATGGCACTATGCTATGTGTTTAATGGCAGTATGCTGTGTGTTTAATGGCACTATACTGTGTGTTTAATAGCACTATACTGTGTGTTTAATGGCACTATACTGTGTGTTTAATGGCACTATGCTATGTGTTTAATGGCACTATGCTATGTGTTTAATGGCACTATACTGTGTGTTTAATGGCACTATGCTGTGTGTTTAATGGCACTATGCTATGTGTTTAATGGCACTATGCTGTGTGTTTAATGGCAGTATACTGTGTGTGTAATGGCACTATGCTGTGTGTTTAATGGCACTATACTGTGTGTTTAATGGCACTATGCTATGTGTTTAATGGCACTATGCTGTGTGTTTAATGGCACTATGCTATGTGTTTAATGGCACTATGCTATGTGTTTAATGGCACTATGCTGTGTGTTTAATGGCACTATGCTGTGTGTTTAATGGCATCATGCTATGTGTTTAATGGCACTATGCTATGTGTTTAATGGCACTATACTGTGTGTTTAATGGCACTATACTGTGTGTTTAATGTCACTATACTGTATGTTTAATAGCACTATACTGTGTGTTTAATGGCACTATACTGTGTGTTTAATGGCACTATGCTGTGTGTTTAATGGCACTATGCTATGTGTTTAATGGCACTATGCTGTGTGTTTAATGGCACTATGCTGTGTGTTTAATGGCACTATGCTGTGTGTTTAATGGCACTATACTGTGTTTAATGACACTATACTGTGTGTTTAATGGCACTATAATGTGTTTAATGGCACTATGCTGTGTGTTTAATGGCACTATACTGTGTGTTTAATGTCACTATACTGTGTGTTTAATAGCACTATACTGTGTGTTTAATGGCACTATACTGTGTGTTTAATGGCACTATGCTGTGTGTTTAATGGCACTATGCTATGTGTTTAATGGCAGTATGCTGTGTGTTTAATGGCACTATACTGTGTGTTTAATAGCACTATACTGTGTGTTTAATGGCACTATACTGTGTGTTTAATGGCACTATGCTATGTGTTTAATGGCACTATGCTATGTGTTTAATGGCACTATACTGTGTGTTTAATGGCACTATGCTGTGTGTTTAATGGCACTATGCTATGTGTTTAATGGCACTATGCTGTGTGTTTAATGGCAGTATACTGTGTGTGTAATGGCACTATGCTGTGTGTTTAATGGCACTATACTGTGTGTTTAATGGCACTATGCTATGTGTTTAATGGCACTATGCTGTGTGTTTAATGGCACTATGCTATGTGTTTAATGGCACTATGCTATGTGTTTAATGGCACTATGCTGTGTGTTTAATGGCACTATGCTGTGTGTTTAATGGCATCATGCTATGTGTTTAATGGCACTATGCTATGTGTTTAATGGCACTATACTGTGTGTTTAATGGCACTATACTGTGTGTTTAATGTCACTATACTGTATGTTTAATAGCACTATACTGTGTGTTTAATGGCACTATACTGTGTGTTTAATGGCACTATGCTGTGTGTTTAATGGCACTATGCTGTGTGTTTAATGGCACTATGCTATGTGTTTAATGGCACTATGCTGCGTGTTTAATGGCAGTATACTGTGTGTTTAATGGCACTATGCTGTGTGTTTAATGGCACTATACTGTGTGTTTAATGGCACTATGCTGTGTGTTTAATGGCACTATACTGTGTGTTTAATGGCACTATGCTATGTGTTTAATGGCACTATGCTGTGTGTTTAATGGCACTATACTGTGTGTTTAATGGCACTATGCTATGTGTTTAATGGCACTATGGTGTGTGTTTAATGGCACTATGCTGTGTGTTTAATGGCACTATGCTGTGTGTTTAATGGCACTATGCTATGTGTTTAATGGAACTATGCTGTGTGTTTAATGGCACTATGCTGTGTGTTTAATGGCACTATACTGTGTGTTTAATGGCACTATGCTATGTGTTTAATGGCACTATACTGTGTGTTTAATGGCACTATGCTGTGTGTTTAATGGCACTATACTGTGTGTTTAGTGGCACTATACTGTGTGTTTAATGGCACTATGCTATGTGTTTAATGGCACTATGCTATGTGTTTAATGGCACTATACTGTGTTTAATGGCACTATAGTGTGTGTTTAATGGCACTATGCTATGTGTTTAATGGCACTATGCTATGTGTTTAATGGCACTATGCTATGTGTTTAATGGGACTATGCTATGTGTTTAATGGCACTATGCTGTGTGTTTAATGGCACTATACTGTGTGTTTAATGGCACTATGCTGTGTGTTTAATGGCACTATGCTCTGTGTTTAATGGCACTATGCTGTGTGTTTAATGTCACTATACTGTGTGTTTAATGGCACTATGCTATGTGTTTAATGGCACTATGCTATGTGTTTAATGGCACTATGCTATGTGTTTAATGGCACTATGCTATGTGTTTAATGGCACTATACTGTGTGTTTAATGGCACTATGCTGTGTGTTTAATGGCACTATGCTATGTGTTTAATGGCACTATACTGTGTGTTTAATGGCACTATGCTGTGTGTTTAATGGCACTATACTGTGTGTTTAATGGTACTATACTGTGTTTAAGGCACTATGCTGTGTGTTTAATGGCACTATACTGTGTGTTTAATAGTACTATACTGTGTTTAATGGCACTATGCTATGTGTTTAATGGCACTATGCTATGTGTTTAATGGCACTATACTGTGTTTAATGGCACTATAGTGTGTGTTTAATGGCACTATGCTATGTGTTTAATGGCACTATGCTATGTGTTTAATGGCACTATGCTATGTGTTTAATGGGACTATGCTATGTGTTTAATGGCACTATGCTGTGTGTTTAATGGCACTATACTGTGTGTTTAATGGCACTATGCTATGTGTTTAATGGCACTATGCTATGTGTTTAATGGCACTATACTATGTGTTTAATGGCACTATGCTATGTGTTTAATGGCACTATACTATGTGTTTAATGGCACTATGCTATGTGTTTAATGGCACTATGCTATGTGTTTAATGGCACAATACTGTGTGTTTAATGGCACTATGCTGTGTGTTTAATGGCACTATGCTGTGTGTTTAATGGCACTATGCTGTGTGTTTAATGGCACTATGCTATGTGTTTAATGGCACTATACTATGTGTTTAATGGCACTATGCTATGTGTTTAATGGCACTATACTATGTGTTTAATGGCACTATGCTATGTGTTTAATGGCACTATGCTATGTGTTTAATGGCACTATACTCTGTGTTTAATGGCACTATGCTATGTGTTTAATGCACTATGCTATGTGTTTAATAGCACTATGCTATGTGTTTAATGGCACTATGCTATGTGTTTAATGGTACTATACTGTGTTTAATGGCACCATGCTGTGTGTTTAATGGCACTATACTGTGTTTAATGGCACTATGCTATGTGTTTAATGGCACTATGCTATGTGTTTAATGGCACTATTTTGTGTGTTTAATGGCACTATACTGTGTTTAATGGCACTATGCTGTTTGTTTAATGGCACTATGCTATGTGTTTAATGGCACTATACTGTGTTTAATGGCACTATGCTATGTGTTTAATGGCACTATGCTATGTGTTTAATGGCACTATGCTATGTGTTTAATGGCACTATGCTGTGTGTTTAATGGCACTATGCTGTGTTTAATGGCACTATACTGTGTGTTTAATGGCACTATGCTATGTGTTTAATGGCACTATGCTATGTGTTTAATGGCACTATGCTGTGTGTTTAATGGCACTATGCTGTGTGTTTAATGGCACTATGCTGTGTGTTTAATGGCACTATGCTATGTGTTTAATGGCACTATGCTATGTGTTTAATGGCACTATGCTATGTGTTTAATGGCAGTATGCTATGTGTTTAATGGCACTATACTGTGTTTAATGGCACTATACTGTGTGTTTAATGGCACTATGCTATGTGTTTAATGGCACTATGCTATGTGTTTAATGGCACTATACTGTGTGTTTAATGGCACTATGCTATGTGTTTAATGGCACTATGCTATGTGTTTAATGGCACTATGCTATGTGTTTAATGGCACTATACTGTGTTTAATGGCACTATACTGTGTGTTTAATGGCACTATGCTATGTGTTTAATGGCACTATGCTATGTGTTTAATGGCACTATACTATGTGTTTAATGGCACTATGCTATGTGTTTAATAGCACTATACTATGTGTTTAATGGCACTATACTATGTGTTTAATGGCACTATACTATGTGTTTAATGGCACTATGCTGTGTGTTTAATGGCACTATGCTATGTGTTTAATAGCACTATAATTCTGACTCTGCCTTCCCCTGATTCTCTTTCTCTGTTTACCTCCTTTTCATTCACCTTATCTCCTCTGCTTTTCTCCTCTGTCTGTCTCTCGCTCCCTCTTTTCCTCTCCGGTGGCAGTATATTTGGTCAGTTGATTGCTCTGTGTGTGTGTGTGTGTGTGTGTGTGGGGTGGGGGGTGGGGGGGTGGGGTGGGGGTGGGGGGGTTCAGTGACATCGCCTTTCCAGAAAGGTTCCCCTCCAGGTTCGTAGCCTGATGCTAACCTCTCCCCCCTTCACTGAAAAACACTTGTGCCTGTCATGACTCTTGTCATCTTTGTCTTCCTCTCCTTTCTTTTCTCTCTCTCCACCCTTCTCTCTCTCCACCCTTCTCTCTCTCTCTCTCTCTCTCTCTCTCTCACACGCACACACACACACACACACACACACTACAACTCCATGCACTGTGTCCTTATGATGAAGGCTGAACTGAGATACTGCAGATTGGCTGACAACCTGGAAGTATTCAGGGCAACAATATGATGTGTGTGTGTGTGTGTGTGTGTGTGTGTGTGTGTGTGTGTGTGTGTGTTGTGCACAGTGATGGCCCTTTGTCCTAATCGACATGCTGCTGTTGTCATTTCTGTCTGAACGTGTTTTTGTTGTTGTTGTGCTGAAGCGGGTGATGCATTTAGTGTGATGACTTTGATCAAACTGATCACAGTCTCTCCCACTGTCACTCTCTCCCTATAACCCCCCCCTTCTCCCTTTCTCACCTCCATGCTCTTTTTTGGGGGGGGGGGGTTCCCCCCTTTTTCTCCCCAATTATATCCGGCCAATTACCCCACTCTTCTGAGCCGTCCCGGTGGCTGCTCCGCCCCCTCTGCCGATCCGGGGAGGGCTGCAGACCACCACATGCCTCCTCCCATACATGTGGCCTCGCCAGCTTCTTTTCACCTGACAGTGAGGAGTTTCGCCAGGGGGGTGTTGCGCGTGAGAGGATCACGCGACCCCCCCCCCCCAAACAGGCTCCCCGACCAACCAGAGGAGGCGCTAGTGCAGCGATCAGGTCACACACCCACATCCGGCTTTCCACCTGTAGACACGGCCATTGGCGTCTCTAAGGATGCCCAACGTAGCTGCCGGTAACACAGGGATTCGAACTGGCGACCCCCGTGTTGGTAGGCAACGGAGTAGACCGCCACGCCACGCGGACACCTTAAGGTCATATGCATACATTTTGGCGCAAAATCTGGCCCTTTCTATACAAATGAGCCTGGTCGCACAACACCAGCGCTAATAGCCCCACACAGGGCGGAAGTGAGTGGCGTCGTCGTTGGGGGGGGGGGGGGTGGGGTTGGGGGTATGTGGCGTCCAGACTTCCCAGAGATCATGGCAGCCTCGGTTGTAGGCAGGCGGAGGCCTCGTCATGCCGGGCGTGCTCGTGAGCGGGGATTTGGAGGGAGAATATCACTTTTTAATCTAACAGGTCAAACAGTCCTCGCTGTACTTGGTGCCATGGAGGAGGACACTGAGCCTGCTGGGCTCCTGCGGCACCAGGAGCCTGCTGGGCTCCTGGGGCACCAGGACCCCAGCAGGCTCCTGGAGCACCAGGACCCCAGCAGGCTCCTGGGGCTCCAGGAGCCTCCGTTTGCCCTGTGCCACGTGGAGAACTGTGATCAGACGCAAAACCGGGGCAGGTCGCACTCGGCTGCAGAACTTTAGGGCCGTGCTTGTGTTGAAATATTGTCCGTGCAGTATCCTCTGTGGGTTGGACCTTGAGACGGGGCAGGCGGCGGCGGCTGCGGTCCATTCTGTGTGCACTGGCCCGTCAGGACAGAGCGGGTCTTCGCAAAACCAGAGACATCCGCAGAGAGGTCGGCACGGCGGCGCAGTGGTTAGCGCGGTCGCCTCGCACCAAGAAGGTCCTGGGTTCGAGCCCCGGGGTCGTCCAGCCTTGGGGGTCGTCCCGGGTCGTCCTCTGTGCGGGGTTTGCATGTTCTCCCCGTGTCTGTGTGGGTTTCCTCCGGGGGCTCCGGTTTCCTCCCACAGTCCAGAGACATGTAGGTTGGGTGAATCGGCCGTACTTAACTGTCCCTAGGTGTGTGTGTGTGTGTGTGTGTGGTGGCCTGGCGGGCTGTCCAGGTGTGAGGGTAAAGTATCGTTCTTGCGACTGCCTTTATTTCTTGTCCTGTTAAATAGTTTTTTCTCTCTTTGCATAAATTTCAGGAGATTTGTTTCTCCTACTTGAGACAGAACACTCCTTTAATCTCTCTCCTCCCTCCCTTCATTTATCTTCCTCATGCTTTCAATTTTCCTCCCCGACTTTGTTTTCTGGTATTCGCTCCATTTCTCTCGGGTTTTTTTTTTTTTTGTCTTCCATCTGTTCCTCAATCTCAGCCTCTCTCCATAGGGTTTCCCTTGTTCGCTCTCCATCCATCTCCTTCTCTTGCCTTATACACACCTGCTCGGAACGAAAGGCACCACAACAGTACTTTGGGCTCGGAACACACACACACACACACACACACACACACACACACACACACACACACACACACACACACACACACACACACACACACACACACACACACACACACAGCGGGGTGCGGTGCGGTGGATCTGAATTATGAATCAGTATTTGAGTGCAGCTCTAAACATGAGAGACAGATGACTTCCATACAACCTCACACAGGGATGTACCCACTAGCACACACACACACACACACACACACACACACACACACACACACACACACACACACACACACACAAACACACACACACACACTCTTTGGTATTGTCAACAGTGAAAAACACACACACACACACACACTCAGGGACAACCATACACATGTAAGTGGAGAGAGGGGAAGAGAGAGAGAGAGCAAGAGGGAGGGAGAAGGAGAGAGGGGGAAGAGAGAGGAGAGGGAGGGATGGAGGGGAGGGAGGGGGAGAGAGAGAGGAGAGGGAGGGAGAGAGAGAGAATGGGTGGATAGACAAGGAGAGAGAAAGAAGAGGGGAGAAAAGGATGGAGAAGGGAAAGTGAAGGAACAGAAGGAGGTCAGTGAGGAAGAGGGAAAGAAAAGTAAAGGAAGAGGAAGAAAGGTAGACAGGAGCAGTGGAATAAAGGATGCAGCAGTGAGTAATTAGGATAATAAGCTGCTCTCTGACAGACGGGCTTGTTAACGGCTCTGACTCCTCGTCATATTAATTTTGAAATCAGTCGTTTTGTTTGCGTCTTTCATTTTTCCAGATGTTCAGTGAGGAACTGGTGGGCGCGGGCACGTTTTCATTCCCCGTTTTACTTTACTGTGTTTGAAACCAAATGTAGATAAACAGTTTATTAACAACTCTGAACAAATGACAAAACTTCCTTTTGGGCTCAGGGCCCAGCAGATAGTTTGTTGGGTAAAATGTGATCGATTCTCATTAACACGAGATAAATGGCAGTCCCTTCTATATCTTCAGTTACGGTAAACTAATGACAAGACACAACACATCAGCATTAACACGGAGTCTGTGGTGGACGACTCACCTGACTCACATGACCCACCTGAGTCACCCGACTCACCCGACTCACCTGACTTATCTGACTCACCTCACCCACCTGACTCACGTGACTCACCTGACTCACCTGCCCCACCTGACTCACCTGAGCCACCTGACTTACCTGACTCACCTGCCCAGCTTGACTCACCCGACTCACCTGACTCACCTGAGCCACCTGACTCACCTCACCCACCTGAGCCACCTGACTCACCTCACCCACCTGACTCACCTGCCCCACCTGACTCACCTGAGCCACCTGACTTACCTGACTCACCTACCCCGCTTGACTCACCCAACTCACCTGACTCACTGACCCACTTGAGCCACCCGACTCACCTGACTCACCTGAGCCACCTGAGTCACCCGACTCACCTGCCCCACCTGACTCACCTGACTTACCTGACTCACCTGAGCCACCTGACTCACCTCACCCACCTGACTCACGTGACCCACCTGACTCACCTGCCCCACCTGACTCACCTGAGCCACCTGACTTACCTGACTCACCTGCCCCGCTTGACTCACCCGACTCACCTAACTCACCTGAGCCACCTGACTCACCTGACTTATCTGAGCCACCTGAGCCACCTAACTCACCTGAGCCACCTGACTCACCTCACCCACCCGACTCACCTGACCCGACTGACTCACCTGACCCACCTGATTCACTTGAGCCACCTGACCCGCCTGACTCACCTGACCCACCTGACTCACCTGACCCACCTGACCCGCCTGACTCACCTGACCCACCTGACTCACCTGACCCACCTGACTCACCCGACTCACCTGAGCCACCTGACTTACCTGAGCCATCTGACTCACCTGACTCACCTGACCCACCTGAGCCAGTCAAGACTACATCAGGTTACGTTTCAGGATGAGCGACTAGTCATTGTTACTCCCACAGCATATAAATCTGAATAAAATCTATCTATAGGTGTAGATTTTAGGGGGCGTCCAGGTAGCATGGCGGTCTATTTCGTTGCCTACCAACATGTGGATCACCGGTTCGAATCCCCATGTTACCTCCGGCTTGGTCAGGCGTCCCCTCAGACACAATTGGCCGTGTCTCCGGGTGGGAAGCCGAATGTGGGTAAGTGTCCTGGTCGCTGCACTAGCGCCTCCTCTGGTCGGTTGGGGCACCTGCTCAGGGGGGAGGGGGAACTGGGGGAAATAGCGTGATCCTCCTACGCACTATGTCCCCCTGGCGAAACTCCTCACTGTCAGGTGAAAAGAAGCGGCTGGTGACTCCACATGTACGGGAGGAGGCCTGTGGTAGTCTGCAGCCCTCCCTGGATCGGCAGAGGGGGTGGAGCAGAGACCGGGACGGCTCAGAAGAGTGGGGTAATTGGCCGGATACAACTGGGGAGGAAAAGGGGGGGAAATCCCCCCCCCAAAAAAGATGTAGATTTTATTGAACTTTAACCCCATCGCTGGCCCAGTTGTCATGACAATGGTATCAAACATTTTTATTCCAATCATCACATCATCCCACAACAGCGGTTATTCATTTCCAGGTTTTTGTGTTTCTGTCTTGAGTCCAACCTTTGGCAGTGTGCACTATCATCACTCATGTGTTTCTACTTTTTATCAGCGTCCAAAATCAAAGGGAAGTTGGTGACAATGTGGCAGAGGTTATCAGATAGTCATAAGTCGTTGAAGTATAAACTGGCCTCGGTAACTGAGGGTCCAGTCGCTAAGTCACGTCGTTTGTTTGTGTAGCCCAAAATCACAAGGTAGTCCCAAAGGGCTTTCTAAACAGTACAATATACAACGTCCATCCATCCATTATCTGGACCGCTTATCCTGCTCTCTGGGTCGCGGGGATGCTGGAGCCTATCCCAGGCAGTCATTTGGCGGCAGGCGGGGAGACACCCTGGACAGGCCGCCAGGCCATCACACAGGCCCGACACACACACACATTCATACCTAGGGACAATTTAGTACGGCCGATCCCCCTGACCTACATGTCTTTGGACTGTGGGAGGAAACCTACGCAGACACAGGGAGAACACGCAACCTCCACACAGAGGACGACCTGGGACGACCCCGAAGTTTGGACTAGCCTGGGGCTCGAACCCAGGACCTTCTTGCTGTGAGGCGACCGCGCTAACCACTGCCTCACTGTGTCGCTCCAATATACAACAATATAAGACACCCCCTCACCTTGGACCCTAGAAAAGAATGAGGAAAAACTCCACAAGAAAAACGTTATCAGGGCAACAGAAAATACCCAGAAGTAGCAGAATTATAATGTAACATCATAGATTACACAGAGCGAGGTAATGTGGAATATATACAGTGAATATACAGAATTAAGCAAACCAAACTTCAGTGTGCTGGGTAATCAAATAAAGGAGGGAGTGCAAATTCACGTTTAGTGAATCTGTGACCATCCAAGACAACGTTAGAAACCACACAGATGCAGTCGGGAGCCGGTGGGACCCCGAGCCACAAAACCAGCTCTGCTCTGCGTGGGCCTGCAGACAGAACAGACTTCGCATGCACACAGAGGAAGACTGACACAGCATGCACACAGAGAGAGAAGAAGAAGAAGAGGGAATGGCAGATTGGTGCATAGATGTTGAGAACCCCTGGATCGTCAGGCGGCGCCGTGGTAGAAGGGAGTTTGTGTGCACGGTTATCGTGTGTGTCTCCATTAGCATTGGCGCTGAAACCAGGCCAAGGAACTCCTTCAAAAAACCCATCAAGTTGTTCTTTGATTTTGATGTTGGACCAGATGTCAATCAACGCCAAAGTTTTCTTCATGGCGTATGTCACAGATTTACACTTTTTAGTTTAGTTTAGTTTTCTGGTAGAAGAAGACGGATGGCTGCTGGTTGT
The DNA here is from genome assembly GCF_029633865.1 of Lampris incognitus. Classification (NCBI taxonomy): domain Eukaryota; kingdom Metazoa; phylum Chordata; class Actinopteri; order Lampriformes; family Lampridae; genus Lampris; species Lampris incognitus. Next base: position 10,015,324 of record NC_079226.1, read on the forward strand.
GATTTTACTGGGGGGAAATAGCGTGATCCTCCCACGCACTACATCCCCCTGCTGGTTGTGATTTTACTACACGCTGTAGGATCAGAGCAGGATGTAATAATCACGTTGTAGGAAATCAACTCTGTATCAGATGTGGCGTCACCAGGTGGGACGTGACTGCAAAACCAATCACTGAACACTGATGTCCTTAAGCCCATCCCACCGCCACAATCTGGCCGTGTTCAGCAAGGTTATCAAAAGGTGCCGAAAACCCAGAAATGAACAAGCCAAACCGTATGTTAAAGGAAATACCATTAAAATGGTTTCTTTCGCTGCTCTTGCAGGAATCAGGAACACTTTGTCATTTTATTTCATGTACTTGCATATATGAAGTGAGATGAAATGAAATAATAATTTCCCCCAGCCCACAGCAGTGCAACACAAAGACAACAAACACATCCAAAAGCTTCAAGAACACATACATCCAAAGTAACACATAGTATATCTAAACTAAGCAAAAAAAATCACTGTCCAAGGGAACGAACGCCAGCCAGGATGACGGTCAGAACTGCCGGTCTGCATGGGCTAGTAGTTAGCTTAGCCTGCCCCACTTCTACGTCCTGTCAGACCGCCCTCGGTGTTTCCTCTTTTGGCAAAGCTCCAGGCAGGGCCGTGGTCCTTAGGCTCACAGGACGCAGCAGACCAGGCTCCCTCAGCCGATCCAACGCCAGCTCTCCCAGCCAGACACCTTTGACACACCTCCCAGCATGCCACACGACGACACTAAAAACACCAGTCAATGCCAGATGAGGCCGCCGCCAGACCGCCCTTGGTGTTATCTGAACTGCCGGTCTGCATGGGCTAGCAGTTAGCTTAGCCTGCCCCACTTCTGCGTCCTGTCAGACCGCCCTCGGTGTTTCCTCTTTTGGCAAAGCTCCAGGCAGGGCCGTGGTCCTTGGGCTCACAGGATGCAGCTGACCAGGCTCCCTCAGCCGATCCTACGCCAGCTCTCCCAGCCAGACACCTTTGACACACCTCCCAGCATGCCACACGACGACACTAAAAACACCAGTCAATGCCAGATGAGGCCGCCGCCAGACCGCCCTTGGTGTTATCGGAACTGCCGGTCGGCATGGGCTAGCAGTTAGCTTAGCCTGCCCTGCTTCCGCGTCCTGTCAGACCGCCCTTGGTGTTTCCTCCTCGGTCGGCATGGGCCAGCAGTTAGCTTAGCCTGCCCCGCTTCCGCGTCCTGTCAGACCGCCCTTGGTGTTTCCTCCTCGGGCGCAGCTCCGGGCAGGGCCGTGGTCCCTGGATCTACAGGACGCAGCAGACCAGGCTCTCCCAGTCGATCCAGCACCAGCTCTCCCAGCCATCAAACGAAGACACAAACTTAGACGCAGACTAAGACACTGCATGAACCGTACTGGGTGAGGCCCCTGCAAATGTGAATTCTTGCCGCCATCTTCCCACACCGGAAGTGGACTACCATTTCGGCCTTGCAATGCAAAAAGCAGTGTTGGTTGAAGCCAGCGGCTTGGAGTCCGAAGCTCGATTCAATTGCAGTTCATTTCCGTTCAGTAGACCTTCATTGTCCCTGGAGGAGAGCTCGTTGGCAGCGGGGTTAAAGGAGAAACACAGCACATGACGGTATAAAACAAGAAATGTAAAGAAAACATAGAGGAGCTGACATAAAAGAAGCAAGGCTTGCTGAGCATCTCTCGTGAGAGGGCATCTCAAAACAACACGTGTATTTCTCTGTTCTCTGCTCCCATTTCCAAACTGCCGTCTGAAAACTCCTCTTAACATCTAAATCAGTTTTGATGGCAAACAGCTTTAAATTCTGTTGAACAAATTTGATTTCCTCTTTGGTTGTTGCTGTGCCATTAGCAACAATTTGCGAGACGCTAAATTTTTTTTGGAGAACATAAAGAATCCCGTCTACACAAGCCCTTTAAAAAAAATCCCATGAACTCTCAGTAAAATCCCGTTAACGTGCCAGGACAAACTCTACCCGTGTCTAGTTCTCAGCTCTGCGGTGTTGTTTACATGTACGCAGACCTTGGCTAATTAAGGCCCTATAACCTTGTTATGCTGTGTTACAGTGCTCATAAGGGACTCTAAATGAGATAAATCTCTGCGGTGTGAATTTACATTTTCGACATTGAGAAGACGCATATTGCAAACATTCGACATTGCTCGTCAACAAATCACAAGTTACCTGCCAACAAACGTCTCAGAAGGCATACAGTAATGTTGACCCATTATTCTATAAGACACGTGTGTACTTGTACTACATATTCTATATGTAGGGTACTATTCTATACTAGGGTACTACAATTGTCTTAGGGTCATGTTTGACCCTATAAAAACGAGTGCTGTCCACTGATTAAATGCAGTCGTTCTGCACCGTGAAGAGGGAAAACCCAGATAGTCACACAGTTTGGGATGAATGACAGGTTGTTTTTTCATGCAAAATAGATCCAGCCATCCAGCCAGCCATTATCCGAACCGCTTATCCTGCTCTCAGGGTGGCGGGGATGCTGGAGCCTATCCCAGCAGCCATTGGGCGGCAGGCGGGGAGACACCCTGGACAGGCCGCCAGGCCATCACAGGGCCACAAAATAGATTTGGGGTTTAAAATGAAATGAAGTTGGTTTAATTTAGAGGTTTAATGAAGGCGGGTCATAAGTGACCCTGAAGGCAAGGGCAGTATGCAGACTGTGTGGACAACATGAGGGTTAGATAATGTCAGATATGGAAGAGACAGAACAGAGAATACATGAGATGGTTTGAAAACGAGCACTTGGAGAAAGAGAGTGTGAGAGAAGAGAGAGAAGAGAGAAGTATGAGGTAGAATAGCAGAATTCCCAAGGTTAAGACTAAAATGTAGCAGTTTAACTGCGGTTAGGGTTTAATTAGGGCTGTCAATCAAACTTTTGAGTCATGTTGATCACATGATAGGCTGTGATTAGTCACCAGGTAGTGGTTAAGTTTGGGAAGTAAGCATCTTTATGCGGATGCTGAAGGATACCTTGCATGTCGACGTCAAACATCGCCGCCTTGGCGGTGGGTTGAGAATGGACTCGGTGTAGAGGGAAGTGCCGAGTGCTGATGTGTAGCTATGCGGTCCACAACATCACCGTGGTCGAGGTACCAAACTGTCTTTGGAGGTGGGTTGAGAATGGACTCGGTGTAGAGGAAGTGCCGAGTGCTGATGTGTAGCTATGCGGTCCACAATATCACTGTGGTCAAGGTACCAAACTGTCTGAAGATCAGCAGGCATCGACTCAGCAGTTACTAAGCAACGGATGCGGGGAAGGAATCCAGAGGCAGCACCGCTGCCCCTGAAAACGAGAGAAGCCAAACCTGCTCATGACTCTGCACTCAGCCCCGCAGTCTGCTGCAGCTCAGCTGCCACAATAACACAACAGCCGCACCACTTTAGCACAGAAAGAAACAGCGCTAAGGTAGTGTGTGTGTGTGTGTGTGTGTGTGTGTGTGTGTGTGTGTGTGTGTGTGTGTGTGTGTGTGTGTTTGTGTTTCCAGCTTGCTGAACCAATGTGACCAGCTTCATACAATACTCTCTCTTTCTGTCACACGCATGCACACACGCCACACACACACACACTTCTAAACACACACTCATATACACACACACACACACACACACACACTTGCAAATACACGCACACATACAAATGTACAAACACAATGTACACAGAGTGTGGGCGTAGGCTCTTGTGTGCACGTTCAAGGACAGATGGGAACTGTCAGGGCCCTCGAGGCCCTCAGAGAAAGCCTAAGAGTCTAAAAAATAATATTTAAACAGTCGTCAGTTCTGATTTTATTTTATGAATTCATAATTTGTCAGTCAAACTCTAAACAAAATGAAGTAAACCCCTCAAGCCTGCCTATTCAGTTTGTGTTGGAATGTGAGGGTTAAATGAAAGAAGCCCCTTTATCTCCCTAGCACAATTTTGCTGACTCTGTAGTTTTTCTTTCATCTTCCTCGACTTTTTTTGGTTGGTACCGTTAGGGGGCGCCACAGCAGGTCATTCATTTCCATCTCTTCCTGTCCTCTGCATCTTCCTCTGTCACACCAGCCACCTGCATGTCCTCCCTCACCACATCCATAAACCTCCTCTTTGGCCTTCCTCTTCTCCTCTTCCCTGGCAGCTCCATATTCAGCATCCTTCTCCCAGTATACCCAGCATGTCTCCTCCACACATGTCCAAGCCATCTCAATTTCATCTGTCTTGCTTTGTAACCAAACTGTCCAACCTGAGCTTTCCCTCTAATATACTCTTTCCTAATTCTGTTGATCTTTGTCACTCCCAACGAAAGTCGTATCATCTTCAGCTCTGCCACCTCCAAATCCTCCTCCTGTCTTTTCATCAGTGCCACCGTCTCCAAACCATACAACATAGCTGGTCTTACAAGCATCTTGTAAACCTTCCCTTTAACTCTTGCTGGTACCCTTCTGTCACAAATCACTCCTGACACTCTTCTCCACCCACTCCACCCTTGCATGCACTCTCTTCTTCACCTGCCTTCTGCACTCTCCATTACTTTGAACAGTTGACCCCAAGTAACTAAACTCGTCCACCTTCACCACCTCTATTCCTTACATCCTCACCATTGCGCTGTCCTCCCTCCCATTCACACATATGTATTCCTTATTGCTCCCACTGACTTTCATTCCTATTCTCTCCAGTGCATACAGCCACCTCTCCAGGCTCTACTCAACCTAATCCCTACTCTCACTACAGATCACAGTGTCATCCACAAACATCATAGTCCTTGGGAGACTCCTGCCTGATCTCGTCTGTCAGCTAGGATCCCATCTGGACCGGTAGCCTTGTTGTTCTTAAGGCTCCTGATGGCATCTTGAACCTGTCATGGTGGGAGGTTCCCCCAATGTCTTCTCTGATGGGACTCTGGGGAATATGGCTGACAATGTCTGTTCACTTGTGCTGTTGTGGTTGAGGAGTTCCTGGAAGTGCTCCTCCCATTGGGTGTTAATGGACTCATTGTCCTTCAGCAGCTCCTGCCCGTCCTTTGAGCACAGGGGAGTTAAGCCGTGGCTGCTTGGACGATAGATGGCCTTAGTAGCATTGAAAAAGCTTCTGGTAGGGTCACCCATGGTGGTAAGGTCAAGGAGGAGGTCCCTGACAAAGAACATTCAACCAAGACTTCAATGGTGGAACAGACGGAGGATGATGGCTGACTTTTTAGGGAAGCATCACAACGGCTGGGAAGGCGGATGAAGGCTGCAGCAGAAATGGGTCCCAGTCGTCTTGGACTCCATGCCACTGGATCCTGACCCAGATCTGTGGAGGACCATGTGGTGGCTGTCTGTGCACCGGTTTCCCCACATTAGGATGTGGGTATGTGTCCTGGTCGGTCGGGGTGCCTGTTTGAGGGGGGGTAACTGGGGGGAATAGTGTGATCCTTCCATGCGCTACGTCCCCCTGGCGAAACTCCTCACCATCAGGTGAAAAGAAATGGCTGGCGACTCCACATGTATCAGAGGAGACATGTGTTATCCAAAGGAACTGGATATATACCAAGTCCAGTTGCACTCGATCCAGTTCCTTTGGATAACACATGACCTGGATGAATGAGAACATTCAGAGACGAGGAGACATGTGGTAGTCTGCAGCCCTCCCCGGATCAGCAGAGGGGGTGGAGCAGAGACCAAGGCGGCTCAGAAGTGTGGGGTAATTGGCCAGGTACAATTGGGGGGGGGGGTGTTAAAAAAAAGGTCAGTTAATTCGCATGAGTTCAGAAAACACATTTCACAACATGTTGTACTCTTGTCTGTTCTGCTGGGAGCGATGGCTTGTCTGCTACACTGTCTGACATGAACAGTGAAAACCCAAAAGTTTTCCAGTCTCTTCTTCTTTTGCACCAAGTCCTTCAAACTGAAAGTGCCTATTTCACTTTCTCATTGATTTTTTTTTGTTGTTGCTAAATTGCCCTCTTAAGTTCCTGATCACACTAGAAATTGGCAGAGCCTTTTTTTTTTTTTTCGTAGGCGGGTGCTTTGCGACCAGAAACACAAAACAAAATTGAATAATGACAGTTAGTTATAACATCTACTCCTTCTGCACGTCTGCCTGCAAACCGTGATGCCTATCTTTTGTGTAGCAATTTATACCGTGTATTTATATTGTTATCATATTCTATTGTCCTCTATTTCCTGGGGCTTGTGGAGATGTTACAGATTAAGTACATTACGACAGGCAGAGTAGCGCTCTACTCGACAATGTTATGGACAGATTTTGTCTGAAATACCCTCGGCTCGCTGTATTCAAAACAAATGAGTTCGTAGTGGGCTATAGATGGCAGTGATCCTGAATCTTAAGACGTGGATGTGGAGGTCATCGAGTCGGCTCGCTTCCGCAAGGGTACCGCAAGTTTCAGTCCAGCAACTGATATGAAGGGGTGACATTTGTCAGTGGGTTGAAGAGGGGAGGACGCACGCTGAAAGAGCATTAACTCACCCTGTCCTAACCTTTCAACACACATATTATAAAAATATGTATCCTGCTGAAAAAGCTTGCAGAGTCTGATCAGTTCAGTTGGGTTTGAATGGTTTTTAAAGTCCAGTTGTAAGAGTGAACGTATGAAATGAACAGTAAACAATATGCGATAGCGCCGATGTCTGTGTGCTCTGTCAGTTTTGCTTCTGTATCATGAACGCTCTAACAGCATGAGTCCAACTAGGAAGTACACATTAAGGACCATAGTCCTGTACAAGTTAGAAGGTTCAGGTATTGTCATTCTGCAACACAGGGATGCACTACGACAGTGTTTCTCAACCGGGGGTCCGCGGACCCCTAGTGGTCCGTGGTGTAATTGCAAGGGGTCCGTGAAAATAAAATATCTTTAAAAAAAAGATCCTATGACATTTATAGAAATAGGATTATTTCACTCAAATGTGACTCAGACCTTTATCTACCTAAATTATAAAGGGTAACAGGATTTTTTTCTCTAATTACATCTGTTTCACAAGTGTAATTTATTGTATTGCAATAAGAGATCTCGCTCCCGTTTGCATTGTTAAAAGTTACTGCATAAAAATTCTGTTGTTACATATATCTGAAAGTTACTGAATACATATTCTGTGTTGTTACATATATCTGAAAGTTACTGAATACATACTACATATATATATATATATATCTACTCATATATTTTCGTAATGTGTGTGTGTTTGTGGTGTTAGTGTGTGTGTGTGGTGTTAGTGTAGATAGCGGGACCGAAAACTAAAGCACTTATGATCCTAATTCTTGTTGGAGGTGGTAGGTATTGTCTCAGAGAGTAAGGGGAAAAATCCCAGAACATTAAAATTGTGCATAATTATGCATAAATATGCAAAATATGCATTTTTCTAAAAATGGCTAAAACCCACTTTTCTTGGCATTTCAGATGATTCTGAGCATCTTTGATTTTTTGGCATTATGCAAAATAAATGCATTTTTGCAAAAATGCACTTATGATCCTAATTGTTTTTTGGAGGTGGTAGGTATTGCTCCAGAGAGGACCAGAAAAATAGCAGAACATTAAAATAATTATAATAATTATGCAAAATATGCATTTTCTAAAAATGGCTAAAAACCACTTTTCTCGGCATTTCAGATGATTCTGAGCATTTGGGGGGAGGGAGTTGGAGTGGGGGGGGGTTTAGGGGCAGGGGAAGGTGGTTAGCTGGCAGGATGAAGAGGAGGGAGCTTTAGACGGGTGGATAACCAAACCGCTACATTGTAGCGGGGTTCTTCTAGTATATATATATATACACACACACACATAAAATAAATATAATACTTATAAAAAATAAAGGCACAAAAATAAAGACAAATATGGCAAACATAATGAGTGCCGATCCAAGTAGGCACAGTGTACACAGTGTTTTATAAAACAGATGTGCTGCGAGTAGGCCACGAGGAGTTCAGCCGTGAGATATGAAGTATGTAGTATTGCAAAGAAACAAAACGTATTACTGGGGTCCAGGAAAATAAAACTACACATCCTGTTTAATATTGTTGCACAACTTGGAAGTTGTAAAAGTGGGTATGGTGTGACAGTGACGATAGCGTGGTATTAGAAGTAGATGCGAACACGACAGGAAACAGTAGTTAATAAATCAGCGTCCGGTAAAAAAATGTCCCCAGCACGTCCCCTAAAGGTCCTCTCCAAGCGTCCGATAATAAAATGTCCCCAGCACGTCCCCTAAAGGTCCTCTCCAAGCGTCCGGTAATAAAATGTCCCCAGCACGTCCCCTAAAGGTCCTCTCCAAGCGTCCGGTAAAAAATGTCCCCAGCACGTCCCCTAAAGGTCCTCTCCGAATGTCCTGTAAAAAAATGTCCCCAGCACGTCCCCTAAAGGTCCTCTCCAAGCGTCCGGTAATAAAATGTCCCCAGCACGTCCCCTAAAGGTCCTCTCCGAGCGTCCGGTAATAAAATGTCCCCAGCACGTCCCCTAAAGGTCCCATCCGAGCGTCCAGTAAAAAAATGTCCTCAGCACGTCCCTTAAAGGTCCCCTCCAAACGTCCGGTAATAAAACGTCCCCAGCACGTCCCCTAAAGGTCCTCTCCAAGCGTCCGGTAATAAAACGTCCCCAGTAGGTCCCCTAAAGGTCCTCTCCGAATGTCCAGTAAAAAATAAATGTCCGCAGCACGTCCCCTAAAGGTCCCCTCCGAATGTCCAGTAAAAAAGAAATGTCCGCAGCACGTCCCCTAAAGGTCCTCTCCGAATGTCCAGTAAAAAAGAAATGTTCGTTGCACGTCCCCTAAAGGTCCCCTCCGAATGTCCGGTAAAAAATGTCCCCAGCACGTCCCCTAAAGGTCCTCTCTGAACGTCCGATAAAAAAAAATGTCCCCAGCACGTCCACATTATATCACGGGGATGTTATTGCGAGACGTTCAAAGAACGTCCCGAGGACATTACAAGGACATTAGGGAAACATCTTCTAGACGTCCCTGGGACATCATTGCTGGATGTTTGACGGACATTTGGGAAAAGTAATAATATAATATGACTAATAATAACAATGATAATAATAATTGTATCATTCTTGCCATTATTATTAGTACACTACAACAACTATTACTAAGAGAGAGACCAAAATAGGACGTTGTCAGTATGTTTCTGAAGGACTAAATGAGAACGATGCGCCAGGGACCAAACAAGAACTTGTTGCGGACATCAGTAACGTCCCGGTACCGTCCCTCAGAGAACGTTGTGGCGGGGACAAGTGGGGGACGTTATAAATGTCCTGTAAAGGTTCCGCCCGCGGACGTCCCCTCCCAGCTGGCTTGTGGATTTGAAGACTAATGAGTGGCTGGATGGACGGACAGATTTAAAGCGGTGAGAATGAAGCAGAGCACTGCTGGCTGGTAGAGCTGAAATAGAAATGCAGGGCAGACGGATAGAAAAGAATGGAATAATACAGCAACTCAAATGTGTTGATATATTATTAACTATTATTATTATTATTATTAACTGTTGACCGTAATCCCCTGATTGCATGTAAAGACTGTTTTTCGACGTTACTTGCATGTCTAATGTGAACCTGGGTGCTGAAAAGACAGGATTTTGAAAAAGTTTGGGTAGGGAAAGCTGAGGGCAAAATGAAAAAACAATTTATTTATTTTTTTGCCATCAGGCGCCAGATGCTTTTTACAACACAACCGGGTCATTTATTGCATGTTATCGAAGCTTGTTATGAAGCAAAACATTCCATCACTTACTGCCGTGTACCATTAGAAATAAGACAACAACAGTGTTTCATGCTGACAAAGTCAGCAAATTGGGTCAGACGGCCATACGTAATCCCGCACCAGCCTGTGATGGCAAATGAAAATATGGGTCTGCATTACTCCAGTCTTGACAGCCATTAGTGAAGTGAACAAACCCTTCACAGGATCGGAAAACATTAGAAACTCAGATTTAGTTGTTGTTCAGTGTTAGTCCTTGTATCAAGAGACATGTCAATCAATTCGGGAGTGATGGCAGCTTCCAGTCCAGTGGACTTTAAGGACAACACACAGAACGACCGGGATTTCACTCCTGCCTAAAACGACCATGGGTGGTCAAACTGACGGCCGGTTTTTAAACTCTATATTCTGTCAAGATAAATACCCAATTGAGATATTAATGCATTGCATACATTAGTATGTTTGTTAGCGAACGACTGACACCCAAAATTACCTTTGTAAAAATTACTATATTATTTTTAAACAGTTTAAACTTCAGAGAGTCATGGTCGAACTTGAATGGCAAAGTTGAAAAAGGGAAAATGTTACCTGAAAAACAAAACGGAAAACACATATTGCTGATCTAACAAACGCAACAAGGCCTATAAAACGTGAAATGTAAAAAAAATCTTGAAACAGTCCCAAACAACGACATGAACTTAAAAACAACTGACGACTGACCGCCCACGGTTTTTAAACTCTATATTCTGTCAAGATAAAATACCCAGTTGAGATATTAATGCATTACACGTGTTAGTATGTCTGTTATGAAACTAACTTGACACCAAAATTAACATTTTAACAACTTTTAATACTATTTTTCAAAGAATTCAAAATGGCCGCTGTCCAATGCCTGTAAATACTGCAATGTGTTGGTGGTAGTCATGGTGCGTCTGTAACCAGGCATGTTGGCAATAATCAAAAATCAAGTTAGACTCTGTCTCTGCACTGGAGGATGCTAGTGTGTTTCTAGGACAGAGCAATGAACTTCACAGAGGAAATCACGCGACCAACACACGTCATAGATATTGACATGATGCGCATGATCACGCGTAAATTACGAGATGGTCATTTTGTCCGCTCATGATTGTTTTAGGTAGATCTTATCATAACTTTTTGTGTGTGTGTGCAACTGATCTAAAACTCATTTTAAATGTAAATATATGCAATTTTAGGAGAATTCAGGGAGCGGCAGGTCTGTATCTTTTTTTTTCTGTAAATTTATTACACTTTGAAAAGCCAAAATGGTCATAATGACCGTCTTGGTCTGAATCAACATTTCTGTAAATATGCCAGCCAGCTAATCTTCAACTGCAGTCATTTGGCGAGGTGTTTTGAAATCTATGAAGGGATAACATTAAGAATGGAGCTAGCAAAACACCACAAAGACAGGACGCCATAAAGACAGCAACAGTAACAAACGAGAATTCTCAAGACAGGAGACAAGGCATGCATAGCAACAGGAAACTGCAAAACATCAGTACACAGCAACAACAAGCACCATTTCGACACATATAGCCATGCTGACAGCTCGAAGCAACAAGACAGCCAAGCAATACTGACACAACCATCTTTTGATACATGCTGACATGCAGAGCAACAATAAACTGCAGACATAAATAAAACAAACTGCCCTGTGATGGCCTGGTGGCCTGTCCAGGGTGTCTCCCTGCCTGCGGCCCAATGACTGCTGGGATAGGCTCCAGCATCCCCGCGACCCTGAGAGCAGGATAAGCGGTTTGGATGATGGATGAAAATACAATAATCATGTTGATCTTGATAAAATGTTAAAAGATGCAGTTATTGGTTGGTAAAATGGCCAGTCATGCAACACAGAGTCTCAAGACACAACTTGAAGGCAATAAAGAATAGTGGATATTCCTTTTGAATACCCTAGGCATGCAAAGCTGGCTGCCTGGCAATAGGCAAAGGACATGGGATAAGTTAGCAGCAGGTTAGCCAGTAATAACAATGATAATAGTAAAATGAACAACGTACTTTGCAGATTCGAAGTGTTCATATGTCTAACTTTAAAAGCTGGGCCTTGAGACTTTGTATGTGGTAGATGGCAGAGTTCCTCATTTCAGTTGTTAGGGTGTTTCACAATTGCGAAGCTATTACAGAAAAGCATGACTGGCTGAAGGAGCTGGACCTGAGAGGAATTACAGTCCCCTCTCAGAGCGGATCATGTAAATCTGTTGTTTGAATTTTTCTGCTTGATAAAAGTACTAAGTGACGGAGGAGCCTTGTCATTTAGGATCTTAAATATCAGGTGGGTGTCAGTGTATTTCATTAGACATTGCCAGCTAAGAATATCACATTTGCCAAGAATATCGCAGTGGTAGTAAGTGTTGGGTTTTCTGTCTTAACACTTTGAGAGCCTGCTTGTACAGAGAAAGAATGAGCTTCAATGCTGTGCCTTTTGCTTAAGTCTGTACAGTGTGTTAAGTGGGAGATGATCATTGTATTCATATATAGTTTAGCTGCTGCAGTTGTTAGGCAGTTTCTTATATATCTAAAATTAGCCAGATCGTAGTTGGTTATTTGCAATACTTTCTTGCCATTCTAGAAGCCGTTTGTTCTTTGGTTTTTGCATGGACATACTAAATCACGGTCTCATTTGCATATATCTGAACTTAACGTCCCGTGTAGACCGATGGTAAATCATCTATATATATATATATATATATATATATATATATAAAGCAAGAGTGTATGTTTGTATGTTTGCTGAAAACTCCAGAAATACTCATTGTAGAACAAAAAGAAAGGTATCTTTAGAATCAGCACTTTCCAAGGATTGCACAGTTCGAAAAAAATTTCACAAACCAAGTAAAAAATTTGATTTATTTGTAAAAGACACATTCCTATGATGCTTTGTGGAGACTTTCCGCAAATCTTTCCAGTGGTCAAGGGAGGCACTACACCTAACTTGTCAATGCTAGCCTGAAGGCACGCAATGTGGTTTACCCTGAGGTGCTTGAGCACTGAGCGATTAATACACACATTGGCAAAGAACCTTGATGAATGGATTGAAAATTATGACATTTGATCATTTTCGTTAATAACATTCGTTTATTCAACATTCGTTTATCACATGTATCATATCATAAATTATCCTATATTTCATCATCAATTATCTTAAAGATCAGATTGTGTTGGTTGTTTTGGTGAGAACGTTTTCACTGGGCAATGCCGGGTACCTCTGCTAGTTTCTATATAAGCTGAACAGGAGAGGTCCCAGAATGGATCCTTGGAGCACACCTATTTCATTGCTCAGGAAGGGTGATGTTTCATTACCCATCCTTACACGCTGAACTCTTCCTGCAAAATAGGACTTAATCCAGTTCAGCACGTTAGAGGAGGTAGTTAACAGTATCAAATGCCTTCTTTAAAAGTCTTCTGTGGTAGTGGGGCGACCCTTTAATTTGCATTTGAATTAAGGATTGTACCTTTAATAGAAAAAAGATGGAAAATAGGGTGTTTTTTCAACCTTTGGAAAGCCTGACATCAAGGATTTCGTTGACATGTCAGAAAAAAAGTCAAGAAGAACTTGACTGAATCCTAAAAAGAAGTGGCGAAATTCATCATCATACGTATTGTATAGTCCTGCTGTCTCACATGGTCAACATGGAGACAATCCCGGTTCCATTCTTACAAAGCAAGTTCAACATCATCAGGATATGTTTGCCGAAGCCTGTAACACAAACCCCGACATTTACTAATTGGTGTCACGATGACAATTATCAACTCACTCTCTTTACCCGTGTTTTTCCAATTGGGCTTCACGGCAGGACCTTTAGCAACAAATTGCTATAGATCAAGCCAACATAGGGGGAAAAAAACAACTAATAATGACTGAATACAAGAAATACAAGCACATTATAACCACAAAAGAGTAAACACTGAGGTAGAAATACTGGAGGACAGAAATAATGCAGATGGTTTGAATGCATCCGTAAATGGTTTTATCTCAGTGGCACCTTTGAGGCATTGTGGCCGCCACTTACATTCATCTAATATCATGCCATGCTCAGATAAACAGCTGGAGTTTATGTCCTTAATGATGTGGTTCATAATCTACCAGATATTCAGTCATTATTCATTTAGCTGCAGCCTCTGCAGTGTGAAGACTGTGCGGCGAAAAGTCAAAAACAACTTTGAGAGCATCACCAGAGAGGTAAATAACTGCGGCACATTCATTCTTCGCATTTTAATTACATTCATTTCGTAAAATATTAGATCTCAGTATGTCTGCAGCCAGCATTGAAAAAATTTCATGGTTGACGGAAGTCATATTTCATATCGTTTATTTTTGTATTTATGGCATTCTTTATAGCTTGTCCTCCTGTGAAGCCATCTTCACTCTTTTTACCTCTGACTTCCACCTTCATTTATCGCCTTTTGTACGATGTTTAAGAAGAAACTGTAAAAGAAATTGATGTGCGCTACACTGACACTTCACAATGATCCAGCTATAAAACAGAGAAGTCGATGGCGTACTTTACCCTCGGTTGATCCCATCGTCCTCTCCTTTTCCTTTGTTTTTCTTTTTTCTTTTTGTCCCACGTAACACACAAATCTGAGTATTCACACACGCACACACACACACACACACACACACACACAAACAGCACCACTTAGCTGAATTAAAGTATTGCTTTATTTTTGTTTAAGTCCAATGATTTGTGTCTTATACAGGAAAACAGCTTTGCAATGTGTGTGCATGTGTGTGCATATGTGTGTTTGTGTGCAGTTAGGGGTCATTTCATTTGTGCGCAAGATCTGCATGATGTGCACAAACATCACCTTTTGAATGCCCCCAAAATGTTCTCACCGTCACGACCAACCTGGGAATGGCCCATCCCGTCTTTCAGACCGTTTTCTTTCTCAGTCTTTGTTGAATCATTTAATCTTATTTCTCCCAAACTGTTGCCGGCGTCTCGTGCTATCATGTGGCTAACTCTGTACCTGCCACCGTAAACCGCCACTCGTTAGGGACAGGAGAGAGGTTATTGATAGGCTCTTATGCAGATGTGAATACAATAAGATGAATCAGGTTCAGATGGTGAAGGGTTCAGTCTATATATGGGGGCAACAAACCGAATCAAGCAAAGGGTGGACAGGGTTTCATATTTTCATGATTTGATTTGACTGGGGCGGCATGGTGGTGCAGTGGTTAGTGCGGTCGCCTCACAGCAAGAAGGTACTGGGTTTGAACCCCGGGGTAGTCCAACCTTGGGGATCGTCCCCTGTGTGGGGTTTGCATGTTCTCCCCGTGTCTGTGTGGGTTTCCTCCCGGGGCTCCGGTTTCCTCCCACAGTCCAAAGACATGTAGGTCAAGTGAATTGGCCGTACTAATTGTCCCTAGGTATGAATGTGTGTGTGTGTGTGTGGGCCCTGTGTGATGGCCTGGCGGCCTGTCCAGGGTGTCTCCCCGCCTGTCGCCCAATGACTGCTGGGATAGGCTCCAGCATCCCGCGACGCTGAGAGCAGGATAGGCGATTCGGATAATGGAAGGATGGACGATATGATTAACTGCATGTAAATAAGAGTATCTGGTGACATCATGAATAACGTATCGTCACCTTCTTAAAATAATGGCCTAAGTCATATTTTCAAATTTTTCAAAAAACAGAAAAAAGTGAAACTGAAACTAAATTGGTCATTTTGTTCTGGCAGGGAAGGAGCCTGAGCTGGTGCGAGAGGTGGAGCGGTACCAACTAGACATAGAATAAACTGACACTGAAACAACATTTTTCAGTTTATTCTGTTTTTTTAAAAACTTGAAAATGTGACTTAGGCCATTATTTTAAGAAGGTGACGGTATGAATAAAATAGAGGCTTTTCCTGTCTCTGGTTTGCTCCCTTATCATGTGGTGTCTAATCGCATTGTGGCGAACACAATGTTTTAAGTCATTTGTGTCACGGAGTAAATGGTAATGAGCTGTTAAACGTGAATATAAGGTGAACGTTGAACGTCATATTGGCTTGACTATCATTATGCAGTGTTACCCAACAATCAATCATTATAGTACAATTAGCTCCATAATGCATGCATATTACTTGATAATTTCCACATCATGACTGGCCAAAAACTGAATTTAAAACTGAATTCTACCTTGTATTTTTTTTTTTTTTTAGTAGAAACAGGCTGTACAAATTCTGCAACAATTAAAGTAGTAAGTGATGTTAGACAGTATTAGTGTATCAGTTTTGGTCCTACTTTACGTCAGCGCTGACTAAAGGCCCCGGCAGAAACATCCATTATGAAGCTCCTCCGCTGTAATATTACGGTTTTGTCCCCTAACATTTCTCAGTGGAAAGCACAGCAGCAGCAGTAAAACTTTGACGGACTTGCTTGAACACACCAACTTACCTCCAATCACGAGACAGGACGGAGGACTGCTGCTCTCAGGACTTGGTGTTAGTACATCTGTGTGATATCTACTTTCCCCGCAGCTCGCACAGGCTGCTAATTGGGGGGAGAGACGCGAAACTACTGACATCCATCCTGCTTTGGCTGTGGAAGAGGAGGAGGAGGAGGAGGAGGGGGAGGTGTTATGTCCCGTCTTTTCTTTCTTTCTCTCTTTCATTTGGTCCCATTATAAGGCAGACTGCTAGGCAAGGGAAGAG
This sequence comes from Lampris incognitus, assembly GCF_029633865.1. Lineage (NCBI taxonomy): Eukaryota > Metazoa > Chordata > Actinopteri > Lampriformes > Lampridae > Lampris > Lampris incognitus. The sequence goes on from NC_079226.1 coordinate 10,031,699, forward strand.
GGGAAGGAAAGAAGAAAGGCGGCTAAATTGAGCTCATTCTTCTTATCGTGCTTTCTTTTTCTTTCTTTCTTTCTTTTTTCTTTCTTTCAGCTCCATTTCTCCCCAGCGCTGGACCAAGTTGACTTTCACAATTCAGCCGATTCAAAATGTAAGCAGAAAATTACGCATGATAACTAATTAATTAATTAATTTAATAAAGTTTCCTTTATTAATCCCCTTGGGGAAATTCAGTTACTGTGAAGTAACCCGTCCTAGCTGTGATCTGTGTAGCTCGGACCAGCGGGCCGCCGCTTTCATGCTGCACCCGGGGACCAACTCCAGTTGTTTTCCCATTGCCTTGGTCAGGGGCACAGACAGGAGTATTGACCCTAACATGCATGTTGCTTTTGATGGAGGGGGAAACCGGACCACCCGACCGCAGACACGGGGAGAACATGCAAACTCCACATAGAGGACGACCTGGGATGACCCCCAACGTTTGACAACCCCGGGATTCGAACCCCGAACCTTCTTGCTGCGAGGCGACAGTGCTAACCACTGGGTCGCCGTGCTGCCAAGATACACAAAAGCCTTCATCCTAGCTGCTTTTCAACTTAGATTTGTTGTCACTATTCAAGGAAAACAGGCCAACAGCATCACTTTGTCCCTCATCCACAATGCATTGATCAAATTCCACAATTAGATTAGCAAAACACTATCAGCCTTTTGTCCATGTAATTATAAGACACATGATGGGCGAAATCATTGACTTGTTGCTTTATTCTATTTATTTGCCGATACATTTTGTTAGACACCCACCTTGTCTATTTGGAGAATTTGTCTCAGGTCTTCTTACCCATTCTGATGAGATTCCAATTCTTGGTGCTTTCAATACTCATCTGAATAAGGCTACCAATCCTCTAAGCAAAGCCTTTCTGGTGCTTGTTGGTACTTTTGGATCTGTTGTGTCAGATCATTTTCTCAATTTGAAGCATTATCTGCCTGTCCAGTTAATGTCAGCACAGATGTAATTGCCCCTTGCGACATTGGTCCATCCACTGTAGATTCATTTGGCCAGCAGCTGCCTGAAGTCTTGGCTCCTTTCACTGTGGTAAATGACTCTGTTGAAAATTTCACCAGTGACTTAAATGTGGCCCTCTCTAGTCTCCTCGATTCAGTTGCACCTCTCACTACCAGAGCTAGGCGACTAAAGAGGCCTACACTCTGGTTTAATGATGAGACACGTGCTCTTAAGCAGGCCTTAAGGAGACTGGAACGTAAATGCGTAAATGGCAGAAATCAAAACTGGAAGTTCACCTATCTTGGCATGAGAGTTTATTGAAATACAAGCGCGCTTTATCTGCTGCAAAAGAAGCGTATCATTCTTGTTTGTGTGTGTGTGTGTGTACATGCACACAGGGTGTTGTGATGCATCTAGTGCAGCAGTGTGTAGTTGGAGGGAAGGTGCACGTGTTCTTCCAACCCGCTTGTGTCCTTCCTGCCCTTAGCTTGCTGCCGCTGGCTAGCCTTTGTGGCGAATAGGGAAGCATCCTAGCGTGTAAGCCTTCCCTTGCCAGTACATAGCCTCTCCTTCAACAAGACTCCTGCCAGGCCTCCCTGAGGCCACATGTGGTAACTGGGGTCTTGCGGCCCCAGGCTAACTTGGCAGGGGATCTTGGAGCAGCAGTGGGCCCCAGAGATATGGTGTGCAGGCCCACCCTGGTGGACACGCCCTGGCACCTATCAACCACTGCCCCGCTGCCTTGTGGGTGAGTCTGGGAAGACATAAGGCTAAGGGAGCTCACCCCAACAGAAAAGCAAGCTGTGGCGGTACGCTTCGAGGTGGTTTCCGAAAAACTGGATTTCCGGCAGCCCCCTGCAGTTGTGTGGAGGTGCCGGTCGTCTAGGGATCCCCCTTGCCATCGGAACCATGTCCTCTACAATCAAGTCATGTGGCGTTGGGAGAAGCGCACCCCCCATGCCACTTTAAAAACCATCTCTGCGCAGGGATCTTCTTCTATCTGAGTCCTCAAAGGACCCACAAATAGAAGAAGATGGTCATCATCGGGCACGATGGACAACCAGCAACGCAACAATTCTTGTTTAATCACTGTTAATAAACATAACTCCAGATTTCTCTTTTACACTGTATCTAAATTTAATAAAAAGCAGCCGTCTACTAGTTGCTCACCATTCACGGCCCATAAGTTTGTAGACTGTTTCTGCAATAAGGTTGATGAGATCATAAACAAAATTAATTCTTCAACTCCAACTACTCCTGCAGATCCTGTCTTACCAAATTCATATCTATACAATGAGTCACTGATAGTCTCTGTTATTACAGCTTTTGAGACTATCTCTCTTGATACTTTGACTAAGCTCGGATCAGCTTCAAAACCAACAGCTTGTCTACTTGACCCCTTACCAACAAAACTTTTTAAAGACATCTGGGCTTTCCCGGGACCTACAGTGCTAGAGTGCACCATCTCCAGTATGATTTAACATGTCTCTGGTCAAATGCCTTTAACAGTAATGGTGGTCCTGGTGTCTTGTTTTAGTTTTAAGCAAGCTTACCAGGATGCAGGGCTTTCTGACATAGTTCATTACCTCTCTATGAGTTTGCTTATTAACATCAACGAGTTATCGTTTAAACCACATGCATCTCAGCATCATCCCATGAGTTAATATTTGCACTCCGAGACATCAATTACTTTCCACACAATGCCAAACTGTAACCATTGTGTGGTTTGCCTTTCCAGGGAAAAAGAAAAGTTGCCATCAGAAGTTTATTAGAATTTCATCCAATGTGGACAACAGTACTTGTGTGTGTGTGTGTGTGTGTGTGTGTGTGTGTGTGTGTGTGTGTGTGTGTGTGTGTGTGTGTGTGTGTGTGTGTGTGTGTGTGCATTACAAAGGCGGAAAAGGGTAGAAATATTTATTCTTTATCTACTTCTTACTGGCACACTACAAATAAAACCAATCACCAAAACGATGGAGAAAGAGCAGAACAGATCATATCCTGTTCTGCCTAAATGAAAGAAATCCCATTACTTGAAGTGAACTAATATCCACCCTGAACGCCAACCAATAACTCTGTCCCCCTCTATTCCCCCCACCCTCTCCCTCTCCCTCCCTCACTCCCTCACTCCCTCTCTCTCTCTCTCCCTCCCTCCCTCTCTCTCTCTCAAATATTTCTCATCCCCCCTCCCCCTGGATGTCCGTTGCTCCCTGCCTCTCTCACCCCTTCATCCCTCCATCTCTTTGTGTGTATTTACATCTTAAGGCGCTGGGCGGATGCTCCCGTCCAGCAGTGACTAGTAAGAGTGAGCGAGCAGCAGGAGAAGAAGAGAAATCCCTCAAACCACCAGACATTATTATTCATGCCATCGCGCTCTGACTCTCGTTTTCCTCTCTGTTCACCTCTGTCATCCTTTTCCTTCCATGCATCAATCTCTCCTCCCTTGTTCGACCTCCTGTCTCTCGCTCTCTCTCTCCATCTCTCTGATTCATAGTTCCAGTGTCTGTCGTCTCTCTGACTCTCCTCCCCTTCCGCTGTTGAAGCCTCCAGGTACACATCAGACTTTCTTCCCCTCCTCCGTCCACCCCCAGTGAAAGTCAACGCCAGTCAGAAAATATACACCACAGGATTCCTGCAGAAACCTTTCACATCCTTTTTTTTTCTTTCTTTGCTATTATATTCCATTTTAATCAGCAACATTTGTGTGTCCTTGTTTTTCTATCCTCATGTGGATCCAAACTCCTCATTAGGGAAAATAGAATCATACACCACCGATGTCATGGGGATATCTTTCAGCAGGTCTCCACAAGGAAATCCTTTTTTTTTTTTTCTGGGATAGGATAGGGTTTGTGGTTTAGGACTTGGGGTTATGTTTAGGCTTAGGCCTAGTATTACAGTTAAGCATTCTAATAAGGCTGAGGGTTAAGGTAAGGATGGGGGTTATCAGGGTTGAGTTTGGGTTGTTTTTGGATCATCTCAGGGTTAAGGTTACGGGCCGGAGTCAGTGTTATGGAAAGACTTAAGGCTGAGGTTGCACAAAGATAGAAAAATTTGTGTGCATGCGTGTGTGTGTGTGTGTGTGTGTGTGTGTGTGTGTGTGTGTGAGAGAGAGAGAGAGAGAGAGAGAGAGAGAGAGAGAGAGAGAGAGAGAGAGAGAGAGAGAGAGAGAGAGAGAGAGAGAGAGAGAGAGAGAGAGAGAGAGAGAGAGAGACAACTAAAAAACTTTGAAAGAACTCTTTCACAGACCGATTTATCAAATTTGCATTTTCTTACAGAAATATTCATAAAACAGGATGTACATGCCAATTAACCTTTACCTATTTTTCCACATATAAGACATCTTTTAAAACAAAAAGATATGAAGACAGGCCTCTGTAAAACACTAGGTGTTTATCTTGGGAAGCACCGTGTTAACGTTGGTGGTGTTTTGCATACAGAGTGTTGTGAGAAAATGGCTGTTTAAGGTTTTTATTGAGTGAAACAGTCTTGTCACAGTAGGTATAAAATTGGAAACAAAAATTCGCTGTTGGTTTTTTTTTATTTTTGGTGTATTTTATGAAACAAACTCAAAATACAAAATGCTGTAATATTTTAAGATTGACCTATCTAGCCAACACCTCCATTTTGACTTTTGAGTGTCTCCCTGAAGCCTTCACGACAAGTAAAATAAAATCTGGTGTCCAGGTAGCGTAGTGGTCTGTTCCATTGCCTACCCAGATAGCATCCGGATGTGGGCCACTTCAGGCAATGATGCGGCACTGATGGCCTTCTTCTGGCCCTGACAAATTGATGTGAGCCTGAAGTGGCCCACATATATATAATAGCAAATATGGCCCAAATATGCCAAATCAAATGTGGGCCTTTTTTGGCAAAGATGCGGTGCTCTTGGTGACATGTAATCTGGATGTGATACTGAAGTGGCCTGTGTGGTAAATGGTGAATATGGCCCAAATATCACAAAACAAATATGGGCTACCTTTGGCAAATATGTGGCACATTGCTATGGCTTGGTTCTGGCCCAGATCTGGCAAACAGAAGTGGACCACGCAAGTGCCATCGTTCCACGCGATATGTGGGCCAGATGAAAGTGTCGGTATGAGGCAGGTCCAGGCCACAGCAATTTTGCTATCTGGATACCAACACGGGGCTCGCCAGTTCCCCGCATTACCTCCAGCTTGGTCGGATGTCCCTACAGATACAATTGGCCTTGTCTGTGGGTGGGAAGCTGGATGTGTCCTGCTCACTGCACTAGCACCTCCTCTGGTCACTTGGGGCACTTCTTTGGGGGGAGGGGGGGGACTGGGGGGAATAGCGTGATCCTCCTATGTGCCACGTCCCCCTGGCGCAACTCCTCACTGTCAGGTGAAAAGAAGCGGCTGGCGACTCCACATGGATGGGAGGAGGCATGTGGTAGCCTGCAGCCCTCCCCGGATTGGCAGAGGGGGTGGAGCAGCGACCAGGACGGCTTGGAAGAGTGGGGTAATTGGCCAAGTACAACTGGGGAGAAAAAGGGGAAAAATTTCAAAAAATTAGAAAAAAATAAAATAAAATGAATAAACTCTATTTAAAAAAAAAAAAAACAGCCAGGGCTTCAACTTTACATAAAATTGCCACAATTGATCAGGAAAAATAAAGCAAAAAGTGCCTTTTGTTTCTTTCTTGCTGAACATTTTTTCACCCACCACGTGGACATCATCTTTAATGACCTCCGACCTCGCCGCTGCCTCCGACACCGGAACATAGCGTGTCCTGCTGTTTGATCAGTAGCAGATGGAATCCGGGGAAAAGGCTGGTTGATCGGGGGACTCGCTGGCACACAGAACGTACTAATGATGTGAAAAGATCAAGTCCACTGCGTGATCTGTGTCACTTTTCATCCCCGCCATTCTCGTCTTTCCCGTCACCGTGTCTCGTGTAATGAAACAGAAATGCCCTGAACAGCCTCTGCACATGAAGGTGGACACCCAGCAGGCCGGCAGGAAGCACAAACAATATTAATGGGGCCCAAGGGTTAGAAATTACTCTTCACCTTTAAAAAAAAAAAAGTCTATAAAGCCCAGCCAATTTATTATATAAACACTGTGAATCAATCTGCCCTCTTGTTCTCAGTCCAGAGGACGGGGGCAATTGTGGTTTTTCTTTTTATTCTAAATCAATTAAAAAAACTTGCTGTCTCTAGTTTTTTGGGCACACACACACACACACACACACACACACACACACACACACACACACACACACACACACACACACAAACACAAACGGATGCATTTTTAAGATAGATAACAAGCTATGGTTGTGATAACAAGCACACACACACGTGCACAAAGACACACACCCCATGTCCCTGCAGCCCCTCCACTATATCTGTTGTTTGTGAGTGCATCCTGCTGCAAGATGTTAAAGATTTTGCATTTTTTTTTCTTAACATTATAATCTTTATGGGCACAGCCGCCACTCTTCTCTCCTAGTGTCTCTCTCTGGTATTTGCCTTTATGCTCAGTAATACAGGCGAGGAAATCAGAAATCACAGAAAGGTGAATCAGTTCATCTGGACGCAACGTTTATTGAGAGAGACGTTTCATCACTCATCTAAGGGACCTCTTCAGTCTCAGCTGACTCCAGGTGTCCCCACCCTTATAAACAATACCGTGGCATAAAGACTGAAACCAACCACCGGTTTCATACACAGATATGGGTGTGACCATTAGCTAGCACCTCCCACTAATCAGCCAGAAGAGTCTTTGCTGAGGAACTTGATTAGGAGACACTGGTGTGTAACTGCTAGGTTGGAACAAAGACCTGCACCCACACCGGCCCTGTCTGGATAAGCCTGCCCACCCCTGACTAGAGTTTCAATGGCCATGTGTACTGTTCACTGTGTTGTTCATGTGTACGGTTATGCCAGGTGTGTCTGCACCTGAAACTGTCTTCAATCCACGTACGTCACATACAGAGGGCAGTAAGAACCAAACCGACACATACTGATCAGTACTTCAGGTTTGACTCTCATCATCCACTGGAGCACAAACTAGGAGTCATCAGGACGCTGTAACACCGAGCTGACAACGTCCCCGCCGACACAGTGGCCGGGGAAGGGGAGAAATCCCACATTAAACAGGCCCTGGTTAAGTGTGGTGATCCTAACTGGGGGTTTTTCAAAGCCAGGAAGACCCCAAACAGTCCACCAGCGGATCAAAGAGAGAAGGAGGACAACAGCTGCCTAAGCCTAAACCAGTGGTGATTCTGTATGTGGTGGGAGTGTCAGACCAGTTGAGATGCATGTTTTCCAACACACCATGTCTCAGTTGCTTTCAAGCCCCAAAACACGCTGAGCCAGAAGTTGGTCCACCCCAAGGATCGGGTCCCCCGGCACAAACAGAGTAATATAGTGTACCCTGTTAAGTGCCAGGAGGATTGCCATGACTTGTGCATTGGGGAAACCAAACAGACACTGGCCAAGAAGATGGCACAACACAGGAGAGCCAACACGCCAGGCCAGGTTTTACAGTTTTTAAATATTTCAGATATGTCGGTCTGTTTTTCTGGGTTGTTGGTTAGCTAAAAACATCATTCAGACGAGCTAACTTTAGCCCTGTTAAACCGCTGCTAAAGCATCTATTTTATAATGTCAAGCGTTTGGACTGGGACATAATTCAATATTATCATCTTTCACTGGTATGTTGGGATGAAATGTGGCTGTGGTCATATCATGATACACAAGTATGTTGTGTAAATGAATAATAACAAGAATCTATGGCCTAATATCAATCCATCCATCCATTATCCCAACCGCTAATCCTGCTCTCAGGGCCGCGGGGATGCTGCAGCCTATCCCAGCAGTCATTGGGTGGCAGGCGGGGAGACACCCTGGACAGGCCGCCAGTCCATCACACAGGGCTGACATACACACATACATACGTAGGGGCAATTTAGCATGGGTGATTCAGCTGACCTACATGTCTTTGTACTGAGGGAGGAAACTGGAGCCCCCGGAGGAAACCCACGCAGACACGGGGAGAACATGCAAACCCCACACAGACGACGACCTGGGACGACCCCCAAGGTTGGACTACCGCGGGGCTCGAACCCAGGACCTTCTTGCTGCGAAGAGACCGTGCTAACCACTGCGCCACCGTGCAGCCTGAGATATCTGAAATATTTGAGTGTTATCTGAAAACTTGACTTGGTTTGATGTTATACTTTACATGACCAAACAGTTCAACCTAACAAACCTCAGTTGTAGTGTAAAATTCCCTATGATTACTGAGAGAATAGTTTCCATATGCCTAGCATGAGTACTTGCCCAGGCATTATATGATGAAGCCTTAATACCATGTAACGTGAGCTATGCAATTAAAATAGTACAGTCCATAGTAGACCTAGTACTTCTAATTACTATCTTAAAGACGACGATCCCGTATCGCTCTGTTCTCTAGAACGTACCACAGCAGCTGTGGTTCACATCTGTGGTAGTACTGTGTCCCTGTTCAGCCTAACAAATAGTAGAGGTTACTGTGAGTCGCTGTCTGGGTGAGAAACTACAGAACACATGATCACGTCAGGTCTCGCATGTGACAAGACGACTAGATCTTTGAGCAAGCATCCCAAGATGAAGAGCTGGAGTCGGTTATTTTAGATTTTGGGGTGAAAACCTTGAACACCTGCAGAGTAGCGACATGCCTCGACTGGAGCTTTGCCAGGGGAACAGAAGCCACCGCGAGCTCTCAGATCCACGCTCCTGCTGTGTCACTGTCACAGCTTCTGTCTGCCTCTCATTTCAGAGGGCAGCTGTGAAGGGAAGAGCGGAGGAGAGCAGCTTCAGCATGGACGAGACGAGACTGAACAAGTCTCACCCGTCCAAGGTAAAGTTAACTCTCTTTTGAGATGTTTTTCTTTCTCCGGCGCCCTCACTTTCACTCTCTCGTGGCCTCAAACTGCAAAAAGGTCTTGCACAAAACAAAATACTTAAACTGATTTGACTGTTTTGACTGCTGTGTGATGTTTATAAACACACATATATATATATATATACATATATATGTGTGTTTTTGTGCTCAACTAATGAGGAGCGGAATATCTCTCTATATCTCTCTCTCTATATATATATATCTGTGTATATCTATATATAGATATAGATAGATAGATCTATCTATCTATCTATCTATCTATCTATCTATCTATCTATCTATCTATCTATCTATCTATCTATCTATCTATCTATCTATCTATCTATCTATCTATCTATCTATCTATCTATCTATCTATCTATCTATCTATCTATCTATCTATCTATCTATCTATCTACCTACCTACCTATCTATCTATATATTCAAGTTCTGTGATGGCCTGGCGGCCTGTCGAGGGTGTCTCCCCACCTGCCACCCAATGGCTGCTGGGATAGGCTCCAGCATCCCTGCGACCCTGAGAGTAGTATAAGCGGTTCGGATAATAGATGGATGGATATGTATAAAACAGTGTATCATTCATAAGAATGAATGATATGTAAAACACAAATTCCTACAATACTTGTTCTTTAACCTGTTTCACTAGTACACAGCAGATAAGGAGAAACACAGCAACTGTTCATCACAGGTTGGTAACGTAATAATACAACATCACAGGTGCTTGTGTAATATTTTGGCTTTCTTGATGTACTATTATCCCTCCGTCCACCTATTATCCAAGCTTCCTATCCCAATTGGCGTTGCAGGATGCTGGGGTCTATCCCAGCAGTCATTGGGTGGCAGGCTGGATGACACCCTGGACAGGCCGCCAGGCCATAACAGGGCCAACACACACACACACATTCATATCTAGGGACAATTTAGTACGGCCGGTTCACCTGACCTACATGTCTTTGGACTGTGGGAGGGAACTGGAGCACCTGGAGGAAACCCACACAGACACGAGGAGAACATGCAAACTCCACACAGAGGACGACCTGGGGCAGCATCCAAGGTTGGACTACCCCGGGGCTCGAACCCGAGAACTTCTTGCTGTGAGTTGACCGCACTAACCACTGCGCCGCCGTGCCGCCCTGATGTATGATATGAATAAGTAATATCAGCAGAATGGTAGTCTATGATGAAGTACATGACTCAGTGCCACCCTTCACCTTCAAGATTTCTGAGTTCACAAACATTCGCAGCTTGGTTTGGCATGAAGCGGCTAGCATCGATGGCTAAACATTAGCTCAAAAGAGCATAGTAGCGTAAATTGCAAGCACAGCTAGCTTTGCGGTTAACAATAGGATAGGAATAGTAGCAACCAGGTCTGGTCGCCTGTCTGATGGCGGACCTCGTACTCGTAGGATTTCAAATTAATGTGGTGTAGCTGGGAAAACTCAGAGACACTCAGCATTACCTGCCCATCCATGTTGAGCTGCAGATGTTCTGCACATCACACAAAGCTGTATAGACTGACTGGAGGCAACTTGAAAGCAGGGTGTCCGCGGGTCTTTAAAAAGCATTTTATTTGTCATAAATTCATATATATAAATTAAAAAGCCTCAATACAGTCTTGCAAAGTCTTAAATATGTCGCCACAATATCGCAATCAAAAACTGCTTGATTCGAATTTGGATGTGACTGAATCCCGGATACTCTAGAAAACCTTTGGGGAAAGGGGCGGCGGGCTCTTGTCTCAAACTTGTGTAATAACGGAAGAGACAGTGGAGTCCTTTCCATTAATGGAATCTGTAGTTAAATAAACAAGTTTAATTTCCCCGTTAAGTTAGATGTGAGATTCTTCTCAACGGGCGTTGCTTTGGGTCTCTTGGCTGCAACTGTGGCCGTGAAATTCATTTGGAGCGGCATGAGAAGAACAAATGGAGGCCAGCATACCTGCAGACAGGCTCGGGGTGACAGCAGCTCAGAGGTACAGCAGGTCGCCTGGTGACTGGGGGGATGCTGCTGGTTTGATCATTAGCTCCTCCTTGCAAAAATGTGGCGGTGTCCTTGAGCAAGACATCTAACCCCAAACTGCTCCCGATGAGTCAGTTGTTGGTTGACACCGCTGTCGGGGTGTGTGTGTGTGTGTGTGTGTGTTTGGGGGGGGGGGGGGAATGTGAGGCATGCACTGATTGTAAAGCACTTTGAGTGGCTGTTGCTGGAAAAGTGCTTTATAAAGTCACCGGCAGGTGGTGTTCAGCTCATTCATTAGGCTGACCTTTGACCGTTAAGGTGGAAAATCTGAGCGGTCTGTGACACCCAAGGTAGCACTGGCGCTAGGTGAGGTCAAACCCGTCTCGCCACAGGAAAACAAAAGCTCAGCCGGTGCACAGTGATATTTTTCACTTATCGTGTGTTGACGGCTTTATTCTCCAAACCATCCACATGGAGGTCAAGGGTCAATCCTGTAGAGATACAGAGAGACTGGCGGGGATGCTAGCTAGTTAGCAGTGTGTGAAGAATGTCAGAATGGGCCATGTGGCTCTATTACCAGCCTAGAAACACATACACACACACACACACACCCACACACACACACCCACACACACACACAGTAAAAATGGCAGCTAGCCAGTCCATCAGGACTGCAAGAAAAATGTCATTAGATGGCTTTTGACTCCATTGTGTGAGGACAAACGTCCAGTTTATTTTGATGTCCGTAATTGAAATCCCACTCTAGTGTATTCAGATTAAGCTTATCATCGATCCTTCTTTCAAGTATCCATAGTCATAAACATCTTCAGATCATAATCAGTAGGTACCGTTGACACCGGTTTCGTTGATACATGTGGTTTCCGAGAGAATGTCTGTGGTGATTTTCCCCATTTAGGTCACGAGATTGTTCTTCTGTCCTTTTAGCTGGTCTGAACCAACCTGGGGCGGCACGGTGGCGCAGTGGTTAGCGCGGTCACCTCACAGCAAGAAGGTCCTGGGTTCGAGCCCCGGTGTAGTCCACCCTTGGGGGTCGTCCCGGTCGTCCTCTGTGTGGAGTTTGCATGTTCTCGCCGTGTCTGCGTGGGTTTCCTCCCACAGTCCAAAGACATGTAGGTCAGGTGAATCAGCCGTACTAAACTGTCCCTAGGTGTGAATGTGTGTGTGGGCCCTGTTATGGCCTGGCGGCCTGTCCAGGGTGTCTCCCCACCTGCCGCCCACTGACTGCTGGGATAGGCTCCAGCGTCCCCGTGACCCTGAGAGCAGGATAAGGGGTTTGGATAATGAATGGACCAATGGATCGATAGGTATCTATCTGCAAATTAAAAAAAAAATAGTAGACCTGTTGAAATCACTTTTAATGATGCTAATAAACACAATCGAAATAAATCCATCCAAAATCTTACGTAAGAAAAACATTTTATTGAAATAAATTAGCCATCTAGGTTGCAATTTGCCCCCAAGTACTCCATTTGTTTTGTTTTTACATCAACAAAACAAGTTGTTTGCCCATCGCAAGGCGATCCCACTGATGTAGGAGGAGCGTGCAGGGCGGCAGCAGTATTGCCCCGAGTATTGCATTGCAAAAGCCAGTGAAGGGAACATTTTTGAAAAAAAAACATTGTAATTTTAACATGTCAAAGCCTCCGAATGTTCTCGTTATAACGGCGGGTGTGTGACGGAAAGGGATTTTCCCTTCATTGTCGCAACCACAAGCTATAACTCCTGTTTTGGTTGCTTCGAGTTTTGTTGTGCGTTATGTGTTTGTATGTGTGTGTGGCAGTAGTGTTATGCTACCTTGTAAAGCTGTTGGAGAGCAGAAATGATATCACAATTATATTTCTGAATTATATTCGTCTCTCCAGCCAGGTTTAATGTCTGCACCAAACCTCCAAGAGCCGGTTTAGTTCGGCGGGTTAAATATCACTGGCGTGCAACACTAATATCTTTCTCATTACCACGATAAGCAATCCCGGTGCTTTCCTATTATTCTGTGAGAGAGGTAATTCGGTCCACTGTCATTTTTTTGTATCTAATAAATGTGAAGATGTCTTCCTGTCTGTGTTAATGGTTGCGTTAATGCGTGGCAGAGTGCAGATTTCCTGGCGGCGGCGGCGGCAGGATAAGCACGGTGACAGTAAGCAAACTGAGCGTCAGCTCTGAAATGAAGGCTAATAGCAGGCCGCAGCGTGGCCAGGAGAGACGTCCTGAAATAACACAGAGAATCAACGAGAGAACACACGAAGAAGAGACCTTGAACTTTAACCGAGTCTTTAATGGTCCAGTTTTCCATTCCCGTTGACATAACAACGTTAACTCAGACTCTCATACAAGAAGAAGAGAGGAGAAGAGGAAGGTTCTCTGCCTCTAGTTCAAGACTCAGCACGCCGGCTGCAGAGACCCACAACAAAACCACATATTCAGGATGCAACTTCCTGTAGTACTCACTTAGCTTCCTGTTACCCACAATTCCTCAAAAGCTATCTCTCTCTCGCTGTTCCTCCTTATCTCTCACCCAATAGATAGATAGGTTGATAGATGATGATGGTGTGTGTGTACTGTGTATATCTGTATCTGTATACTGATCTCTCTGAGTTTTTACATATATATATATATACTGATAGTGGTCAAGCAAGTCCTCTGTTGCCTGGTGGTGTCACACGGGGTCACGGCATGCAGCAGCGTAGCAACGCCGATCCCGTAACGACGCCTACTGAATGTCTTGGCGTAGGTCCTTCACTCTATCAGTTTTCCTATCGGCTGCTCCCAGCATGGGGCCGACAGGATCGTGCCCCACCGCTCAGTATTGAACGCGTGTTTTCACTCGGTTAAAATGGACGCTGACGGGCCCCCTGCTCGCCGGATGAAGACTGAAAGGAGGAGTACTGGCCTTTACACAACAGCTAGGGAGGGACGTGGAATGTATCGGGCGGCACCACCGTTGTCATATTTAATAAACGCACAACAGTGTTAGATACAACGAAAAAACTATAGATTACTAGTTAGGGCTGAATTATTAATCATCTCAGCATGGCGACATCTGGTGGGGCCGGGCCCCCCCGCCCCTGATGCACAGATGTGATCAGCTAACAAGCATGAAAGAGACAGTGACGCATCTCTCGAGAGAGAGATATATAGTGAAGCTGTCTCTTCAAAATCTGATAATAAATGATCAATATGTCAAATCGAGTGCACCGTGTATTGGGTGTAAAATATTCACCAGTGTGGCGCAGGTCAACTTTCACAAGGCGACGAACCTTACGGATGTTTGGCTTTACAACTTTGTGTGATCCGTCTGAGCCTCATCCTCACCCTATCTGTTGGCTAAAATACAAGCCAATCACCGATTTAAATGCCAGGTAACACAGGATTAAGTGATTCTTGCCCCTGCTGGATTATTAAACAGTGATCTTTGCTTATGACTCAAATGTAATGTGTTTCCTATTCTCTCAGAGCGGTAGCTCATCATACTAGATACGAAAGCTGAAATCGGTGTTTTTATCCTCCATTAATAAATGTTTATTGTCCCCATGTGTACGATGGAGTCAGGCTCCATAACCCTACCAGTCATCTTCACCGTGGGTGGAGACGCTCTCCAGTCTCCGTATACCACTGTTGAGATGTTTTGACTGGGTAGGACGAACACTGGCGTACATACGTGTTGTAAAAAAGACTGAGACGTGATGCTGATGTTTCCATGACAACCAATAGGACTGTCCAACAGTGTTCCCATATAGTGTGATGTAGTTTATAATACATTAGACTGTCTGTGTTAGCTTTGGTCCCAGGATCCATTTTTACAAGGGTGGGAACTGTTTCTTGCTGAGCTGATGGCACACCAGCCACAATGGCTGCTACACCTGGTCTGTAGTCATGTTACACCTGGTTTGTAGCCCTGCTACGTCTTGTTTGTAGTCCTACTACACCTTGTTTGTAGTGCTGCTACACCTAGTTTGTAGTCCTGCTACACCTTGTTTGTAGCCCTGCTACGTCTTGTTTGTAGTCCTACTACACCTTGTTTGTAGTGCTGCTACACCTTGTTTGTAGTGCTGCTATACCTAGTTTGTAGTCCTGCTACACCTAGTTTGTAGTCCTGCTACACTTTTTTGTAGTGCTGCTACACCTAGTTTGTAGTCCTGCTACACCTGGTTTATAGTCCTGCTACACCTAGTTTGTAGTCCTGCTACACCTTGTTTATAGTCCTGCTACACCTGATTTGTAGTCCCAGAACATCAGAGTCAGCAGGTCTGTATCTCTCTTCCTCCTACACACCACTGTTCTACTGGACTATCTCCTGTAATACGGAAATGAATGTAGCATTTGTTCTACTGAATCCAGTCTGCCGTGGCGTCCTTTACCTTATAGTGTCATGGGCGACCCCGTTAATTTACATGTCGTTATGTCTGTAAAACAGCAACTGGGGATTTCTTCGCTAACTGCATTCATAGCTTCTATTCATACCTTAGGTATGCCATTACTTTGCATGTACCCCTTTATTTTTTGAAATTGAATCCTGGTATTCTTTCTTTATATCCTGTTTTCACTGGGTTAATGGTTTTTCATCATGATAACAGGGTTTGCTGTGTTCTGCACTTTAGATGACAGAGACAAGTGGTAATTCTCGGGTTGCTCATTATAGCCTGGCAAAGCCCATGACCGTAATGTCTAATGAAATATGACAATGTCTTTTGGGGTGAGACCAGATTCATGTCTGTGAGGAGCAGTGCATGTGCGTGTGCATGTCTGTGTGTGTGTTTGTGTGTGTGTGTGTGTGTGTGTTCTTGTACTTTTGTTTGTGAGCACCAATTAGCTTTTAACCATCAGAGTGAGGACATTTTTGCAAAGTGAGGACATTTTGGCCAGTCCTCACTTCGTTAAGGGTTTATTCTAGGGTTAGGACTTGGGTTTTGGGTTAAGGTTAGAATTAGGATTAGGTTAAGGTTAGAGTAAAGCAGTGGTTCCCAAGGAGTTTTAAAGGAGGGAAGGGGGGGGTCTCGCTAGGGTTGGGCATCAAGAAC
>NC_079226.1:10047797-10142797 GCF_029633865.1 Lampris incognitus
TGCGGTTCCTTATGTTTAACTCTCAGGTGCATTATTTGAGTAAGTGTGGACATTCTTTACAGTTAGGATTGTTTCCCTGATTTAGCTGCCTTTTAGCTGCATCTGAGTGTCCTAGTTTATTGATTAGCATTTTCCCATGACCTTTTAGAATTTAAATCATCTGAGTTACCATAAACGAACTACAGTCAACTGTTTGAATGGAACCCCGTGAGAACAAATTAACTGTTGAAAGATTTTCCTCCATGTTTTGATCAATGTGCCAATGCAGATGATGCTCTTAGTATAACCCAGCCATCAGAAAGCAAGTTTTTACATTCTCAGTATTGCAGCCAGTGGCGCCCCCAAGGGGTGGCCAGGGCCACCTTGATACTATCCCTGCCCCCCCCCCCGCTGCCCCCCCCCAGCCACGAGTCGCATATGCAGAATATTCTTCTGATTATGCATAATATGCTTCTATCTGATATCTTACATTAGGTGCTGTTCATTTAAATCAATAATGTATATTTTTCTTAACTCTGATATTGACAGTTTTCCACTAGCCTATACAGTACACTACAACAGCAGCATAGAATTCCCCAAATTCAGTCATGGCTTTTGGTTTTAGGTGTGCCACCCCAAGATTTTCAGTGGCCCCATTTGGCCACCCCTATGAAAAATTTCTGGGGGCGCCACTGATTGCAGCCATATGATAGCATATGTTGTTTATCTGTCTTTCTCCACATAAAATTCAATAACTAGAATTAATCACTTCCTTTATTTTTTGGTGTGAATAATGTCTATCAAACCTGTCTCATCTGCAATGGGTACATCCTGTGTTGTAAAAAGGAATGCATTTAATTCATTTGTATTGTTTTCAAAGAGTAGCACGTTTATAAATATTTGCTCCACTTCTCTTATGTATATGTTCAATTCCAATACGTTCAGAAAGAATTGTTTTGCATAATTTGCCGATAGACTAGGACTATGCAGAGACGATCCTTGAGGAACAGAACCAGGAGACGTGATCACTGGAAGACTGCAACTGATCATCAAGTGCATCATCCAGAGAGATCCTCTGATTCAGATCCAGCACCAGGTTGCTCAATGCAGGAAAACCATGAAAAAGTAAGCGCCAATAGAAATTACTGCATTTTTACAGACCCTGTCTGTGACATACAATATACACCGCATTTGAACTAATCACCGCAACTTGCAGTAGAAACCACATGGCTTGCAATCCAATATACTGTACAGCAATGCAGCACACAGTCTGCAAAGGAATGTGGACCATGACGTTGTGTATCACAGATTTAACTTTTTAATAAAACGTGATTTTGTTCCAACAATGGTAAATCCATATTAAATTTAAACTGCAGCTAAAATGATGGAAGAGGGTTAAAAGTTCAAGCTCAATGACACATTAACTCAAAAGCATATACAAGAAATATCTGCTCGGGTGTAAGGTGTTTTATTCCCATGTACTGTATGTGATAGTACACATGATGAGATGATGCAAAGATAATTGTTTTTCTTGTTTGTTTTTTATCATTTGATTATGAACAGAGAGGAGAACCAAGCAGGCAACCAAGACTAGCCCCTCCTGAGAGGAGTAACACAGAGGTCCTGCATCCACCATCTTCTGATGATGATGCCAATCATACTTGCCAGTCAACAAGCAGGCATGAATCTGAGTCTTTAATGTCTGTGTCAAATCAAGATGCAGACCACTTGTCAAGTGGCGAGTCAGATTCCCCTCTTGCCCTTGCCATCCAAGCATCTCTTGAAGACTTTGAAGTACAGTTTGGACCCGTTTATGGTGAAGATGAGGATCTAGACTCCACCCTTCCCTGGAATCCACAGGACTTGAACAGTATGCAGGTATAGTGTAGAACTGAGTTAGTAATAGCGCTGCAAACATTATTGCCATTATTATTTAAAGTATTTTTCCTATTCATTGTTCAGTCTATGATATGTACCATAATGGTTATAAATAAGAGTGCTGAAGTCACGCCTCTTCCGGTGGACCCTCATGGGACCTTAGATGGTAAAAAATATGAATGGCAGTGAATGAGGAGAGGAATATTATCTTTTGGTGCCGTTTGAGTTGCGACATGAAATCCAAATATGTTGTTAATGAATTTAAAACATAAATTTTAAGGTCAATAAAGTCATACTTTGTCGTAAAACTGTTGAGATATAAGCTTTTGAAAATACGCAATTATAAAGACTACACAGGAGGCGGTCGCGTATGTGACGTCATAGCTTTCGCTCGCTTCCTGCAGCTTGGAGTGACTGCGACCTGGCACAAAACACACAGGCATCTTCAATCTTCAATCATAAATCCATTAATTATAAAACAGTGGAATTTCAGCGGGAGGTTTAAATGGACAGCCCACACCCAACCCATTTTTTAAAAATGTGCCAAAGAATTGACCCACCAACAGACTAAAACTACAAGTATGACCCAAAATACCGAGTCAGCCTGCACATCACTACCACTAACACTATAATGAAAGAATAAAACACACAAGTTGAAATATACCTCAGTAAAATCAAAGGGGGCGTCCAGCACCACATACAGCGCAGACTATGGAAAAACCATTCTATGGTTCCTTTGAGTCCTGCATACAATATGAATTATAGATATATAAAAATATGTTCCAATATTACATTTCTTTTATGCATTGGTCATACCATCAACATGAAGATTCCACAGTCATGAGAATTCTTCTGACTTGGGAGGCCCTAATCCACAAAGGAAGAGGATTGGAGAAAACAAGTTCAACAATGTGGACTCACTGGATGTTAGGTCTGGCTTCAAGTATTAAAAAAGGCAATTATGACACAATGTCTGAGCCAGAGAATACCTTCCAGTGACCCGGTGACACGTGTTGTGCAATTTTCCTATGGCATAGAAACAAGAAGTCAAGGACGCACACCTCAGGAGGTGCAGACTATGAAAAAGATAGAGGTAAAGTTGCACACTCATCCTGTATCCACAAGTGACTGTATTCACCTCACAGCAACATTTCAAATATGCCTTCGTCAGGGTGTCAGGTGTAAGGTGAATAAAGTCACTTGTGTGTATATTTCCTCTGTGTCAATGTAAAATGTACCAACTTCCTGTTATAGGAAAATTCATAAACGGTGTAAACCTTAAAGCCCCTAGCAGTGCACTTTGGACCCTATCAATGTGGGGTATATCCACATACAATTTTGAACTGATTTATCTGTGGCTTGATCCATTTTGCTCCAGTGTTTACAAACATTACCAGTGTAAACAAACCTTTTACAGCCACAAACTATAGTTTAAAGTTAGTCCTTGTATCAAGAGCCCAGTCAATCAATTAGAGAATTAAAAATAAAGTACGTAAAATGTGTAAAATATTTTTTACAGTGAAAACATTTCCATCACGTTATTTAAATCTCTAATTAAAAAAAATATGACTAATGTAAACTACTAATAAGACCCGTTAGCCCCTAGCTAATGGGTCTGACCCTTTAGCCGAGCGGTTAGTGATGTCGCCTAAACTAGCGTTAATCTAGCTTCGATAACATTAGTCGCTAGAGCTGGTAACATTATTCCTAACGCTAGTAACATTGCGCTATAGCGCTTACTATTTGTACAGTATCAATTTAAGTATTGTGAATTCGGGGGGCAACGCAACCACAGAAACTACCGCGGCCGGGACGCGAACCCGTATCGCCCGCACCGCAGGCGACATCGCTAACCGCTCGGCTAAAGGCTCAGACCCGCCAACCAGCGGCCACGTGTCTTCTTATCCATGCACGTTACACTATACTGTAGTACCTGTCTCACATGTACGCCAAGGCTAACGCCGGCCATCTAACCTGGCGAACGTTAAACCGCTGCAATAAAGAACTTTTCTATTTCAAATGTTCATTATGTCACTTATTTGTGCAACTACATCAAACGCCTCTCTCCATCTCACACACACGCCAAGACTAACATGGACGCATCTAGTGATTAGTTACCTGCTGCTTCTGCTGCGCCATTGCTCAATCTTTCCACGTTCGGCTTAGCTCAAATGGCCGTTACCTTTCTTGGCTCGAGTGCAGGGGAAGGGGGCGCGGCTGGAGGTGGCTCCAGGCCGCGGCTGGAGGTGGGACGCGGCTGGAGGTGGGCGCTGCTGGAGGTGGGCGAGGCTGGAGGTGGGCGCGGCTGGAGATGGCTCCAGGCCGCAGCTGGAAGTGGGCGCGGCTGGAGGTGGGCGCGGCTGGAGGTGGCTCCAGGCCGCGGCTGGAGGTGGCGGCGGCTGGAGGTGGCTCCAGGCCGCAGCTGGAGGTGGGCGCTGCTGGAGGTGGGCGCGGCTGGAGGTGGGCGTGGCTGGAGGTGGCTCCAGGCCGCAGCTGGAGGTGGGCGCTGCTGGAGGTGGGCGCGGCTGGAGGTGGCTCCAGGCCGCGGCTGGAGGTGGGCGAGGCTGGAGGTGGGCGCGGCTGGAGGTGGGCGCGGCTGGAGGTGGCTCCAGGCCGAAGCTGGAGGTGGGCGCGGCTGGAGGTGGGTGTGGCTGGAGGTGGCTCCAGGCCGCAGCTGGAGGTGGGCGCGGCTGGAGGTGGGCGTGGCTGGAGGTGGCTCCAGGCCGCAGCTGGAGGTGGGCGCTGCTGGAGGTGGGCGCGGCTGGAGGTGGCTCCAGGCCGCGGCTGGAGGTGGGCGCGGCTGGAGGTGGGCGCGGCCGGAGGTGGGCGAGGCTGGAGGTGGGCGCGGCTGGAGGTGGCTCCAGGCCGAAGCTGGAGGTGGGCGCGGCTGGAGGTGGCTCCAGGCCGCAGCTGGAGGTGGGCGTAGCTGGAGGTGGGCGCGGCTGGAGGTGGCTCCAGGCCGCGGCTGGAGGTGGGCGCTGCTGGAGGTGGGCGCGGCTGGAGATGGCTCCAGGCCGCGGCTGGAGGTGGGCGCGGCTGGAGGTGGCTCCAGGCCGCAGCTGGAGGTGGGCGCTGCTGGAGGTGGGCGCGGCTGGAGGTGGCTCCAGGCCGCAGCTGGAAGTGGGCGCGGCTGGACGTGGGCGCGGCTGGAGGTGGCTCCAGGCCGCGGCTGGAGGTGGCGGCGGCTGGAGGTGGCTCCAGGCCGCAGCTGGAGGTGGGCGCTGCTGGAGGTGGGCGCGGCTGGAGGTGGCTCCAGGCCGCGGCTGGAGGTGGGCGCGGCCGGAGGTGGGCGAGGCTGGAGGTGGGCGCGGCTGGAGGTGGCTCCAGGCCGAAGCTGGAGGTGGGCGCGGCTGGAGGTGGGCGCGGCTGGAGGTGGCTCCAGGCCGCGGCTGGAGGTGGGCGAGGCTGGAGGTGGGCGCGGCTGGAGGTGGCTCCAGGCCGCGGCTGGAGGTGGGCGTAGCTGGAGGTGGGCGCGGCTGGAGGTGGGCGCGGCCGGAGGTGGGCGTGGCTGGAGGTGGGCGTGGCTGGAGGTGGCTCCAGGCCGCGGCTGGAGGTGGGCGAGGCTGGAGGTGGGCGCGGCTGGAGGTGGCTCCAGGCCGCGGCTGGAGGTGGGCGTAGCTGGAGGTGGGCGCGGCTGGAGGTGGCTCCAGGCCGCGGCTGGAGGTGGGCGCTGCTGGAGGTGGGCGCGGCTGGAGGTGGCTCCAGGCCGCGGCTGGAGGTGGGCGCGGCTGGAGGTGGCTCCAGGCCGCAGCTGGAGGTGGGCGCTGCTGGAGGTGGGCGCGGCTGGAGGTGGCTCCAGGCCGCGGCTGGAGGTGGGCGCGGCCGGAGGTGGGCGAGGCTGGAGGTGGGCGCGGCTGGAGGTGGCTCCAGGCCGAAGCTGGAGGTGGGCGCGGCTGGAGGTGGGCGTGGCTGGAGGTGGCTCCAGGCCGCAACTGGAGGTGGGCGCGGCTAGAGGTGGGCGTGGCTGGAGGTGGGCGCGGCTGGAGGTGGCTCCAGGCCTTCTCTCAGACGCTATCAGAATTGGAGAACCCGACACAGCGAACGGAGCTCTTCGTCATGTCTCTTCCCCTGTTCCTAACAGATGGGTGAGTAAACATTCTTGTGTCATGGTTTACGAATACATCGACCGTGTTAGCTTTTGGTTTTGGTGTAAAAAGAAGGAAGCGTGATTTAAATCCGTCGAATGAACCAAAGTTATATCGCGCTACTCGGGCTAACGGGGCTAGCTAGAGCGCCGTTAGCAAGCCGTAATGGAGGTCGATGAGACAAGATGGCCGCCCGCACTTTTCGCTGTGTTCTTTTGTGTGGTTTAGTGATTTAAGCTTGGTCGTATGAACGTGTTTTCCAGAGTAATGGCTCCCGGTCGTGTCTAAAAGGGGTGCACAGGTAGCCACCATGGTAGCAGTCACCGAGAGTGTTTTTGGTGTGATGTTAGTGGGTCAATGTTGGCTAGCTCTGTGCGAACTTGTTCACTGTGATGTTAATTAGGGTTATCTGGTGGTAGCTAAGCAGGCTGGTTAGCTAGTAGGCCAAAAGCTAGTTAACATTATGTCTTAATTGTTTAATTATTGTTTGAATAAAAGACGCTGACGAGCAGAACTGAAGAGCACAGCAAATATTGCTTCTCCTCGTCATTTCTCTTTTCCTCTGCCCCAAGGTTACCTGTTCTTGGGGTCCCAACCCCCTGGTACCTGTACCATACACGTGGCCTCTGAAGCTCTAGTTATGGGTCACATCCATATTTGCATATGAAACTGGTCGTTATGCAACTGTATTGTTTATAAGGGGTGGGGATACCTGCAGCCAGTGGCGGCTGGTGCTAAATGATTTTCTTGGGGGGGGGGCGCCATTTACCTTGGCGCAGCACACCTGACAGCTGCTTCAACGTCCACACAGTCACAGAGTTATTAAGAAGGACAATGTAGCCTGTAGATTTTATCAGGGGTCGTAGACAGTGGATGATTGACCGTCGAGACGAGGCGTCGTGGTGGGGTGAACATGATTGACAGCCATGAGAATTGTCCAATCACAAAAAAAAAACATTAAAACAATACCAATTCGCTGCTAATAAAAGTGGGCGTGTCTGGGGCAACACAGAACTGTTCCCCGTGGAAAAGCTGAAGAAACTAATCAGACAGCAGCCTCAGGTCACCTGCTCGCCACAAGTTTGAGGGCTTAGATATGGTATCATTTGGCCGGCGCCCCTCACCCAGGAAGTATATATGTATTCAGACAGAAATCAACCAAATACCATTTGGAACCAATATTTAATGCTGCTGACAGGCGCTCACAGACTGAAAAACACTTTTATTTAATCATTATTTGCATTATACAACTAAATTATATTTAACATGTTTAAATAGGGCATGGTGGCGCAGTGGTTAGCGTGGTTGCCTCACAGCAAGAAGGTCCTGGGTTTGAGCTCCAGGGTAGTCCAACCTTGGGGGTCGTCCCCTGTGTGGAGTTTGCATGTTCTCCCCATGTCTGTGTGGGTTTCCTCCGGGTGCTCCGGTTTCCTCCCACAGTCCAAAGACATGTAGGTCAGGTGAGTCAGCCATACTGAATTGTCCCTAGGTATAAATGTGTGTGTGTGTGTGTGTGTGTGTGTGTGTGATGGCCTGGCGGCCTGTCCCGGGTGTCTCCCCGCCTGCCGCCCAATGACTGCTGGGATAGGCTCCAGCGTCCCCGCGACCCTGAGAGCAGGATAAGTGGTTTGGATAATGGATGGATGGATGTTTAAATAGATTTTCATTGCTTGATATTTGAAGGGGGCGGCGCCCCAGCACCCTGTACTGGCCAGATGTCACTTAGTTGAGTGATGAAACATATCTGTCAAGAGACATTGTATCCAGATGAACTAATTCAACCTTCTTTGATTTTCTTACTTGGATTATTGAGCATGCATCAAGATTCTCCTCCTGGTTGTCAACATAGTTAAACAGTTTCAGAAAACCAATCAGCATCTGGTAATAAATGACTTCATCTACACTACCGTTCAAAAGTTTGGGATCACATTGAAATGTCGATATTTTTGAAGGAAAAGCACTGTACTGTTCAATGAAGATAACTTTAAACTAGTCTTAACTTTAAAGAAATACACTCTATACATTGCTAATGTGGTAAATGACTATTCTAGCTGCAAATGTCTGGTTTTTGGTGCAATATCTACATAGGTGTATAGAGGCCCATTTCAAGCAACTATCACTCCAGTGTTCTAATGGTACAATGTGTTTGCTCATTGGCTCAGAAGGCTAATTGATGATTAGAAAACCCTTGTGCAATCATGTTCACACATCTGAAAACAGTTTAGCTCGTTACAGAAGCTACAAAACTGACCTTCCTTTGAGCAGATTGAGTTTCTGGAGCATCACATTTGTGGGGTCAATTAAACGCTCAAAATGGCCAGAAAAAGAGAACTTTCATCTGAAACTCGACAGTCTATTCTTGTTCTTAGAAATGAAGGCTATTCCATGCGAGAAATTGCTAAGAAATTGAAGATTTCCTACACCGGTGTGTACTACTCCCTTCAGAGGACAGCACAAACAGGCTCTAACCAGAGTAGAAAAAGAAGTGGGAGGCCGCGTTGCACAACTGAGCAAGAAGATAAGTACATTAGAGTCTCTAGTTTGAGAAACGGACGCCTCACAGGTCCCCAACTGGCATCTTCATTAAATAGTACCCGCAAAACACCAGTGTCAACATCTACAGTGAAGAGGCGGCTGCGGGATTCTGGGCTTCAGGGCAGAGTGGCAAAGAAAAAGCCATATCTGAGACTGACCAATAAAAGAAAAAGATTAAGATGGGCAAAAGAACACAGACATTGGACAGAGGAAGACTGGAAAAAAGTGTTGTGGACGGATGAATCCAAGTTTGAGGTGTTTGGATCACAAAGAAGAACGTTTGTGAGACGCAGAACAAATGAAAAGATGCTGGAAGAATGCCTGACGCCATCTGTTAAGCATGGTGGAGGTAATGTGATGGTCTGGGGTTGCTTTGGTGCTGGTAAGGTGGGAGATTTGTACAGGGTAAAAGGGATTCCGAATAAGGAAGGCTATCACTCCATTTTGCAATGCCATGCCATACCCAGTGGACAGCGCTTGATTGGAGCCAATTTCATCCTACAACAGGACAATGACCCTAAACACACCTCCAAATTGTGCAAGAACTATTTAGAGCAGAAGCAGCTGGTATTCTATCGGTAATGGAGTGGCCAGCGCAGTCACCAGATCTGAACCCCATTGAGCTGTTGTGGGAGCAGCTTGACCGTATGGTACGCAAGAAGTGCCCATCCAACCAATCCAACTTGTGGGAGCTGCTTCTGGAAGCGTGGGGTGCAATTTCTCCAGATTACCTCAACAAATTAACAGCTAGAATGCCAAAGGTCTGCAATGCTGTAATTGCTGCAAATGGAGGATTCTTTGACGAAAGCAAAGTTTGATGTAAAAAAAATCTTATTTCAAATACAAATCCTTATTTCTAACCTTGTCAATGTCTTGACTCTATTTTCTATTCATTTCACAACATATGGTGGTGAATAAGTGACTTTTCATGGAAAACACAAAATTGTTTGGGTGATCCCAAACTTTTGAACGGTAGTGTAATTGTCTGATTTGATTGTACAGCCAATGAATTACCATCAGTCTGTCAGTTGGTCTGTGTTCGAATAGTTGCCTAGCACCATCACGTTAGTTAGCGAGCTAGCTAGCTATCAGTGAAGAGCCTTGGAAGCTTTTGATTTTCATCTTACACTGCACTGTAACTTTTCCTGTTTTAAAATTATTTTTATTGCCTTATATTTTATGTAAAGCACTGAAGGGAGGTGGGACTCGGGAGAAATATTGCGAACTGTCAGTTAGAAGCAGCGAAGGACAGAGTAGATTAAAGTAGTTGACAAAACTAAAAGAAGGAGATATCGACCAGACAGGCTTGTGCTGAGGTGAACAAGTCAGTCACCCAGACTGAACTGTGTAACACTAAGAGGCTGGTGGAGGCATCGACTGACAGATCTCCGAGAAGAGTTGAAGAGAGAGCTGGAGGCAGAAATGAGAGGAAACGGATGCAGAAAAATTAGTGGAGGAAGAGAAAAAGGAGCTGAGAATGATGGGGAGAGAAAAAGTAGGATGAATGAAAGTATGAACGACGGGAAGGTGGGCGAACTGAATCTGTCGCTCCTGTTTCCTTTCATTTCCATTCCCCATTCTCTCTTATGGATGTACTGTATGCGAGATGTGCAGCAGTTCAGTTCTGTGGAGGTAAACAGGGAGAAGCCATCTGATATTACAGCATTGATAATTTGGATTGCTATCTCATGGGAAATGCACAACATTGGAGGAAATGCTGCTCAGTATTCATCTGTCCTCAGGCTACACTTTATCACTAAAGCTTTAATCAGTTAAACACACATCCTTAACAATAACCCACTTAGATGCCCCCCCCCCTTAAAGTAACACTTCTGGTTGAAAAGAAGTTCAATATGCTGCTTTTATCTTTGTGTCTAGACACACACATGTAGACATCTCCCTCACCCTTTTTCAGGTGGTGTGTGTTTTCCTCAAGCTCAGTCCTCTACCAGAGGCCTGGGAGTTTGAGGGTTATGTGTAGTAACTTAGCTGTTCCTAGGACTACACTCTTCTGAACAGAGACCTCAGATGTTGTTCCTGGAATCTGCTGCAGCCACTCTCCATGTTTGGGGTTCACAGCCCCTAGTGCTCTTATTACCACTGGGACTACTATGGATTTCACCTTCCACATATGATCTAGTGTTTCCCTCAGTCCTTGGTATTTCTCTAGCTTCTCATGCTCTTTCTTCCTGATGTTGCCGTCTCTCGGGATTGCTACATCGATCACTACTGCTGTCGTCTGTTCCTTGTTGACCACCACAATGTCTGGTGGTTAGCCAGCACCTGCTTGTGAGTCTGAAAATTGGGAGGTCCACAGAATCTTAGCTCTGCCATTCTCAGCCACCTTTGGCGGTGTCTACCATTTGGACTTGGGGACTCCCAGTCTGTATTCAGTATCGATATTCATGTACACTATCCCAGCCACTTGGTTTTGCCTTTCAGTGTATGCTTTCCCAGCTAGCATCTTACACCCTGCTACTAAGTGCTGGACTGTCTCAGGGGCGTCTTTGCACAGCCTGCATCTTGGGTCTTGTCTGGTGTGGTAGACCCCTTCCTCAATTGATCTGGTGTATATATATATATATATATATGTGTGTGTGTGTGTGTGTCGGTGTGCATGCATTATTTTATTTTGGACATGCATGCTATTTGATGTCCAAGCCCATTTTATTAGTTAATTCCATGAAAAGTAGGGATGCACCAATACCGGTACTGGAATCCTGCACTAGGATGATACCAGGGTAAAATGAAGTATTGGTGTCTGAGATATTGCACAAGACTTAAATCCTATACCAAAACCATGAGAACCATTATTAATAAAAGCAAAATGGTTTGATTCACTGCATTTTTTCGGCACATTTGGAATCCTGTATTCCTTTAATGGTGGAATATAACTGACAATATCTCAATTATATTGCCCATTGACCCCAAACTAATGGTCTAAGTCGGCACTGTTCAGTAAAAGTAATGGATTGGATTGGAACTCTATCAGCTGATACTTAACGGTTTGGCAGTGAAAAAATGATATAAGAAGAAACTGATAAAAAGTGATACCTGAATGAAAAATCAACTTATTAACCCTGAAACCACAAGGCGACACTACTGAGAAGTGTTGATGCCATACCTACACCCCCCCCCCCAAAAAAAACGTGAAATCCCTGTAAAGGTGCATAGACTAAATAAGTTGTGACGAAGTCGCATAAGATGTAGCTTTACCTATTTAGTTTATTGCCCACTACTCACCCTGTTTCTAGTTCTAAAAATGGACTAAATTATTGATCCTTGTTCAAATCAGAGCAGGTAAAACAGTGACCCTCCTTATCCTTCTTTTGCCCATAATATTGTAGCGAATTCAGGGGGCAGCCGGCAACCGCCATAGCCGGGATGAGAACCCTGGTCGCCTACACCATGGGCGACTACGCGAACCAGTCGACTAAAGGGTCCGACCCGTTAGCCAAGGGCTAGCGAGTCTGTTTATCCATGCACGTTACACTACCCCCCTCCTTCGGGAAGCGCTACCCAGCGCTTCAGCATATCAGCTTCATCATGGCAACTCTTGTCATTTTGTGTTTTTGGAGCAGCCCCGGGGGGCAGATTAACGCCTTCTCTTGTTTATGGCAAAGCTATACATCTTTTCTCTTGGGGTTAGTTCAACACGTGCTCACCCCAGGGTGTTCTATATCGACGCCATTGACAAAGCGTTGATATATGATGCAGAAGGTGTCTGTTTGAGACGTATGGATGTGCCATAGACTCTGGTGTGAAGCTTTTCGTCCTCGTTTATCAGTATTAATTACACACAGGTCAAATGAGGCTGAAGGTTAAGGTTAGGTAGTGGTTAATATAGCGCATCTTATATATTACTGCTTTGCCAGTAGCTCCAGTATACAACATCATGGGGTGAGAATGGGCTTGTTGAGAGGGCATTTTCCCTCATCGATTCTTCATTGGGCTCAACTCATAACACATCGAGAGGGCTGCAGCCGAATATTTATTTATTACATTTTCCCCATTTTTCTCCCCATTTGTATCCAGTCAATTACCCCTCTCTTCGGAGCTGTCCCGGTCGCTGCCCCACTCCCTCTGCCAATCCGGGGAGGGCTGCAGACTACCACATGCCTCCTCCGATACATGTGGAGTTGCCAGCCGCTTCTTTTTACCTGGTAGTGAGGAGTTTTGCCAGGGGGGCATAGCGCGTGGGAGAATCACGCTATTCCCCCCAGTCTCCCCCCTCCGAACATGTGCCCCGACTGACCAGAGGAGGCGCTAGTGCAGCGACCAGGACACACCCACATCTGGCTTCCCACCTGCACACGGCCAGTTGTGTCTGTAAGGACACCTGACCAAGCCGGAGGTAACGCGGGGATTCAGCCCGGCGATCCCCGTGTTGGTAGGCAGTGCAATAGACCACCACCGCCGGTACGCTATCCTGGACACCCCTACATCTGAATATTAACTTAGAGGCACTGCTATCGCCACGCCCTGTAGATAACAACAAGCTACAACGCCAGTATGGAAATCCATGTCTGGTGCAATGTACAAACATAACATTGTGTTGCCAGTGGCCAGCCACCATTAGTTTGTATTGTGTTAGGCTACGGTCAGACTTCTCATCGCTAATTACAGCAGGCCACTCCTTTTTTCCATCAACGCCAATGTTATTTTCTTATAAAATGCCGCGAGGTCTGCTCTGTTTATTCCACGTGTTTAAGCCCTGCATGATATTTGATGTCTCATCTGTTGTAGTGGGAAAAGTCGGTACAGTCATAATTTGTGACACTTAAATTATTGCGTTAGAACAGGTGTTCCCAGACTCCTTTATGCTGTACGTGTGATTATGTACCTTACAATAGGCAATAAATACTCATCATCTGTCAAAAAGTGAGATAATTAACATGTGGTCTGTATTGTTCATCGGTGCAGTATTCACATGTTCAGTCCTCACCCACGGTCTGCTAATGATCAAATGAAACATGGCAGCATTAACTCTACTCACTTCATCCATCATCCATCCATTATCCAATCCACCTGCTCTCAGGGTCACGGGGATGCTGGAGCCTATCCCAGCAGTCATTGGGTGGCAGGCTGGGAGACACCCTGGACAGGCCGCCATGCCATGACAGGGCCCACTCACACACACCTAGGGACAATTTAGTACAACAGATTCACCTGACCTACATGTCTTTGGACTGTGGGAGGAAACCGGAGCACCCGGAGTCAGGTCAGACCCTTTAGCTGACATGTTAGCGCAGTCGCCTGTGGTGCGGGGACCCCAGGTTCGAATCCCCCTTCCCCCTCTACAACAGTGAGGTGGCCATAGAGATGCACTGGTTTGGAATATAGTTAAATTATTGCAGTTTGTATTGATTGAAAAATATAAAAGAACAACTTTTTAGTTAAATAGATATTTCGTCACACAAAAAAATTGTTTCTTTCTGTCTCCAATTTTCATTTAACTGTTGAGCTAATTTATAGTTGTCAAAAAGTAAGATTCAGTGTGTACATTAACTTACTACCTTTACTATATAATTTATAGTTCATTATAATGTAGACATTTTGTGATGGCAGATGAGAGTCCCGGATAATGGTTGATGGTTTAGAGGAGATGTTGGAGAAGAAGTCATGCGACACACACAGGTAGTGATTGGCTTGCTAATGAGCAGAACGGATGCAGCAGTCTCTCGGAGAGAAGACAAGTAACTCTCACTGAAAACTAGTAGATGTCTATGGAAAATAACTTTTTCAAATCAACAAATTATAATAATACAATTCATTTCAGCCTTGGCAATATCCATGAAATCCAAAGAGGAGTGCCATGTTGGAGTTTCAATGAGAATGTTGGCATGTGAATACAGTAATGAGGAAAACGCATCTGGCTGCAACCACTGACGAGACAATGACGAACATAAAGCCAAACTTTAGGCTTCAAAATGCCCCTTCACAAACCAACGGGTGACATCACAGACGCTACGTCCATCTTTTACATACAGTCTATGGTTCTTACCAGATAACCCCCCAATCCGTGAGACATTTTGTGTGCGTCAGAATAGAGTTGCAGAATAGGACAGTAAGACTTTTCTGATACACCATGTCTATGGTCTCACTTCAGTAATCAGGAACAATTTGTCATTTCATCTTATGCACTAGTACGTACACAAAAGAAGCGAAATTCCATTTCCCCCAGCCAACTGCAGTGCAACACAAATACAAAAACACATATCCAAAAACCTCCAAAAACAACACCACCAAAAACATACAAACGCAGAGAGAACAAAGCAAAAAACTGCCAGCAACACAGTCAACCCAGTGCAACACGGTCCAAAAACTCCACCGTCCAGAGAGCGAACGCCAGCCAGGATGACTGTCGGAACGGTCGGTCTGCATGGGCTAGCAGTTAGCTTAGCCTGCCCCACTTCCGCGTCCGGTCAGACCGCCCTCGGTGTTTCCTCTTCAGGCGCAGCTCCAGGCAGGGCCGTGGTCTTTGGGCCCACAGGATGCAGCAGACCAGGCTCCCTCAGCCGATCCAATGCCAGCTCTCCAGCCAGACACCTTCAACACAACTCCTCCGCACTCCACACGACGACACAAACGCATACGCAGACAAAAACACTGCACAGTCGACGCTAGGCGAGGCCACCGCCAGACGACCTCGGTGTTTCCTCTTGAGTGGGGCCGTGAGCTAGCAGTTAGCTTCGGCTGCCCCGCTTGCCGCCGCCTCGAGCCCACAGGACGCAGCAGACCAAGCTCTCTCAGCCAGTCCAGCACCAGCTCTCCTAGCCAGGCGAAATTGGCAATCAAAATAAAAACTTCATACGATGACACAAACATAGATGCGGACATAGATAAGGACAGGGACACTGCATAATCGACACTGGGTGAGGCCGCCGCAAATACGAGTCCATGCCGCCATCCTCCTACACCAGAAGATGGTTTGTTTATGTGCAGTATGTTCAGATTAGCTGGTTGATTGCAGAACTGCACCAATTAAATCCCTGTTTGAAGATGAAGATGAAGCTGAGCGCCATCATCATCATCGGTGCTCTTTGTGAGTAAATTATCAGTCATAGACATCATAATGATCTTTCTTTATTACTTTTTGTTCATTCCATTGCCGTCTCTCACTTGCAGTGATGATAGAGGGCAAACAACAACAACAAAGAAACGGGTCCCAGATCGTCTCTGCCTGTCCTGATTTCTGAACGTGAGAGACGCTTTCAGATAAACATTCGACATGACGTCATCTTATTTATCCAATAAGATTCAGGTTAGAAGGGTTCTGGTCGGCCCATCTGATCTTGACATATCAGATCAGAGAATAGGACTTGACGATACTGACAAAATCAAACATCTTGATATTTTTGACTGAATACCTGGATATTGATAATGTGATGATACTTGGTGGATGACTGTTGGTGCGTTCATAAGACATTTACATGATGATAAATGATCGTTAATAATGTGGATATGATGACCAAGCAGGTAGAGACATTCGTTGTTCCTTTCATGAAAACGGTCGAACAAGTTGAGAAAACTGTCTTTATTGTAATGCAGCCTTTAATACCAGGGAATGACAACATTTAAGTTATGTCACCAGATTACCACAACCACAATCCCAGACATAGGCATCCAAGTCGTAAATGACCAAAATTTGTGTTATATCCATTTCCACAAGCCACTTTTTTTTGTGTGGATCCCCCCCCCCCTTTTTCTCCCCAATTGTACCTAGCCAATTATCCCACACTTCCGAGCCGTCCCGGTCACTGCTCCACCCCCTCTGCTGATCCAGGGAGGGCTGCAGACTACCACATGCCTCCTCTGATACATGTGGAGTCACCAGTTGCTTTTCACCTGCCAGTGAGGAGTTTCACCAGGGGGACGTAACACATGGGAGGATCACACTATTCTCCCCAGCGCCCCCCCCCCCCCCCCGAACAGGCGCCCCGACCAACCAGAGGAGGCGCTAGTGCAGCGACCAGGACACACACCCACATCTGGCTTCCCACCTGCAGACACGGCCAATTGTGTCTGCAGGGACGCCCAACCAAGCCAGAGGTAACACGAGGATTTGAGCCGGAGATCCCCGTGTTGATAGGCAATGGAATAGACTGCCACGCTACCCGGACGCCCTTCCACGAGCAAGCCACGTTAACCAATCACCTACCACTAATAATATGAAGATGGAAGTAAGTGTTGGATGACTAAATGACGGTTCACTGTTGAATAATGTCAAAGATTACATAACAGAAAAAGAAGAAGACATTTGAAACCAACAACACATATTTAGATACGATAAGGAAGCTTTATCTAGATATGCTGTACTGTCAATAAGAGCATTATCACTGTCTACATTTATCATTAAGCTGTTGGCATTCTGGGCTTCTGAATGTAAATCTAATGTCTGCCTGATCAACCCCAAGCTGCAGGGCTGTGGTTTCCATTTCTTTACACAAATGCAATCCTGCTTTCTTTTATTTATGAAGTAAAATATAGCAGCGATGACAAACGGCTGAGCTGGTCACTGGGGCTGCAGACACCGAGAGGAGACAAAGCAATGGCAAGAGACTGGAGAGCTCCCGCTGAGACGCTGGCCTTGAGATTTCACGCAGTCCGGCACATAAAGAACAGTCTAATGAACACGGTGAACTCGCAGCACTTTTCAAACTTTGTGCAGAAAAAAAAACTTCTGCGGTAATAACTTCCCTCAACTTCCCATTATTCCTTACCAATTATACACACAGCACCATTACAAACACTCACCGTCGTTAGAGTTCCGTTGTGTGTGAAGAGAAGGTAATTTGAGTGAGAATATATAATCAGATTTTTTTTTCTCTCTCACAAACACACACACACACACACACACACACACACACACACAGACACACACATACACACACACACACACACACACACGTGAGCTCACATGCAGATGAACAGAGCTGTTGCAGGCACAAGCTGCGCTTCATTATTTAGTCCTGGAGAGCAGTCTTATCTTTCTAATAGGACCCGATGAATTAATTACGGCGCTAACTGGGAGTATCTTCTAGGAAATATGGTCGGATTGCACCATTGTGGTTTTTTGTAATTCAAAATGTAATCCATGATCCATTAAATTCTGTTACTTTGAAAATAGCAAATTAAACATGATGAGGTGCTGTGAGTTTAACGCCCTGCTGATGACTGAGACATGTTAGCAAGGTACCAACATGTTAATGATGACTATCGGTTACTTTCAATTTATGAATTTATACGATTTTTGCTTTGAGAATGTTGATGGAGAAGTATAGAGAAGGTCAGAAGGAGTTACATTGTGTCTTTGTGGATTTAGAGAAAGCATACGACAGGGTGCCGAGAGAGGAGGTGTGGTATTGTATGAGGAAGTCGGGTTGTAGAGAAGTATGTAGGAGTGGTACAGGATATGTATGAGGGCAGTGTGACAGTGTCGAGGTGTGTGGTTGGAATGACATGGGTTCAAGGTGGAGGTGGGATTGCATCAAGGATCAGCTCTGACCCCTTTCTTGTTTGCAATGGTCACGGACAGATTGACGGATGAGATCAGCCAGGAGTCTCCGTGGACTATGATGTTTGTGGAGGACATTGTGATCTGTAGCGAGAGTAGGGTGCAGGTGGAGGAGAGCCTGGAGAGGTGGAGGTATGCACTGGAGAGAAGAGGAATGAAAGTCAGGAGCAAGACGGAATACCTATGCATGAATGAGAGGGAAGACAGTGGAATGGTGAGGATGTAAGGAGTAGAGGTGACAAAGGCATATGAGTTTAAATGCTTGGGGTCAACTGTCCAAAGTAACGGGGAGTGCAGAAGAGAGGTGAAGAAGAGAGTGCAGGCAGGGTGGAGTGGGTGGAGAAGAGTGTCAGGAGTGATTTGTAACAGAAGGGTACCAGCAAGAGTTAAAGGGAAGGTTTACAAGATGGTTGTGAGACCAACTATGTTGTATGGTTTGGAGACAGTGGCACTGATGAAAAGACAGGAGGTGGAGCTGAAGGGGGCGGAGTTGAAGACGCTAAGATTTTCATTGGGAGTGATGAAGAAGGACAGGATTAGGAACGAGTATATTAGAGGGACCGCTCAGGTTGGACGGTTTGGAGACAAAGCAAGAGAGGCAAGATTGAGATGGTTTGGACGTGTGGAGGAGACATGCCGTAGGTAGCTAGCTAGCTATATACTTAGCCTAGTTTTACTCGTGACACTTTTAGGATATGACTAATCCCTGGAACATAATCACTACTACCTAAACATGCAGCACAGGTGTCTCATGGGTCTGGACGGTTTCGTGCACATTTTTTTTTACCTTAACTGGTTTGCGGAGGTAGTTTATTGTAACGTTTCTTGTCTTTTGTTTTCCTGTGGGACCTGGGAGTTTGTTTGACAAGGAAATCAGCCTACGTTAGCTCTGCCAGTGTAGTACTAGCTAGTTCACCTACAGGCTGTGCTCACTGCTCAGTAGGGTTGGGCGTCATTTGGATTTTAGCGATTCTGATTCCGATTCTGCCTTTCGATTCCAGTTCTTACTGATTCTTGATTCTGGTTCTTTGAGAAGCGGGGTCAAAACAGGTCACATGATTCTTTCACAGAAGAAAAATTGATTTAAAAAAAAACTTTATACAAGCCATTCTGTTTTAAGAACGGATCATTCATGTGAATGTCTCATTCTTATATTTACATTCACAACAACTGTCTTCATACATGAAGGTGAAGAAATAAAGACACAGTCACACCCCGGTCCCGACTACCAGGTATTAAACTCTTTCAATCAGAAACAGTTCTTGTTTAGAAAAGTGAGCATATCTGCCTTCTCAGGCTGTATACGCGAGGGTTCAGCACAGAAAAAAAAACATTTCAGTGTTTGCATACAGTTTATAGCAGTTCACTCATGTATAAGTTGTTTGCTGTCTCGCTGTTGTGAATGAGACAAACGTTAATTTTCACCTACCCAACTGCGACGAGGTGCGAGTGAAATTTATTTAGGAACTGATAGGCAGAATCGAAATCTGAATTTCTTAACGATTCCTTTGGAATCGGAATTTTGGAACCGGTTCCAATTTGGGTTCTCGATGCCCAACCCTACTGCTCAGTCAGCATGTGTGTCACGTGGTGTCAGATATCACACTGGAGAAATGGAGCCCTATTTATAGCTATTCTAGCAGTGTTGCTGTGCCACTGTTTCAACGTAGAAGATGCACGCGCCCATGATTTTTATGGTTATACGTGATTATTGTTGAGGAGGATTGTTGTGCCTATTTCCACTTTTATTCTAATACAAACACAGCTTAATTTGGTGCCTCAACAAATACAGATACTGCTCTCGACACATCCCTAATGTGTGTGTGTGTGTGTGTGTGTCTGTGAGTGTGAGTGAATTATTTGGGCTGAAAGTGTGTGTATGTAGGTGTATATATGATGCAATTCTTGTTTAAGGAGTAAACGGACAGTCCTAAATGTTAAACCACTTGCATTGTGTCACTGGAAAGACAAAAGTCACACAGTATATATATATATATATATACACATACAATTATGCATGGCAAGCACCTCATCTGCAGAGAGCAAACATTTATTTCAATTACAGGACCCTCCTTTATACACACACACACACACACACACACACACACACACACACACACACACACACACACACACACACACACAGTCAGAGAGTCAGAGGTAATCTGGCTGTCCCATCAAGCTGATCTATTGCCTCACACCTCTCTCCTGTGCCCTTTGGTGTTCAGTTATACTGATGGAAGAGAAAAGAGAGGAGATAAAGAATAGAGGGACCAGAGGAAGAGGAGAGTAAAATAGGTTAAAACAGAACAGAAAGTACGGCGCAGAGAAAATAGAAATGCTATTGTTTCACTGCTGCGGACATTTTTGGCAGTTCATTAGCCTACTTAGTTCCACATAGTTTGTTTTTTTTACACAACTCTTTGTGGTTTTTGTGTGTGTGTGTGTGTATGTCCTGTAGTATTAGGATGCTTAATCAGTAGACACTGGTTTAATGTTTAATAAAACCATAAATCGAGGTCATGAACCCCTACACTCTGGGGGGAGAGAGAGAGGGAGAGAGAGAGAGAGTGAGAGGAAGTAATGGTACAGGGAAGAGATACTGATAGAGATAGGGGGGTAGAGAGATGCAGAAACAGAGAGAAGATTGAGAGAGGTAGGTAGATGGAGACAGTCAAAGAGTGAGGAAGACAGAGAGTGAGAAAGAGGGAGAATCGAATTTTAAATCAGCCCTTTATTTAACAAGGGACAAACTTACACAATAGCACCCAAGACATCATCAGCGGTCACTCAGGGTCGAGTATGACTGTCCTCCTTCTAGGTCCTTGTGGGTATCCTTGCTGGAGAATGCCTGCGTCTGACAGCTTTTTATGCGGAGTGGCTGATGTGCTTGCAGCCAATGGCACGGAGAACCAAGACGACTGAGGACCACCCTCTGTTGCCGTCTTTATCCGCCTTCATTGGCATTGTCTTCCGCCATTTCTGCTGTTGAGGTCTTTGTTGGCTCGTGCTTCATCTGGAACCTCCCCCTTGACCTATCCGCCTTGGATGACCCTACCAGGAGCCAAGCTCTGGACAGCATAGCTCTTGGGATCATTAGTACATGCAAATTCTCCACCACGCTTCTGGTGTGGGAAGATGACTACAGGTGAACAGTTTCAAGTTGTACATATCAAGTTATGTCCACAATTCCGTCCGTCCATCCGTCCGTCTGCTCATCCTCATAATTGTGGATGTAACCTGATATGTACAACTTGAAACTTTTCACCTGTTTGCTGGTAGGTGCAGGTGAAAGTTCATCGACAATTCTGTGCATGTCGTTGACATTTATCCGTGGTAAATCTTGCAGGCAACGCGAAAAATATGCCATTGTCAATAGTACACGCCAACAAACAGGAAACTGAAATGACCGCAGCAGTTAAAACCAGAAGTCAGTGGACTACAGTTATGCACAGGCCGTATTAGGCCCCTAGGTGGATTTAGGATTATCAGTCTGTGCCACAACCTCGAGGAACCCAAGTTATTGGCAACGCGAACTCTCCCCCTATACGACAACTAGGGTAGCACCCATTTTCATTTAGACAATCGGGCATACACCTTCTCCGCTGCATCCACCCAGTGCTTTTTTTTTTTAAAATGCATCACTTCCTAAAAACAGACCAAGGACTCTCATCCCTTCCCTCCCCGACCTGAGACCACCTGGCTTACTGGGAGCCTCCTTCTTGCCATTTCCTTATCAATAAGGCCTCAATTTTCTCCTAGTTAACCCTTGTTGAGGAGTCCCTTTCATAAGATTTAAAAAAAAAATGTCCCCCCTTTTTTTCTCCCCATTTGTATCCAGCCAATTACTCACTCTTCCAAGCCATCCTGATCTCTACTCCACCCCCTCTGCCGATCTGGGGAGGGCTGCAGACTACCACATGCCTCCTCTGATACATGTGGCGTCACCAGCCGCTTCTTTTTACCTGACAGTGAGGAGTTTTCCCAGGGGGATGTAGCGCATGGGAGGTTCACGCTACCCCCCCCCCCTCCCAAACAGGTGCCCTAACTAACCAGAGGAGGTGCTAGTGCAGTGACCAGGACACATATTCACATCCGGCTTCCCACCCGCAGATACGGCGAGTTTTGACTGTGACATAGTCGAAACACTTATTGATGTAGGTTGTCACTGTCACTGTGATCCTGCAGATCAATGTGCTCACCAGAGGAGGCTGCCACTTTGAAAATGCCCCAGTTGGTGCTCTCAAAGCAGTCCTGAAGAGCTGAGATAGACCCCTCTGGCCAAACCCTGATCTGTCGCTGAACTGGTTTGGCAAGTTTCAGAAGTGGCCTGTATGCTGGCATTAGCATAACAGAGTTGTGGTCCAAGTTTCCAAGGTGGGGGCAGGGGAATGCTCTGTATGCATTCTTCTCATTTCCATGTAAATAGGTTCCAGTTTGTTGTTTTCCCCGGTGGCAAGGTTTACATGTTGGTAAAATTTAGGAAATACAGTCTTTAGGCTTGCATGATTGAAATCCCCAGCAATAATGAAAAATCCGTCGGGGTACGCGGTTTGTGGTTTATTGATGCCGTTGTGGAGTTCGCGCAGTGCTTTTGAGGCATTAGTGCTCGGGGGCAAGTGTACAGTCCCAATAGCAACAACGGTGAATTCTCTCGGCAGATAGTATGGCCAGCACTTGACAATCGTGAACTCCATGAGTGGAGAGCAGTGTTTGGAGACCATCACAGCGTTTGCACACCATTCCTTGTTAATGTAAACACACAAGCCACCACCATGGGTTTTACCTGACAAACATAATGCTCTGTCAGCTGGGTAGCATGCTAGCCCGTCTAGCTGTATGGCTGTGTCCGGAATGTCGCTGTGAAGCCAGGTTTCAGTGTAGACAGAAATACAACAGTTTAGTTTCACACTGGGATGTCTGTCGAAGCCGTATGCAGTCCAGTTTATTTTCCAGAGAGCGTACGTTTGCAAGTAAAATGGATGGGAGAGCTGGTCTGGAGGTGTTAGCCTTTAGCCTAGCACGGATGCCTCCGTGCACGCCATGCTTCCGGGTCCTCTCGCACCACCTCTGGCGCTTTTCCAAGCAGGAAGCCACAGGGGGATGTCCTGTATTGATGGGGCCTGGGTCACATAGTAAGCCAAGAAAATTGTCTGAATCTGAAAAACGCTGTGGCATAGAGACGGGGACAATGCCTGAGATGCCATCCCTCCACCACCAGACTACAAATACTAATCTTCAAACAACTACTGGAAATAAACTATAGCACTACAACATAGAACATATAGAAAAACAACAATAGCAAAACTATGGCTTTTGAAAAAAAAAAACACAGTATAGTGCTCTCAACCAAACGCCCTCACCACACCCACCACACATCCAACTCCCAGTATGCACTAGAGAGAAAGCACAAAGAGAGGCTCTTACACTTCATCAATGAACACGGTATCCTGAGTAAAAGTCACGTTGGATTTCTTCCAAAATATCAAACATCAGACCACATCTTTATTCTTCACACCCTCATTGACAAACAAATACACCAGAACAAAGGCAAAATCTTTTCTTGTTTTGGGATTTTAAAAAAAAAGCATTTGATTCAATTTGGCATGACGGTCTTTCCTACAAATTAATTGAAATGGGTATTGGGGATAAACATATGTCATATAGTCAATGTATATAAACAACAAATGTTCCGTGAAAATTGGCGACCAACAAGAAAATTCCTTCCCTCAAGAACGCAACATGAAACAGGGATACAGTCTGTCTCCTACTCTATTCAACATTTATATGAACTAAAAGATTTTATCGCGCCAACTAATTTGTAATCAATAGCATAATATTGTTAAGAGAGCCATTGTTTTCAACTTAAGTATCATTCAGTTTGTTATGACTGTGTTAGCGCCCCCCTCTCTCAACACAGACAATTCTCAGCAGGGTGGGTTCACAAGTCTCTTTATTGAGAGCTAGCTAGCTGGCTAACTAACTTGATGTTGCTACGTAACAATTTAAAAACGGACCAAATGACAGACTGACGATGACAATTCATTGATCGCCCAATCAAATGAGAGTATTAGATGATGTCGTTAATACCAAAAGCTGATTGGTTTTCCAGAACAGTTTAATTATGTTGACAACCACGGGGAGAGTTCCTCAAGGGGCTTTAGTCATATTTTCACAACAACAGCAGTTCTTTTAATTTGGACAACAAAAGCCTGGCAAAAAACATTGAGATTGGAAAACATGATTTTCATTGGGGGTCGGACCCTTTAGTCGACTGGTTAACGTAGTCGCCTGTGGTGTGGGAGACTCGGGTCTGCATCCCGGCTGCAGCGGCTCCCGGCTGCCCCCCGAATTCGCTACACTGGTGTCAGAAGTGGGATGGTGAGACCGTGAGGCCATTGGAAGCGCGTGCGCCCAGAGGCCTGAGGGAACTGATATGCACTTCCCGAAGGAGGGGGTTAGTGTAACGATCACATATGACTAGACTCACTAGCCGGTTGGCTAACGGGTCAGACCCTTTAGATAGCCCTGTGATGGCCTAGTGACCTGTCCAGGGTGTCTCCCTGCCTGGCGCCCAATGACTGCTGGGATAGGCTCCAGCGTCCTCGCAACCCTGAGAGCAGGATAAGCGGTTTGGATAATGGATGGATGGAGTTTCATTGGACTGGATCTTTCAGGTTCACAGGAAGATAGGTAGCCCCAGTGGGAATCTGTAACTCTGGCAGTGTTAGCCTGTGTTTCTATGAATGTGTTTCTATGGAATGTTTCTGGTGGGAAACTACACTCTATCCCTGACAGTATCAGCATGCTAACTCCATGCTCCTCCAGATATTACTCTTCTTTTTTTTTTTTCTTTTTTTTTTTTAGCTCTGCGATAGTTTGCTAGGCTGAAGATGTTCGTCCGTCACAGCGACGAGGACCATCTAGTCATCCTGTAGGGGTCGATTTTTGTGGGTGTGAACTGCGAAGATGGCTGGTTAGT
The DNA here is from genome assembly GCF_029633865.1 of Lampris incognitus. Taxonomy (NCBI): domain Eukaryota; kingdom Metazoa; phylum Chordata; class Actinopteri; order Lampriformes; family Lampridae; genus Lampris; species Lampris incognitus. The sequence goes on from NC_079226.1 coordinate 10,072,774, forward strand.
CCAATACGCGCCCTGAATGTTCTTTGGCAGTGTGGGCATGGGATAGAAGGAGTAGCTGGAGGGTTGCTGGCACGGTCTTTCCTGGCCTGCCTGCGGCTCTCTGCGGCAGCAATCCTAGCGGCCTCATGTGTTTGCATCATTTCAGACAGCTGCACGCCAGTCTCCTCTGTTCAGAGCTTTCTGTTCCAATGTGTCGTAGTTGATGGTGAAGGCCTTTAACGAAACCTTCAAGGTGTCTTTGAAGCGTTTTTTTTTTCTTTCTTTTTTTTACCACCTTGGGAGCGCTTGCCTTGTTTGAGTTTGTCTTATAACAGTTTCTTTGGGGGTCGGTGGTCTGGCATGTCAGCAGACGGCTTCAGCCTGAGAAAGCCTTCATTCGGTAGTAGACTTTTCCTACAAAATGACCCCTGGATTTCTTAATCTGTCACTTTTACACTAGAAAATATGGAGTATTCAAACAGAGTATTCACCAACAGCACCACCAGCACCCCCCCCCGCACACACACATGTAAGAAACCACAGGCTTCCCATTCAACATTTATTTACAACACATATATTAACAGCCAAAAGTTTTGTCACCAAAACTTTCACACACACAACAAAACAATGTCTCCCAAACCTTTATTCACAGCCAGTTTCCCAACTTGTCCAATAAATGTCTGAGAACTTAGCATCACACACACACACACACACACACACACACACACACACACACACACACAACTCCACAGACCATTTCACAGTATCTGGACTTGATCGATATGAGAGGATGAGAGACAGGAACCGTAGCTATAAAAATTGTGTGTGTGTGTGTGTGGTAAATATCAGAGGAAATTATTTGTCCAGCCGTGACAGGCCAATCATCTCTCTCCCCACAGCAAAAACAGAAAGATATATAACCAACAGAGAGGGTGGACGGAGGGATGAGACAGCCTGATAAAGGACAGGAGACAAAAAAAGGAGAGGATGGAGTGGAAACAAGATGGGAAGATGGCAGCACAAATTCACGTTTGTGGCAGCCTCACCTAGTATCACCCATGCAGTGTCTTTGTCCATGTCTGCATCTAAGTTTGTGTCTTTGTGTGACGGCTGGGAGAGCTGGTGCTGGATCGGCTGGATGAGCTTGGTCTGCTGCATCCTGTGGGCCCAGGGACCACGGCCCTGCTTGGAGCTGCACCCGAAGAGGTAACACCGAGGGTGGTCTGACAGGACGCAGACGCGGGACAGGCTAAGCTAACTGCTAGCCCATGCAGACTTGCAGTTCCGATAACACCGAGGGCGGTCTGGCGGCGGCCTCGCCTAGCATTGACTGTGTTTTTGGTGGAGTGCGGGGAGGTGTATCGAAGGTGTCTGGCTGGGAGAGCTGGCGTTGGATCGGCCAGCGGAGCCAGGTCTGCTGCATCCAATGGGGCCAGGGACCACGGCACTGTCTGGAGCTGCGCCCGAGGAGGAAACACTTCAGGGCGGTCTGACAGGATGTGGAAGCGGGCAGGCTAAGCTAACTGCTAGCCCATGCATACCAGCCGTTCCGACAGTCATCCTGGCATTCGCTGTCTTGGACAGTGAATTTTTTTTTTTTTATATGTTGGATGTATGTTTTTTTGTAGTTTGGGCATACTATGTGTTCTTGTAGTTTGGATACGTGTTTTTGTGTTGTACTGCAGTTGGCTGGGGAAAACGATATTTCGTTTAATTTCATTTACGCAAGTGCATGAAATGACAAATAAATGTTCCCGAAGAAAGATGGAAAAATAAAGCAGCTGAGGTGTCATTGATGAAGGACAAGGGGGAGAGAAAGGACGGCATCGGGCTTTACGGAAGAAATATGAGGGATGGCTGCATGGAGGAAAAATGGGGCAAAATGTGTGAATGTATAAATTAAGTGTATAAGAGCAGTAAAGCAGTATCTTACATAGTCGATTAGATGTGTCCCATTTTTCTCACATTTTGAGAAACATGTCACTTCCATATTGCAGGTATGAATCTCTGAACTGGATGACAAACCATAGATTGGCACGTAAGGGAATATTTTGTCTTTATGTAACATGGGTTTTATTTTTTGCGGGTTTTGCTGTCAATCATATCAGTTATGATTGTGATTTATTGGGCAGCTCTCTGTTCAGAGGATCTCAGATCTGTTTTCCTCTATGGATTTTATTTGAGTTATTCTGGAGGCCAACATACCCAATGATACCTCTTTTTCAGGTTTACCATCAACTACCTTACATCTTTTATCGTATTTTAATCAACGTGCAGCATATTGTTCAATATAGCAGAGTTCCCAAATGTAGGAGCTATTGAAGGGACACATGCAAAAGTTTTTTATAGTGCTATTCATATTTAGAAGAAGACTGTGCGGGTATATCCTGCCCAGTCTTAGCTTATACCAAGCCACGGTAATTGTGCTAATTTGCCCTTATGTGTTTGTCCAGTGTGCTATCGGGTGGTTAAACTGAGCAGAATGGGATCAGTGGAATTGTTGATGGCCCTGTCATGGACTGGCGGCCTGCCCAGGGTGTCTTCCCGCCGCTGCCCACTGACTCCACTGGGATAGGCTCCAGCATCTCCACGTCCCTGAGAGCAGGATAAGCAGGTTGGATAATGGATGGATGGATGGATGGAATTGTTGATTCATCAGCGCTGATGCTGGTGTGTATCAAAGTGTGTGAACTTCAAAGCATAAAGTAAGACTTACATAAAACTATATAGTATGTAAGCTATACATAAAGGTACCGTAGGTTAACAGTTCTCTGTGATGGACTCAAGAGATGGGGAAGTTTTGAGGTAGCTGAGTCTTAAGATGACTTTTGAAGTAGGATAACAGCTCCTTTGAAGAAGCTCTTAATGAGTTCACGATCTTGGTCTTAAATGACTGCTGCCTTCAGCCGGAGCAAGAAAAAAAAAAAGGGAAGCAGAAGTTTGCCTGGGTGGGTTCTGTGTCAATAATCTCTACCTGCCCTCCACTTCACCCTGGTCCCAGATGTCACGCAGTTCCTTAATGGAGGGCGACCAACAGCCAGCAACCTGCTTGGCAGTGTGGACAGCAAGCTTTTCCCTGGTAGGAGCAAAGAGTCGGACATGAGAGTGTTTTAGAATATCGTCCCAAAATTGAAAAAAGAAGAAACATGAACTAGTAGTTTATTTTCTGCAAACACATATACGGGATGTCACATAGGAATGGGGAGTCAAAGAGGCCATCTATGTGAAGAGGGAATGACCATCCCTGAACTGAGGGGGGCGCTAAGAGTACATCTGTCGCCATCTTACAATGCTGTGATTGCAACTATTCCCCAATCCTCTGAATAGTACACATGGCCATTGTAACTAGTTAATGGTCACGGCAATTTGCATAGTTGTTTTCAGCCGTTATGCCACTGTGTTGTTTATAAGGGTGCGGCTACCTGCAGTCAGTTGAGACGGAAGAGGTCACTTAGATGAGTGATGAAACATTTCTCTCAATAAACGTGTCCAGATGAACGGATTCAACTTTCTGTGATTTGTGAACTTTCTGTGATTTCGCTACTTGGATTATTGAGCATGCGTAAAGACAATTTGGCAGTATGATTCTTGAACTGCCCTCGGAAATAAGCACTCATATCTTTTGATCCTTATGCACCGAGAGCTAATTTACTTCCATTAGCTGGCATAGCAGGGGTTCAGAAACACTCATCCATTCTCATCAATTTATGCAACACAGAAATAACTCTTATTCATATTCTCTTACAGAAATGTCCTCAACCTAAATGTCCCTCCATCAGCTCGCCCAGCAGGGAATCTGAGACGGTGAGCCATTTTCATCACGGTGTCCTTATCTGATTACGTCAATGTCACTGATGATCATTGCTGCTGTTCTTCTGTGTATACTGTGTTAACTAATGGCAGTACTGAATGAGTAAATAACACCAGGTGTTTAAAATGTCCACCCATTATCCAAGCACATCAGCAATCACTCATTTTTATTTCGACCGCAAAATCAGCTATTTCCATTGCAATGGAATAGAAATGGGATCAGGACCCAGTGCGGAAGGCTTGCGAGCGGTGATGGCGTTCTCATGTTCCAGTACTTTTTGTTGTTTTACATGTCACCATGCAGATTCCATACGCACTGGACAAACTACTGAACTTTAGGGGAACATTACCAACTGGTTCCCATCCTGAATTTCAGGGTTTACCCACGGATATTTTACAAAACTCGGACTCAGAAGTATGCAGGAGTCTACACCAAGGCAAGCAGACGAGGGTACACCCATGGAGTTTGATAATGATAATTGTTATTTATCTAAAGAGCACTTTTCAAACAGTAAGCACAAAGTGCTTTCTAGGGTGAAGAAATTCAAAACATAGGCAACATTAGAGAACAATTGCGAGAGGCAAATAAACATATGAAAACTTATGCATATGCATACATGTAAAACAAGCAACAATTAGGGGCAATTAAGACAATAATTAGATGAATAATGAAACATGCATAGACACACATACATACCTACACATACACATAATATACACATATATAACACATACATACCTACACATACACACACACACACACAAAAGATAAAAACTCTCAGTAAAGGAAATAAAACCAACAGCTCCTGAACCAAGGAAAATCAGTTAGTGAGAAAAGCCATTCTGTAGTGAGTTTTAGTATGAGATTTAAAATCAGCAACAGAGTCAACTGACCTGATGCTCAGTGGAACCAGTGCTGCAAAGGCTCGATCATCCTTTGTTTTTAAATTGGATTCTGGAATAGTTAAAAGACCCAGACTGGCAGACCTGAGGGGCCTGTTCGGACAGTAAGGCATAAGGAGCTCAGTTATATATTCCAGTGCCAAATCGTTCAGAGCCTTATATGTGATTAAAAACACTTTGAAATAGATTCTAAAAGAGACTGGAAACCAGTGCAGTGAAGGCAAGATTGGTGTGATGTGTGAAAATCACTTTGCTTTGATCAAAAGTTTAGCTGTGAATTTTGAACAATTTGAAGCTGCTCCATAGATCGATTATTCAGGCAAGTAAACAAGGCATTACAATAATTGAGGCGGGAGGATATAACAGCATGTGTAATTTTCTTTGTGTTACTGAAGGCCAGAACTGGTCTTATTTTGTAAATATTCTTCAGTTGATAAAAACACAACTGGACTAATTTTTTTACATGTTGCTCCAGGCTCAAGTTACAATCCAGGATAACACCCAGATTTTTTTGTAGCTGTCTTTATGTTGGGAGTGAGGGGGCCAAGGAGTATTTGTATTTGTTTTGAGGCATGTTCAGGACCAATGATGAGAACGTTTGTCTTGTCAGAGATAAATTTCAAGAAATTTTGAGACATACAGCTATTTATATCAAATAGGCAGCTATATAGTGAAGCTGATTTACTGGTGTCCGAAGGTTTAAATGACAGGAACAGCTGTGTATTATTTGCGTAGCTGTGGAAAGAGATGTTGTGGTGATGGGTTGTCTGTCCCAAGGGTAACATGTACAGGGAACACAAAACAGGTCCCAAAATTGATCCTTGTTGTATTCCATGTTTAGACTGAGCAGTTCATGAGGTAAATTCACTAACAGAAAGAAATAATTCCCTCTTGGCTAAATACGAGGAAAACCAGTCCACAGCACTTCCAGTAATACCCGCCCACTGTTTTAGTCTGTCAATAAGGATGGAATGGTCGATCGCATCAAAAGCTACACTGAAGTCAAGAAATAATAACACAACATGCAGAGTGTGCAGCCATCATTAAATCATTTATGACACTGAGAAGGGCAGTTTCTGTGCCGTGTAGCTTCCGGAACCCAGATTGAAACTTCTCAAAAATATCGTTATTATTAAGTGCCTGTAGTAGTTGGTTTAGCACTATCTTTTCTAGGATTTAAGAAATGAAAGGCAGTTTGGAAATTGGCTGAAAGTTTTTTAAATTTGTGGGATCTAAACCGGGTCCCTTCAGCAGCGGTTGAGCATGAGCCATTTTAAAAAGATCTGGTAGAACTCCAGAGGTCAGATAGCCATTGATTATGGTCAGCAGTGCAGGGCTGATGGACTCTGTTGCTTCTTTTAAGTAGTTTTGTTGGGATAATGTCAAGGGGACTCGAGGAGGGTCTCATAATTGACACAGTTTTCTTATGATCCTGCAGTGATATTGGTCTAAAACAGTCTAACACATCGAAGGAGGTGCAAGAGAGGTCTACTGTAGAGGTGGGAAGAGTGATATTTGCTCTAATATGATCAATCTTTTCTATGAAAAAGGCAAGGAGGGTGGATTTTTTTGCAGTCAGCTGTAGAAGAAGTGTCCACAGTAGGGGAAGGAGAGTTTATAAGCTGATTGATGGTTTTAAAGAGGATTCTGGGGCTGTGCTGGTTGGCAGAGATTAGCTATGAGAAATACTGGTCCCTGGCTTCATTTACCTTACAATTGTATGAAGTTAACCATGTCCAGGATAGATAAGCATAAGTGATTAAAGATGTCTAACTGGTCATTTGTATTAGTAAGAATGGGCAAATTAACACTAGCAGTGGTAAAAAGTGAGGAGAATGACTGAGCTGTGTGTTTATTGAGAATCAGAATCAACTTTATTGGCTGTGTGTCCCTATGAACACAAGGAATTTGACTCCGGTACACAGCGTACTTGCAGACATCACTCACACAAAAAGAGAAAAAATAAACAAACAAACAAAAAAAGGAAAGCAAACTGAAGAAATAAATGGTACAACATGACATTGGAGGCAACCATGTATGCACAGCAGGTACTTCCCTATATTCATCATGAGTGATTTTAACCACACTGATCTGAGATCCGAAATACCACCAGCTAGTATGTTGTCCCACCAGGACAGACCCTTGATCACTGCTACTCTACCATCAAAGATTTGTACTCTGTGTGCATAAATGCACTGCTCAACAGTGGAGATCACACAGTGGTTAAACTGATTCCCATGTACAGGATACTACTAAAAAAAACCACAAACCAACCAAAAAAGTCTGTTCAGAGATGGACACCTGATGCCATTGAATCTTGAGAAGACTGTTTGGAGGCAACAGACTGGGACTCTTTTGAATGAGGATGCAACAACATTGACGATTACGCAGACTCTGTCACATCCTACATCAGCTTCTGTGAGGAGATCTGCATTCCCACGAAAACCATTGGCAAATATGGCAGTGATAAACTATATTTCACCAAGGAACTATGGTCTCAATGGAGGGAGAAGGAGGTAGCTTACAGGAGTGGTGACAAGGATGTGTACATCAAGGCCAAGTACACACTCAACAATGTCATCCTCAATGCAAAGAGGAATTATAAAGACTATTTAACAAAAAATTGGCAGTAACTATACTATAAGAGCTGTCTGGCAGGGATTACTGTCTACCACAGGTTACAGACAACACCCCCCCCCCCAGTTTCCATAGACCCCAAACTCCCAAGACAGTTAAATGTGTTCTACATGAGATTCAAATCCCAAAGGATCTCCCCTACCCTATCCACCCCCAGAAATCACTTCTCACCCTTCCACTTCTCACCTCCCCTTCCCTCAGCTAACCCCCAACCTTGCATGCTCAGTCTGCCCCTCTCTGCCCGCATCAACCACTCCACCATTTCTGAGCAAGAGGTCCGGTCCCTTTTCAAAAGACAAAACCCTGTAAAGCTCAAGGCCCGGACATGGTGTCCCCTGCTGCCCTTAAACACTGCACCTGCAAGCTGGCTCCAATTTTCACAGACATTTTCAACCAGTCTTTGAATGTATTCAGAGTCCCCATCTGCTTCAAATCAGCCATCATGCCCTGGTTCCTAAAAAGTCCAGAATCTCCTGTCTGAACGATTACAGACCGGTCGCACTTACCTCCAGAGTTATGAAAACATTTGAATGCCTGGTCCTCCCCTACATCAAAGCCTCCACTGAACATCTTATGGACCCCTTGCAGTTCTCATACAAATCTAGACACTCAGAAGAGGATGAAGTCAACAAGGGGCTCCACTAAATCCTGCAGCTCCTGGACAAACTAAACACCTATGTCAGAGTCCTGTTTGTGGACTTCAGCTCAGCCTTCAGCACCATTATCCCAGACCACCTCCATAGCAAACTGACCCAGCTGAGCATTGACTCCTCCATTTGTCAGTGGATTACACCTCTGGTGACCAATCTGACCAATTTGCAGATAGCACAACAGTGGTAGGCCTCATTACCAACAATGATGAATCCAACTCCCAGAGGGAGGTTTACCATCTTGTGTCATGGTGTGCTCGCAACAATCTGGAGCTCAACACTAACAAATCAGTGGAGATGATTATGGACTACAGCAAAAATGCTCCAACCCACTCCCCCCTGGCAATTAATGCCACCGCTGTCACCAAGGTGAAATTATTCAAGTTCCTGGGTAATAATATCTCCAACATAAGAAAGTGGGATAGTAACATCACCATCCTAGCCAAGAAAGCACAGCAGCGAATGTTCTTCCTGTGACAGCTGAAGAGACTCCATGCCAGCCCACATATTGTGGTTCAGTTGTACAAGGCTATCATAGAGCACACCCTGATCTCATCAATCACTAATCTGGTATGACTCTGCATCTGCTTGCTCTCAGACCAAGCTTCAAAGAGTCGAACATGCGACTCAGAGGATCATCGGTTGCACCTGCCCTCTATCAAGGACATTCACACCTCCAAAGCCAGGTAATGTGCAGGGAAGATTGTGGCTGATTCCCCCCCATCCATCCATCTCACGGCCTGTTCGTAAGACTGCCAGAATAGCCTCTCTCCCAAAGTGGTAGCCCCGCGCAATACCTCCTGTACTCTTCTATTTATGTTGTATTTCTGTATTTATGTGGTACCACTGTGCCTTAGTATTGATTACTCATACTACATTACCACTTACCTACTGTGAATTTTATATATAATTTAGCATTTAGTCATATTTCTATTCATATGTATATTTAATCAATGCTACTCACTATTCTGGTGCTGTATGTTGTATTGTATATTACATTGTATTGTACATTGTAGGTTTTGTGTTATGCATTGTATTGTATTTCGTACATTTTGAATCCTCCATTGTGTTGTACACTATCGTATTTAATGGGTATTCTGTATTGCACTGCACTGAGCTGCATGAAGAACACCAAGTAAAATTCCTAGTGCATGTAATATACCTTGGTGAATAAAGATGATTCGGATTCGGATTTTGGTGCTCACCAAAGAGCCATTCCACCTCCATTCTACCTGGGGTTTTCTTTGGCTTCCCAAGCTGATGTGGTTTTATTGTAATGACAGTGATGACTGTGTTATAGAACTGACTAAAGGTAGTGTCTTAATGGAAAGAGTCAGCTTTGGTCAGTCCAGTTCCACAGACAAAAAATTTGCATACAACTTATTTGCAGGTCCCAAAATAATTCCAATTCACACTTCAAATGGATTATAATGCTTAGCAACTGGTCTCCCTGATCCTTACCCTGACTTTAAAAACACCAAACCCAAACCTAAATTTAACCATCTAATATGTAAACATAGCCATCTTCTGGTGTGGGAAGATGGCAGCGCAAATTAACGTTTGCAGTGGCCTCACCCAGTACCGGTGTGGGAAGATGGCAGAGCGAATTCATGTTTGTGGCGGCCTCACCCAGTACCTTCCATGCAGTGTTGTTGTTCACGTCTGCATCTAAGTTTGTCTTCATTTGATGGCTGGGAGAGCTGGCGCTGGATTGGCTGGGAGAGGTCGGTCTGTTGCCCCAGGGACCACGGCCCTGCATGGAACTGTGCCCGAAGAGGAAACACCGAGGGCAGTCTGACAGGACGCGGAAGCGGGGCAGCCTAAGCTAACTGCTAGCCCATGCAGACCGGCAGTTCTGATAACACCGAGGGAGGTTTGGCGGCGGCCTTGCCTAGCCTTGACTGTGTTTTTAGTGTCATCATGTGGAGTGCGGGGAGGTGTGTCGAAGGTGTCTGGCTGGGAGAGTTAGCGTTGGATTGGCTGAGGGAACTTGGTCTGCTGCATCCTGTGGGCCCAAGGATCACGGCCCTGACCGGAGGTGCACCCGAAGAGGAAACACCGAGGACGGTCTGACAGGATGCGGAAGCGGGGCAGGCTAAGCTAACTGCTAGCCCATGCAGACTGGCAGTTCCGACAGTCATCCTGGCTGGCGTTCGTTCTCCTGGACAGTGACTTTTTTGTTTTGTTTTGCTTTAGATATATGTGTTAGTTTGGGTGTATGTGCTCTTGTAGTTCTTGTAGTTTTTGGATGTGTGTTTTTGTCTTTGTGTTGCATTGCTGTGGGCTGGGGGAATCGATGTTTCGCTTCATTTCATGTGCGCAAGTGCATGAAATGAAATGACAAAGTTTCTGATTTTGTTTCTGATCTCTAATCTAATTGTAATAAAGCAGATGATTGGGTGTCCTAACTACATTCTCATTCAGTGACAAGTTGAAATACATGTCGTGCATGTGACAGAATGTGATTTGATAGGTTGACATTTTTTCACCATATAGAGTACATACATACAAAGAACAGAGTCGAGACATCGATTCTCGAGAACTGCAATTAAGTTGTGAACAAACATTTTGTCTGTCTCACTTGGTTGGTGTAGGTAGGGTTTTTTTTTCCACAGTAAAATTTTTTTATCAAAAGTCATGGCTGTCCCGTCACACTGCCGGACCTTGAGATGGATCCGTCAGTCTGTGTGTGGACTTCAATACAGATGAAGGGCGACATGGCGGAGTTTTGAAATTCATGTTCCCCTTCACAAAGGAAATCAACACGTCTGGAAAAATACGCCACAGTTCCTATTGATAGGCTATGTTCCGAGTTGGAATGTGACCACGGGGAAATTCAGCGGCAAATTCTGCGGCCACTCGAGAGAGATCTGTGATTGACTGTACATGGTGTCTCCAATGAAGTATTGTGCCGGTGACTACGTTGACACCAGTCAGTTTGCATATGGGGTGTGTCCGTAGCGAGATGCTATAAAACCGCGTAGAAGCCATGTGTTATTATGCAACCCACCGCTTTTCTGGGCAAGAAACGCCACGTGTAGCACTCAAGCACTAGGATTGGCCGGGCGTCCAAGCGCTCCGACGCAAACCGTGTTTGTGTTTTTTTTTTGTGATTGAATACACTTTCCCACACGTTTTGTGTGCCCTTATTAACAAGTAGTGGTTATCGCCACCAGCCAACTACTTAATACAGAAAAACTAACTTTTTGACGACAGGCTGACGCTACTCAAAGCGACGTTTTTTTGTTAGCTTAGCTATTTTTTTCCACAAAAGGCCACGTGGTTGTTCGGTATTATGTAATTGGTTGATCGCGATAATCGCAGTTTGTCAATAAGCACACACAAAACATGTGGGGGTCACAAATTAGTACCACTTTAATCAGAGAGGACACCAGAATGCCTTTAGCCTATTCTTTATTAGAGGTCGGGTAGCAGAGGCGTTAAAGTTGCTACTATACTGATGTAAACTACTAATAAGACACGTTAGCGCCTAGCTAACGGGTCTGACCCTTTAGCCGAGCGGTTAGTGATGTCGCCTTGTGGTGCAGTACACCCCGTATCGAATCCCGCACCGGGCAAGAAAATAACCGGTTACACTAATATAATATTATGCAGCAACAGCTCCTGAAAGGGAGTCATTTCTTCTGTATTAAGTAGCTGGCTGATGGTGATAACCACTGCTTGTTAATAAGGGCACACAGAACGTGTGGAAAAGTGTGTTCAATCACAAAAAAAACAAACACGGTTTGCGTCGGAGGTGGTCAAAGATCTCAAATCCTCAATTCATTTTAATAGCGAGTAGACTCGTGGGCGTGCCTAGCGCAAGCGTGGACGCCTGGCCAATCCTAGCGCTTGAATGCTACACAGGGCGTGGCTTGCCCAGAAAAGCAGCGGGTTTCATAATAACGCAGAAGCCATTCATTCACCCCCTCCTGCTAGCTACTTGGCTTGAGTTTGTGCTATTTTGCTGAGACTTTATTATCGATCTTGCTACGACGTATTGCTGTCTATCTATTTATCTAAATATCTATCATCTGTCTATCTAACAGTTATTAGTATCACCGAATCCTCCTCCTCGAAACTGTAATCCTCGCAGAGGATCTCGCTCTCGCTAGCTGACATTTTTTGTAAATAAGTGACGAGCAGAACCAAGCCCCGCCCACCCAGGAAGACAGTAGCCAGTAGCTTTGAATTCATAAAACCACACCTATTTTCGGTTGTGGTTCAAACTCCCAATGTTAAAAAATGTGTTCAGAAAGGGCATGTCAGTCTCTCTAAGTTTGGAAAAAAGCCATGTCTACAGAAAAGCAAGAAGGTATCACTCTGTTCGTATGTCCGTGTCTCGTTCTCTCCATTTTTGTGTAGCTGAGAGTCAGTAATTTGGTGTCTGGTTTGCATTCCTCAGCACAATAGGGCCCCTTCGATGGACCGCTGACACAGATTTATGGGATAGCGGCCCTGCCCATTTCCGATTTCGATCGAATTTCAATTAGCTATGATTTATTGGCATGACTGGCGCGTTAAGGGGGCGCCAGAAGTAAAAAGGGCAGGAATCCCTGAAAAAGGAACAGCAATAACCAAAAAGCAGATAACAGTAAATACCTGTCTCACTTTGATGGGGATTTATGGCTCTTGTCTTTTCTTTTACCACGGTGCTGCTCTGTTCCCTTTCACTCCGTGTCATGTGTCAGAGCCATCACACAGTCCAGCTACTGTAATTGGGTGTACAGTCTTGAGTCCTGTTCACCAACAGGGGCCCTGAACTGTATCTGGAACAGGAAAGATTTATTATGGAGTGCTCTATCGCTCTCTCTCATCTTCCTCTCCACAGTAGCGCAGTGTCTTGCTAACCATGGTCTATTTCAGTGTTGGACCATGGTGGAGGGCACTGCACTGCTGAGTAGTTTAGTGAGAGAGAGAGGGCAGGGGGGGGGTGAAGGCAGACACAGAGGTATGAGGATCTGCTGTGAATGTGGCTGGCTCATCAAACCTGAATCCCTGCTGCACTGCTGCTGGGGCTCGTAGCGTATGTGAAACCAGAGGCAGTGAGAGACGGGAGTAGAGACAGAGTGAGAGAGAGAAAGTTATAGATTGAGTGAGAGGAGTGGAGAGAGAGGGGGAGAGGAGTGGAAAGTGAAATAGGGAGCGATAGATAAAGAGAGACAGAGGAGTGGAGAGAGTGAAATAGAGAGAGGGGGAGGAGTGGAGAGAGTGACAGATATAGAGATAGTGAGAGAGGAGTGGAGAGAGAGAGGGAAAGTGATAGTGATAGAGAGAGAGAAAGGAGTGGGGAGAGAAAGAGGGTGATAGATGGATAGAGAGTGAGACGGACAGGAGTGGAGAGAGAGAGAAATGAAAGACAGCAAGAGAAAAACAGCAGGTTAACACAAGGGATATAGTATTCTGCAGTTTGTGTGTGTACACGTGTGTGTGTGTTGCGTCCTGTCTTTACCATTCTATTCTAGCTGGTCCTCCAGGTTAGCTGTGTGTTTGTGCAATTAACCTTTGACCTTCTTCTAATCTTCGTCTTTGTGTCTCATCCCCTCTCCTCTCACTCCCTGTCACCTTCCATCCATGCTGTCTGTCTTCCATCCTCTGTTTTGTCTTTAACTTTTTTCTCTTCTGTGTGCAAGGTGCTTCTCCTGCACCTTGCACACAAAGGTCAAAGAGTGGCAGATTAGAGGAGAGAGAGAGAGAGAGAGAGAATAAAACAGAAACAAAGAGTGAGAGGGAAAAGAGGGAGGGCAAGACAAAGAGGCAGACAGAGTCAAAATTAAGGGATTAGACAGCTCATTTCTCTATAATTCCCTTATCAGCTCCTCCCACGGCGGATTGGGTTACCACGGCGCTGTTTACACAACCTCATATCCTGTTGACGGCAAAACAGGCATGGCTCACATTATGCTAAATCCCTTATTCTCCTGGCATTATCCCTCGCCGAAATACTCCACGGCCCGCTACCTGAACCTCTGCATTAGCGCCACGCCCGGGTCACAGGAAGGTGGGTCAAAAGTCATGTACCGCTATATATTATAGATCATAACATCATATATATCATATATATCCTAACATCATTTATGATATATAATATAGATCATATATTATATCCTAACATATCCTAACATATTATATATCATATATGTTATATATATTATAGCTCCTAACATCATATATATCCTAACATAATTTATTATATATATATATATATATATATATATATATATATATATATTATAACATATACAGAGTGTAGCGTGCTGTATATCATACATGGCGGCATGGTGGCGCAGTGGTTAGCGCAGTCACCTCACAGCAAAAAGGTCCTGGGTTTGAGGCCTGGGGTAGTCCAACCTTGGGGGTCATCCCAGGTCGTCCTCTGTGTGGAGTTGGCATGTTCTCCCCCCTTGTCTGCGTGGGTTTCCTCCGGGGGCTCTGGTTTCCTCCCACAGTCCAAAGACATGTAGGTCAGGTGAATCGGCTGTACTAAATTGCTCCTAGGTGTGAATGGGTGTGTGTTTGTGTATATCAGCCCTGTGTGATGGCCTGGCGGCCTGTCCAGGGTGTCTCCCCACCTGCCACCCAATGACTGCTGGGTTAGGCTCCAGCATCCCCGCGACCCTGAATGCAGGATAAGCAGTTCGGATAATGGATGGATGGATATATCATCATAACATCATATATATAACCTATATATCATAACATCATGATATCATATATATCCTAACATCATATATCATAACATCATATATAGCATAATATCATATATATCATATATATTATTTAGACCATATTTGTCATATATACCGCATCTATATATGGTAACAGCTAAGAGACGAGGCTACATTTTTTTTCTGTTTGAAATTTTTATTGGTTTCAAGAAAATCATATGACTCACATAGCAGACAAACAAAGCTGCCAGAATAAAATAACGTAAAATAGATTGCAAAAACAAGTGTTACAGTACATAAGTATGAACTCAGTCTTGGGTCTGCGTTTTGAAGTGTGTCAGTGTGTGATCACAATTTTTCAAGACCAGTCATGTACATGTTTTTTTTAATTAACCTCAGACTTCATAAACATGACTGACATATCTGGTATCATGTGAATGTTTTTAACCACAGGTCATAATTGATTTGATGAGCATATTTCCAACTAAGTACAGTCAGTCTTCTGGCTGTTATGCAGCCTGTAGCTAACAGCTGTCTGTGGTGCTGAGACGGGTAGCTCTGAGCCAAAACGTGAGGGAAGGAAGAATAGAAGGAAGAGCAGAAGATCTTTGATTGTTGTGCAGCTCAGGATCATTCGGCTAAGAGACGAGTCTGGATCTCACAGTGAGGAAGTTTATAGCCGCTGGGTTTAGGAAGCTAGGAACTTTTTCAATCCTTTAAAGTTTTCTGATCATTCTAAATGAAGAGTTACGTGCACGCTTCAAGGCAATCATGCTGGAAAGTGTCCGGCAGCAACATCTCTGGCAGCAGTCAAAGAATCAGCATCTTCATTCACAACAGCTGCATGCAGCATTGTTACTCACATTTACCAGTACAGTGTAGTGTGCTAGCAAGTAAGTTTACCGGTACAGTGTAGTGTGCTAGCAAGTAAGTTTACCGGTACAGTGTAATGTGCTAGCAAGTAAGTTTACCAGTACAGTGTAGTGTGCTAGCAAGTAAGTTTACCGGTACAGTGTAATGTGCTAGCAAGTAAGTTTACCAGTACAGTGTAGTGTGCTAGCAAGTAAGTTTACCAGAACAGTGTAGCGTGCTAGCAAGTAAGTTTACCAGTACAGTGTAGTGTGCTAGCAAGTAAGTATACCAGAACAGTGTAGCGTGCTAGCAAGTAAGTTTACCAGTACAGTGTAGTGTGCTAGCAAATAAGTTTACCAGTACAGTGTAGTGTGCTAGCAAGTAAGTTTACCAGTACAGTGTAGCGTACTAGGAAATAAGTTTACCAGTCCAGTGTAGTGTGCTAGCAAGTAAGTTTACCAGTACAGTGTAGCGTACTAGGAAGTAAGTTTACCAGTCCAGTGTAGTGTGCTAGCAAGTAAGTTTACCAGTACAGTGTAGTGTACTAGGAAGTAAGTTTACCAGTACAGTGAAGTGTGCTAGCAAGTAAGTTTACCAGTACAGTGTAGTGTACTAGGAAGTAAGTTTACCAGTACAGTGAAGTGTGCTAGGAAGTAAGTTTACCAGTACAGTGAAGTGTGCTAGGAAGTAAGTTTACCAGTACAGTGTAGTGTACTAGGAAGTAAGTTTACCAGTGCAGTGTAGCGTACTAGGAAGTAAGTTTACCAGTACAGTGTAGCGTACTAGGAAGTAAGTTTACCAGTGCAGTGTAGCGTACTAGGAAGTAAGTTTACCAGTCCAGTGTAGTGTGCTAGCAAGTAAGTTTACCAGTACAGTGTAGTGTACTAGGAAGTAAGTTTACCAGTACAGTGAAGTGTGCTAGGAAGTAAGTTTACCAGTACAGTGTAGTGTGCTAGGAAGTAAGTTTACCAGTACAGTGAAGTGTGCTAGGAAGTAAGTTTACCAGTACAGTGAAGTGTACTAGGAAGTAAGTTTACCAGTACAGTGAAGTGTGCTAGGAAGTAAGTTTACCAGTACAGTGAAGTGTGCTAGGAAGTAAGTTTACCAGTACAGTGTAGTGTGCTAGGAAGTAAGTTTACCAGTACAGTGTAGTGTACTAGGAAGTAAGTTTACCAGTGCAGTGTTGTGCACTAGGAAGTAAGGGCTGTAGTTTTCTCATTCACGCGTTAGTCCATCAGTGATGTCATCAGTGGACACTTTTTCACATACTGTTTCCAACATACACAATTTCAGTAGTGTTTCATAGACAGACACACACACAGACAGACAGGCAGACACACAGACAGACAGGTAGACACAGACAGATAGACAGGCAGGCAGACAGACAGGCAGACCGATAGACACACAGACAGATAGACAGGCAGAGACACACACACACATACACACAGATAGACAGACAGACAGACAGACAGATAGACACAGACAAACAGACAGAAAGACAGATAGAAGACAGACAGACAAACAGACAGACAGACCATCCACTCCCACTAGGGAGTTATTTACCAGCCTTGCAGCAATGGAGCTGAAACCATAGCGACAGCATGATGAGGCTTGCTGTACTGTACTGTACTGTACTGTTCTGTACTGTTCTGTACCAAGGCTGTGTGTCACACCAGCACTCTGACCAGTACCTTCAATGTGAAGCACTTTAGGTGTTTAGAAAAGTGCTATATAAATGCAGTGATTATAATTATTACTGTATCCACAACACTCACACACACACACACACACACACACACACACACACACACACATGCACAGATGAACATAGCAGACATAGTGCTAGGACATATGTCCCAAGGTGAGGTGGTCACTGTACTGTCATTGCTCTTCCACCCTTTCATGTGTGTAATATTTTCTATTTGTGTGTGTGTGTGTGTGTGTGTGTGTGTGTGTGTGTGTGTGTGTGTGTGTGTGTGTGTGTGTGTGTTGTTGATCCTGCCTGGGCAGAGACCTAGAGAAAGCTTCTTAGCTTATTAGGGAAGATAGAAAAAATACTGAAGGCAGGTAAGGAGAGGAGATAAAGGAGGAATGGGAGGAGATATGAGACGGCCTTGAAGGGATCTGAAGGCTTCCAGAGTAGACACTGCTTACAATGTGGTAGGATATGTAGGAGGGGGGCATATGTAGGAGGAGGGGGGGGGGCAAGAGGAAAGAAAATGATAGACAAGGGGAGGTTGATGGGAGAGGAGGAGAAGGTCTTGTGGGAACACTTGAACAGGAAGACGTGGTTACAGTACCTTAACATGGAAGGCCCTCGGAGAGGAGGGACCGGGATGGCTGGAGAAAGTAATGAAAGAAAAGAAAGGAGAAAACAAACATATATTTTACTCTGTTCTGCCCACACACAACAGAGGAGCATACACTCAAGACAATTCAAATGCAGCATGAATTTGAGAAAAGCTGGAGAAGTTAAATGGTAATTACATGAGACTTGGTGAGGGTTTCCATTAGCCGATCTCCCCGTGGGGGTGGACGATGGCGTCATCAAAAGAATAATCCACAAACCACCGAATGGAGTTTTAACACCACGCTACATGGCAACGCACGGAAATCTGTAAAACCCAAGCACTAAGCAGTTATCAGCAATTACCAAGAATATCTGAAATACAATCACAATGTAAGACCGGAACAGAGAGAGACAACTGGATATTAATATTAACAACTGAGTCACGTCCGCCTGCAGACACCTATGGGGAGAGGGGCGCTCAGTGTGAAATGCTTCTTTGTGTTCATCATATGAATGAATATATACTCTGTCTGCCTGCCTGTCTGTCTGTCTGTCTGTCTGTCTGTCTGTCTGTCTGTCTGGTCGTCCAGCTATCTATTCGTCCGTCTGTCTGTCTGTCTGTCTATATCTAGCTATCTATCTATCTGTCTGTCTGTCTAGCCATCTATCTATCCGTCTGTCTAACCGTCTGTCTGTCTTTCCGTCCGTCTATCTGTCTGTCTATCCATCCGTCCGTCTATCTTGCCGTCTTGTCTGTCTGTCTGTCCGTCCTTCCGTTTGTCCGTCCGTCTGTCTGTCTGTGTTCGTCCGTCCGTCTGTCTATCTGTCTGTCTGTCATTTATCTGTCTGTCTGTCCATCTATCCGTCTATCTATCAATTTGTCTGTCTATCCATCCGTCCGTCCGTCTATCCGTCTATCTATCTATCTTGACTGTCTATCGGTCGGTCTGTTTGTCTGTCCATCTATCTATCCATGTCTGTCTGTCTGTGTCTGTCTGTCCGTCCGTCCGTCCGTCTGTCTATCCGTCTATCTATCTGTCTATCTATCTATCTTGACTGTCTGTCAATCAGTCGGTCTGTCGGTCTGTCTGTCTGTCTGTCCGTCTATCTATCTATCTATCTATCTATCTATCTATGAGTAAGTCTTGTATAGAAGTTGTGTCCATACGTATATGAATTATACAGGTTCCTCTACAGAGGAACACTATAGAAGGTATAGAATGTATATAATCTATAGAATTATAGAACATATAGAAGGTATATAATGGGAGGTGGGTAGGGAGACTTAGTCCTGTGGCATCTTGGCAGGGTGTCAGAAGAAGGGTTTGGAGGATTCCTTTATCTGGTCCATAAGAGGAATACAAATTTACAAAGGCAAGGCTAAAAAAATAATATTAAAAGAGTCCTACAACAAAACTTTGAGTTTTTCAAGGTTTAACAGAGAAAATGGCCAGACGTGAACCCCTCAAAAACCAATATCGCATGCTCAGTGCTTCGAGACGGAGATTGTAAAGTAATCACCGCAGAAGCCTTGGTGCTGGCACAGGCAAACCACGGAGCTGTGAATACATTGGGTGAATTTGGAGAGGAGCGAGCTCAGTTTGAAATAATTCAACAAAGGAAGGAATTCAACTCAGGAGTGGAAAACACAAGTGGACAATACCGTAAGACTAAAACCAACAGACATGCCAAACTTACGCAGCACCAAAAGGGTCTAATTTCCATCCAAATGTCAATACATTTCAAGTGAATAGTGAGGAACAAATTATGAGAATTAAGTTGCGTTTCCATCAGGTCTGTTTAGATGAAGAAAGCCCTGAACGTAGACCAGCATTTGCTGCACCATATGTCCACACTTCATCAGCTGAACATGTGATTTAACCTTATTCACATTTCAATTTTTAACCCAGCAAATGGGTTTCCATTTCAGTTTATAGCTGTTTTTAATTATTATTGAAATGTTTATCCACCTTAAGCAAGCAGTTTCCTTTTCCATCAAGTATTTTGTGCTCAAAATGACAAAACGAGGCGTCTGGGTAGTGTGGCGGTCTGTTCCGTTGCCTACCAACAAGGGGATCGCCTGTTCAAATCCCCGTGTTACCTCCGGCTTGGTCGGGCGTCCCTACAGACACAATTGGCCGTGTCTGTGGGTGGGAAGCTGGATGTGGGTATGTGTCTCTGCAGGTCAGTCAGGGCACCTGTTCAGGGGGGAGGGGGAACTGGGGGGAATAGCGTGATCCTCCCACGCGCTACGTCCCCCTGGTGAGACTCCTCACTGTCAGGTGAAAAGAAGTGGCTGGCGACTCCACATGTATTGGAGGAGACGTGGTAGTCTGCAGCCCTCCTTGGATCGGCAGAGGGGGTGGAGCAGTGACCGGGATGGCTTGGAAGAGCAGGGTAATTGGCCAAATACAATTGGGGAGAAAAGGGAGGAACCCCCCCCCCCCCCAAAAAAAAGCCAAACGAAACAGAGAGGCTAACCGGCCAGCTGCGAGCCTGTTAAAGAAACGTTTCATTCAGCGCTCAGCATCTTCAACCACTAATTAAGGAAAAAACTGTTATTGTAACACTAAAATACTTTCAACGCTTCTCACTGAAAGACTGTGTGTGTGTGTGTGTGTGTCCTTGAGGTTCCATGTTGAATGCATTTCCTTCACTTTGAAAAGCCTTTTTTTCAAGTTGTTTTGAAAGTTGCTTTGTTTACATCAGCTTGTGATCTTCTTCTTTTTTCTTCTTGTTGTTTTATTGGTAGATGCAGTACTTTACCGCTACCAGCTGTCGAATTCCCTTATCAATATTTATGTAATTTCTGTCTTTGTCCTTTTGTTTATTTTTTTCTAATTTACTTGCCAGGCTTTCATGTCTTTGCTTTGGTTGCAGCTGCTTCATTTACTTCAGCTGACATGTTGTTGTCTTCTTCTTTGTCTTTTAAGCCAGCATAAACATAAACATGTAATACGTCACCCCCCCCCATGCTGATGGCGTGCATGTGCGTCCTCGTGCACATGATACAAACAGTGCAGGCATTCGCTTTTCTTCCAGCGCTATGTAGCACAGCACGTGTTCTATAGCACCACTAGTGGTCAAAAATCATCATTGCATATATTAAAGAGTTCATCTCATCTCATCATCAGCTGCTTCTCCGGGGTCGGGTCGCGGTGGCAGCAAGCTAAATAGAGCACTCCAGATGTCCCTCTCCCCAGCAATGCCCTCCAGCTCCTCCTGGGGGATCCCAAGGTGTTCCCAGTCCAGATTGGACATGTAGTCCCTCCAGCGAGTTCTGGGTCTACCCCGGGGTCTCCTCCCAGTTGGCCGTGCCTGGAAAACCTCCAAAGGAAGGCGCCCAGGAGGCATCCTAATCAGATGCCCGAACCACCTCAACTGGCTCCTTTCGATGCGAAGGAGCAGCGGCTCTACTCTGAGCTCCCTCCGGATGTCTGAGCTCCTCACCCTATCTCTAAGGCTGAGCCCAGACACCCTACGAAGGAAACTAATTTTGGCCACTTGTATCCGCGATCTCACCCTTTCGGTCACTACCCAAAGTTCATGACCATAGGTGAGGGTTGGAACGAAGACTGACTGGTAAATTGAGAGCTTTGCCTTCCGGCTCAGCTCCTTCTTCACCACAACGGTCCGGTACAACGTCCACATTACTGCTGATGCTGCACCAATCTGCCTGTCAATTTCCAGCTCTATCCTACCCTCACTCGTGAACAAGACCCCGAGATACTTGGAACTCCTTCACTTGAGGCAACAACTCATCCCCCACCATTTTCCGGTAGAGAACCAAGAGTTCAAGAGTTCACCTTGCTGAAATGTGTGCAGATGTTTTTATGAGACGTTTTTGATTCCTGAGAGGAAATTTTTCCTCTCAAATACCCGGTTACCAGATAATTCGGCATGCTGTTTCATTGTTGAAAATGGGTACGAATTTTAAATTGTTTTAAAATTTCCTCTGAAGTTCCGGCACAGCAGGAGTTCTCCAAGTACGCAGTGAGGGGACGGGCTTTTAGCTCGGCTAACATATTTACATGGACAGATGTCTTTGTTAAATCCCTGGAATGTATTCTACATCACAAAACATTTTCATGTACCAGAGACAGAATTAGGATCAAAATAAACACTGGATGTTGTTGGAAAAACAGAAAGAATGGGGAAAAAGAGACGGAGATGGAGAGAGGGAAAGAGATCGGTGTGACGGGAATATTAATTACACTCAGCTGTAGGTATCCACACGCCCATTACTCCTGGAGAGCTGTGGGGAAAAAACTCTCTAAACTATTTATAAAAGTGAGTCAAAAGGAAGAGAGAGATGATGAGCGATAGAGGGAGCAGAGAGAGAGCGACGTGAGAGGATGATGTGCTCCTGATTTGCGAGGGCTAATGTGATCTCTTGTGTGGAGCTAAAATGGGAATAAAACCAAAAGTAAAGGCACATTATCAAATATCCAGACTGCCAAGAAACAGAAAGAGCAGAAAAAGTACAAGATAAATGGAGAAAAGGCCTGCCCAGTATCATGGACAAACACGCTTGCATACAATTTATTTGATGGTCCCAAAATATGTGATTGCCAAATTACTGATGAATGAGGATGTAATTGAGGACGTCTGCTGAGATCCACTTTTTTTTTTTGGATGTTTTCCCCTTTTTCTCCCCAGTTGTACCTGGCCAGTCACCCTGCTCTCTGAGCCGTCCCGGTCGCTGCTCCACCCCCTTTGCCGATCTGGGGAGGGCTGCAGACTACCACATGCCTCCTCCCATACATGTGGAGTTGCCAGCCACTTCTTTTTCACCTGACGGTGAGGAGTTTCGCCAGGGGGACGTAGTGCATGGGAGGATCACGCTGTTCCCCCCAGTTCCCCCTGCCCCCTGAACAGGCGCTCCGACCGACCAGAGGAGGCGCCACTGCAGTGACCAGGACACATACCCACATCCGGCATCCCACCCACAGACACAGCCAATTGTGTCTGTAGGGACGCCCGACCAAGCCGGAGGTAACAAGGAGATTCGATCTGGCGATTCCCGTTGCTGAGATCCACTTTTAACCCTGATTTACAGTCAATGTGGATTATAACACTCAACGATCCTTACCCCGACCTCAACCACTCCAAACCCAAACCTAACTTTGACCATCTCCAATCCAATAATACTAAAGCGGATGATCTGAGGGGGTGTCCTCATTCGCTAAAATGGATGGATGGATGGAATTTGTATAGCGCTTCGTGTGCATGTGACAGAAGGTGACTCGATACGTTGACATGTCATACGTGAGGCTTGATATACTTGTATTCTCAGAAACTGCAAATAACTTGTACGCAAACGTTTTGTCCTTGAGACTGGGTTGGAGAAGTCAGATGGACACCATCAGATGATGGCGATATGAGTGTAAAGGGGAGGTGAGGAGAGGCAAGAAGATGGAAAGCCTGAGCGACACAGAGCGAGAGTATGAAAACCACCTCCAAACCCTGCTGGGCCGTCGCAGCATGTTGTGCTGCGGCTGAATGCTAATTTGTTGTGAGTAATTACTGTAAAGTGTCTGCTCCTAACTGCTAATATGCTGTGTGGCGGGAGCTAATTTCTGCTAATTACAAGTTGTTACAGAAGCGTTTGCTCCAGAGATAGCTGCAGAAAGTGTTGACTAAAAACTGGTTAGTTAGTGTTCATTTTCACTCCAAACAGATGAAACGATTACCAGCTTATTGTCCAACATTTTGTGCGTCGTTGTGCGGGTGCAATTTCCTGCTGCTCATTAGGGACCTCTCGGGGACTTACCTTGCAGGAGGGTGTTTGTTTGAGCGATAAATGGTACTCTAATTGATGACTTTGTATCCCCCAGGTTTTAGAAAATGATTCATGGCCGTGGGAGAAACCAAATGCCTTGCGGTGTGTTGAAAACCGCAGAGACGTCAAAAATGAAAGCGGAGGGTTTTTTTTCCCCCCTTCAGTTGCTGGGAGCGCCCAGGATTTACTCCATAGTCTTCTCAAGATTTGCAGGTTGGGTTTTAACTGGTGTTATCTGGGCCGGAAAACTTGATTTGACCACACTTAGCCTCAGATGTACTGTAAGCCAAATAATTCATAGGGCGGAAAACTTTTAATACAGCGATTCTCTGGAAACTCTGAGCTCAGAAAAACTGGTAAGTGATGCTCAAAATACCACCCCGGCCAGTGGCATGAAGACTTAATGTAAATCCTTTGTCTTCCGCAGTCACTCCTCCTTTCTCTCTCGCTCTCGCTCTCTGTCCCCCCCCCCCCCCCCGGCACACACACACACTACAACTCTTGTCTTGTTCGGGTTAAAAATGAACTAAAAACGGCCAGAATACAATGGCCTGACATTTCATAAATATTTCATCTGAGAGAGAAAGGAAGAAGAAATAGATATTCAGCCACTTTGGCACTCTAGTGTATTGTGTGTGTGTGTGTGTGTCGTGTGTGCATCTTAAAATTGACTCATTCACAGCGTGGTAAAGAAGAGCGCTATATTATATGTGTGACACAGTGCTACCTTTGTCACTGGCCTTGTTTCACCGTGGCTTCAAGAGTTGGTTCAGTCATGACAACACAGGTATCTGCAAAAGTACATTCTTAACAAATGAGAGTATTTCTAGCCCATTTGCACACATTACATTTTGGGGGGGGGGGGGTTCTCATCTGAAATAGATGAAAATTATCGAACAGAAATGTATAAACTGCGATGGAAATGTATTTTACTGAGTAAATACTGAATTGAAAATAGAGCTTAATCACACGACGAGCTGTTTCTTCTTCTTGACTTTATGTGTTGGCCTGCAGTCTGGGTTTTAGTAGCTTAAACATGTGCTCTGGGATAGAAAGACAGAAGAAAGCCACTTTATTTGACATTGTATTCTTACAATGAGCTCGTCCTCTGCATTTAATCCATCCTATTGTACCGGAGCAGTGGGCAGCTGCAGCGCCCGGGGACCAACTCCAGTTCTTCTTTCCATCGCCTTGCTTGGGGGCACAGGCAGGAGTAACCCTTGTGAAGTTGGCACCTCGTGTTATCAGATCGTGAATGAAAATATTATCATTCATTTTTGCAGCATTTGTGCTGATTTGTGCGCAAAATCTATTGCTTGTGCTGTATTGTTTTTTGAGATATTGAGCATTATATTTATAGGCTGTGATGTCATCCCGCACCCCATTATCGTCCAAATCGTTCAAAACCGGTCTCGTTTGTTTGTGCTCGGTTTGTGCCTGTTTGTACCGTTAAAAGAAACATTTATTTTGCACCTCATTGTTGTCCAAATAGTTGAAAACTGGTCTCGTTGATTGCGCTGCATCAGTGCCGTTTCTGGAAACTCATAATTTATCGTTACTACTTATCGCTACTCGTAACGTGGGAAGATGGCAGCGCAAATTCAACCTTTGCAGTGGCCTCACCCAGTACTGGTGTGGGAAGATGGCAGCGTGAACTTATGTATGCGTCGGCCTCACTCAGTACCGTCCATGCAGTGTCGTTGTCCATGTCTACGTCTAAGTTTGTCTTCATTTGATGGCTGGGAGAGCTGGTGCTGGATCGGCTGGGAGAGCTTGGTCTGCTGTGTCCTGTGGGCCCAGGGACCACGGCCCTGCCTGGAGCTGTGCCCGAAGAGGTAACACCAAGCGCGGTCTGACAGGACGGGGGAGTGGGGCAGTTTAAGCAAATTGCTAGCCCATGCAGACCGGCAGTTCCGATAACACTAAGGGCGGTCTGGCGGCGGCCTCGCCTAGTGTTGACTGTGTTTTTGGTATCATCATGTGGTGGGCGGGAAGGTGTGTCAAAGGCGTCTGGCTGGGAGAGCTGGTGTTGGATCGGCTGAGGGAGCTTGGTCTGCTGTGTTCGGTGGGCCCAAGCACCATGGCCCTGCCCAGAGCTGTGCCCGAGGAGGAAACACCAAGGGTGGTTTGACAGGACATGGAAGCGGGGCAGGCTAAGCTAACTGCTAGCCCATGTAGACCGGCAGTTCCAACAGTCAAACTGGCATTTGCTGTCTTGGACGGTGAATTTTATTTTATTTTTTTGTGGGATATGTTGGATATATGTGTTTTTGTAGTTTGGCTATGTGTTCTTGTAGTCTGGATATGTGTTTTGGTCTGTGTTGCACTGCTGTGAGCTGGAGGGAAGCAATATTTCATGTACGCAAGTGCATGAAATAAATATTCCTGATGTTCCTGATGTTATCAGGCATGACTGGCCACCTCTGTCAGCCAGGACTCAGGAATAGCAACAACATGTAGAAACTGTATCAAATCACTGAGCGTTGTGGTATTGCATGTTGGGTATCAGGAAGCTGTTTTGTCAAGACCATGGGCTGCCAACAGAAATAAAGAGTAAAAGGTAAATCTAGACTTTGTGTTCAGTTCTCCAGTCGGTCCTGGGGAGCAAAAGCTTACCTATATTCCAAAGTTAAAGTAATAAACAAATCAGGCACTATTCTGTTTTTGTGATTAGCAAGGCTAGTTGCAGTGAGAATGGCTAATGAATTAACCAGAATTGTTGAATGGAAGGGCGGCATGGTGGCGCAGTGGTTAGCGCAGCTGTTGCCTCACAGCAAGAAGGTTTCTGGGTTGGAGCCCCAGGTTAGTCCAACCTTGGGGGTCGTCCCGGGTCGTCCTCTGTGTGGAGTTTGCATGCTCTCGCCGTGTCTGCATGGGTTTCCTCTGGGTGCTCCGGTTTCCTCCCACAGTTCAAAGACTCATTACAGATCACAATGTCATCCATGAACATCATAGTCCAAGGAGACTCCTGCCTGATCTCGTCTGTCAACCTGACTATCACCATTGCAAACAAAAAGAGAGAGTACTGTTGGCGTCATCTGTGGCTGCCGCTTCTCCCTCTCATAGCCCCCTTCTCATCCACCCCGTATGTCTGTGTTATGTTCATCTGTCGTCTTGTTTCACTCCATTTATTGTAAAGCGACTTTGAGTACTTGAAAAGCGCTATATAAGGTTGATTTATTATTATTAAGAAAGGGCTCAGAGCTGATCCTTGATGTAATCCTACCTCCACCTTTGTTCCCTTCACCAACATGCCCATTGAAGTCCACTCCAATCGCTACTCTCTCCTCCTTGGGTACACACTCCACCACTTCATCCAACTCACTCCAGAATTCTTCTTTCTGTTCCATCTCTCAACCAACTTGTGTGGCATATTCGCTGATAACATTCATCATCAAACCTTCGATTTCCAGCTTCATACTCATCACTCTGTCTGACACTCTTCACCTCCAGCACACTCTTGATATACTCTTCCTTCAGGATTACCCCTACCCCATTTCTCCTCCCATCCACACCATGGTAGAAGAGTTTGAGCCCTCCTCCGATGATCCTGGCCTTACTCCCCTTCCACCTGGTCTCTTGCACACACAGTATATCTACCTTCCTTCTCTCCATCATATCAGCCAGCTCTCTTCCTTTACCAGTCATAGTGCCAACATTCGAAGTTCCAACTCCAACCTTCACACTCCTACCCTTCCTCCTCTCCCGCTGCCTCTCCACATGACTTCCCCCTCTCCTTCGTCCAACAGTAACATAGTTTCCACCGTCACCCTGCTGGCTAACAGTACCGGTGGCGGTCATTGGTAACCCGGGCCTCGACCGATCCAGTATGAAAATCTGATTTATGATCCACATATTTGATTTGGCAAAGGGTTTACACCGGATGCCCTTCCTGATGCAACCCTCCCCATTTATCCGGACTTGGGACCGGCACTAACAATGCACTGGCTTGTTCATCCTCAGTGGCTGGGTTCAAATTCTGTATATTAACAAATACTTAAACTTTAAAATAGCATGAAATTTGATGGAAGAGTTTTCTTACCTGTGACTGTTTAGTTTATACGTATGGGGATGTATATGTACAAGCCAATGCTATATGCCGCTGTTGTCTGCAATCCCTTTATTATGGAGAACTACAATCAAAACCATCTCACGATAACTGAGGTGTTTGTCACCCTTGCTTTAGAAATTATAAATGGTCAGCGAATTGTAAAATCGACTCTGATATGTTTCATTTCTTTATGTCATTTGAAAATACAACATGTCATCCATATCATTTGAAACATATTGGGAAATTGTGTTTGCGACTCCTCTTCCTTGGTTAGTATTTTTAGGTGTACATACCAGTCGTCTTGTTCTGCTGATTTATAGACTTTCCAGGTAGAAACGTTCTATGAGATATTACCGACAAGAACGATGCTGAAGTTTTGGAGAAGAACTGAAGATAATATCTAAAAGTTGTGCCAATGACGAGGAGGACATTGTGCATTTATTTTGGTACTGTCCAGTTGTTTGGCAGCGGGTTGCAGATTGGTTTTCTAGACGAGCAATTCTTCACCTTCAGCCCCTCTCGATATGATCTGGGCTTTCAATACCATCAAAATACCTTACTGGGCTCTCTTGTGTTGCTTGGCAAGGTTTATATATTCCATACTCCAAAAAAGCTGGTTTTTAGCTCCTACATTTTAATTTCTAAAACATTATTATTTTTTTAAACATCTTTTTATTGATTTTTTTCAAAACATTATTTGAAGGAAAAGATAATTATGAAAGATAGAGCAAAAAGCTGAGGTATAACGAAATGGGAGATCCTAACAATATAAAAAACTTGGGATAAGGAGTTGTGATTATTCTATGATATTGTAACCCACATGATTACATGTACCCTGTGACGTATGTAAGTTCCACGAGTAGCCTCTAGGAGGCACACGAGGTACAGAGTTTAAACACTGCAAACAACCGTCGACAATAGAGAAGAGAAATACGGATATTTAGAAATACGGACAACTTTGACTATGGATACCTGAATTATTGATATTTGAACTACGGATATTTGAGCTACAGGACATTTGAACTACAACAAAAAAGATCCCTCCCACGAAGCTTCCTTGGTGAGCCGCTAGCCAAAGCTAAAAAGTAAACAGCTTTCTGTGTTCCATGTAATCATAGCCATTTACGTAGGATATCTTGATTTTATCCAAAGACAGATGATCTCCCGTTGAAGGAAGAAGGAAGACTCTTTTCTCTTGTGTTTTGTACGCTGCTGGAATCCTGGTGAGATAAGAGTTTAAAATCTTGAAATCTAAAGACTGACAATTTTCCATTGGTTGCTAAGCTAAGCTAACCCAGCTAAACGTATATCTATGATCCTTAGCAGTTCCCATATGATTCAGCGCTTTAAAACCAGTCAGGACACCCGGTCCATAGGGTTTATTTGATGTAGGAATGTTAGACATTTTAATATAATAATATGCTTGTTAAAAAAACCTGTAAGCTCCAGTTGCCACTAGCCACCGAGCCAACTCGGGCTACATGGCATGCATGGAACCCATAGCAGCCAGCTAGACGTGAATTCACGTTGATAGTGCCGCAGCCTGGCTGCGATGACATTGTTTTTAACTGTTCTTACAGCAATAGGCTGTTGTCATTCAGCCGCATATTAGTTATATGTAGGAAATGATTTAATTCTGAGAATTGACTCTAGATTTGGGTATTTTTATTTTGTTTGTAATTGTTTGATAGAGATTGCAATTAATAAGGAATCTGTACAATTTTGTGCAGACTGGTTTTTTAGTACCCCGAACAACCCCCCTTGCGACACCCTTTTGGAACCCTTGGATACCCCCTTTGGATTGCCCCCATCATCGCCCTGGATTTGGATTCATCATCATCGCCTCTACATTAACTTGCCCCTATGATTGTGGTAGGATCTGGACATTGCACCTTGCACAGATTGGAAGACTGAATCATTCCCCCTTTTCTTTTCTTTATTATTTTCTTTGAGTGCACTCATACTTTATTTTGGATTATTTTCTTTAATTTGTTAGTGTAGAATATGGCTGCATAAGTAATATATTAGAAGGGTATAAAATAGAATATAGATAGATATAGACAATAAATAGAATATTAGGAAGAACTTTTAAAAAGTATAATAGAGTAAAATATATATATATATATAACACATCTAATTTAGTATTGATATTGAAATAACTTTACTTTGAACTGTTGAAATAAATTGGTTTTTTTATTGTAAACTATACCCACGAGTGTGTGTGTTGTCTTTGGGGTGAGTACTAGAATCCGGTCTAGAAAAAAAACCTACACCAATCTCCACTGAACTTAGACATTAGACTGTAAACTGTCCCTGCGCAAGCATAGGCCCATTCCCCTGTCGTGCAGGTTACAATATCATAACTTCATATTATTTGGCTTTTTCTTTTATCTCCTGCTAGAGGACGGGGTATTCATTTAAAGTGATTTTTATCTGAATAAAATTACATATAGTACTTGACATGTATGTACGTATGTAGGTGTGTATGTATGTAATATGCATGTGTGTGTGTATGTATAAATGTATGTGTGTATGTATGGATGAATATGTGCATATACGTATATGTTTGTTGTAAATTGTACAGTTATGTTTATGGTTGTGATGTGTGTTATATTTGCTAATTGTTTTGTGTAAATACTGTATATGTATTTTGTGGTTGTGCATTAAAAAAAAAAGATGAAGAGCACATAATGAGTAATTTAGTATTTGAAACTCAAAGTAAAGGATTTGAGACTTACTTGTGACTTGGAAAACAATGACCCGGTCCCACCTGTTGAATAGCTGCTTCATGTCCTTGTAATAGGGCGGTGCAGTGGTTAGCGCGGTCGCCTCATAGCGAGAAGGTCCAGGGTGTCTTCCCGCCTGTCGCCCAATGACTGCTGGGATAGGCTCCAGCATCCCCGCGACCCTGAGAGCAGGATAAGCGGTTCGTATGATGGATGGATAGAAGGAAGTGGATGATCTCTACAGGAAGATTGATCAGAAGAAGTGACCTGTGTGTTTGATCAGAGACGAATATGTGAGGTCAGTCCTGATCATTTACTTTTCTACTCTGTTCTCATGTTTTATTCAAGGAAAGTTGTTTTTTGTTTTTTTTGGCTAAGCTGTGCCGCATTTTTTAAATATAAAGTAATTTCTAAATAAGGCAAATGGTTTTGAATATTTCAAATATACAAGCATCTTAGCGTCTGTGCATACCAAAAATATCAGTGACATCTCTTTTAGCTGGAAAATCACATGTAATGGAAATGAGTTTACCAAGGGCGAGAAGGTTTGTAAGGCCGAGAGCCCCAAATCCATAATGCCCATTCCTGCACACACATCATACCATAAACACACACACTCACACACACACACACACATATATATATATGAACATTTATATAAATAACACATATACCAACATACACAGTTCCTGAATACATGACCGTATACATGTACAAGAGTAGAAGTCCACATTTCTACTTCATTTTTTCGCTTCTTCATTCAGTCACTTCTCTTGGTGTGAAGTGGTTGGGCTGTGACAAAAGCTCTTTTCTACCTCTCTTAGAAACCTTTTTCCAAATTCAAGAGGTTTTTTATTTCATTTTTTTTCCGACCCTCTCATTTTCTGAAGACTTTTGTCTTTTGACCCTTTTTTTATTGTCAAAAGTTCCAGTACCAAAAAAAAAAAAAATGCTGTAAGTTTTTATTTTCTTGTGTTTTGCGGGTCGCTGTGACATTTTTTTTTTTTTTTGTCTATTCCATAAAACAAACCCATGTGTTATTCTTTTAGGGGGTTGTTCCTTATCCGATGCGAATGTCCAAGGACAGGATGTTGTATTGCTATAAAACCCACTGAGGCAAATTTGTAATTTGTTATAACGGGCCATACAGATTGAGTTGACCTCGATCCATCAGAAAAACGGAAGGTGGCAGGGCCCAGCTGGTTGGGCGCTTGCAGAGGTATGGACCTGAATGACAGCAGCTTGTTGCCCCGGTTGGGTCGGTGGATATGGGCCCAGTCCAGGATGGTGAAAGGTGGTGGTTTGGCTCTTTGGGTCTTGTCAAAAAGCTGTTTGATTTTGAGCTGGCGCGAAGTAATGCTGTCACACTGCTGCTTGGGTGTCTTTGTCATGGTGCACTGCCGTTCCTGCGGCATCAGGTGAGGGGGGGCTCACAGACAATCCAGGGGCAGGGGCAGCTCACGGCCCAACCTGAGGAGTGCTGGTGGACTGCCTGTAGTGGTGTGGTGAGTGTGGCCCTATAGTGCAGTAGAGTGCGTAATAGTGCTGCTGAGAACTGGAACTCCTCTGCCAAATGGGCTCTAATACCATTATTCAGCATCTGTTTTGGCCGCTCTACAGCTTTGTTTGCCTGGGGATTATAGAGAGCCATGCAGATATGCCTGATGCCCCTATCCCTCAGAAAGGGGATGAACTCTGATGAGATGACTGACGATTTCAGTAGTGGTTGCTGCTGGCATCCCGTAGTGGGCAAAAAGCACTTCCAAGAAGTCAACAACAGTGCCTGTGTTGACATACGCCATGGAGATTGCCTTTGGCCATTTTGAGTACAGGTCATAAACCACTGTGAGGAATCACTGGTGGTGAGGAGCATCATGGAGCTCACCACAAATGTCCAGCTGGATGTGCTTCCAGGGCTTGGCTGGCCATTGCAGCGGTTGAAGGGGAGTAATGGTGCAGAGCCAGTCTTACCATTCACCAGGCAGGCTGTGCAGTCCTTTACCATGGCCTCGATATCCCCATCAATGCCAGGGCACCATACCATGTCTCAGCAGCGCTGTTTGACCCTGATGATGCCCAGGTAACCTTCATGGGCCATGGACAGGCCCCGTGCACATAGGCCAAAGGGGATGACTGTGCGGTAGCTGCAGGCTACACAGGCGTTATTTCTGTAGGGTAGCTCATCCTTAACCCGATGGAAAGACACCAAGCTGTCTGAAATTCTTGAGGCTGGGGTCCAGAGCGGATGAAAGTGTGAAGTTGAGCAGCACAGGGTCCTTCTCAAAGGTAAGTTGAAGCTCCTGGATTGATAATGTTGTCTCAAGTGGGGAGTCGAGCAGCAGCATAAGATCTATTTCAGTGGGGCCTGGACCTGTGTCCATCACTGGAGAGGATGTGGAGGGTAACAGCAGGTCCAGAGAATGTGGTGGAGATGCTGAACAACTGGACACATGTTAGTGTGAAGGAGGGACTGGTGGGTGAAAGCCGAGATGCAGCCCAAACCTGAAAAGGGTGCAGGCCATAACTGTTACCATGGCAAGCTGACCTGGGAAATGGCTGTCCCACAGCTGTCCAAGAATGGTAAAGCCCAGGCTGATAATGAGATCTAACCCTGTGAGGTTAGCGCCTTGCTGCGCCACTTGAAATGAAAAGGCAGGCAGGGTTTTGAGGCCATAACACATTGTGCAGCTGAGGGTGCCCACAAAATCAATCCTGGAGTAGCCATATCCATGTAATACTGCCAACAGAGCAGCGAGTTTCACGTGGGGAAGGAAGTGCTGGACTGTAAATAGGTTAAGAAGGAATATGGCTGCTCCTGTATCAAGCAGCAGAGGCACACACCTGGTCCAGTTCGCACAGTGCATGTCTTAAAAGGTGTAAGGGTAGAGCTCACTGAGGGTATGGGCGTTGGAAGTAAAGGGTTAAATACTGCAGACCGTGGGCCCGAATCAATAGCTGGGGCAGAGCGGCAGACCTTGGCGAAGAGGTTGCTTTTCCCCCAACGCTGGCATATTTGCCCTCTCGCTGGACACATCAGAGCTCTGCTGGTGTGTGATGAGGAGCCACAATTACCACAGCTTCAGCATGGCTTGCTGCGTGTACAGGTTGTATAGTTTATCCCTGGGTCATTATCAGACAGTGCAGGGCTAGGAGGGCACTCGGGGGGCCTCCACATGTGTTGCTAAGGCGGGCTGAGGGCAAATGTGGCAAGCTAGCTTTGACGTCAGCTCCATAGCAGTTCTAATCTGCAAGGCGATTTCTATGGTCTGCTTAAGCATCAAGTTGTCTGGTGACATAATTAACTTTTCACGGATTTGGGGTGATGTGAGTGTTCAGTGAGCTGGTCTCTTATCATTTCTTCCTCCAGTGTCCCAAAGTTACAGAGACTGGCTAAGCCGTGCAGGTCAGCTATGCCATGTTGGACTGACTCACCCGCCTTCTGCTTGCACTGTTGGAATAAAATCTTGCTGGGAACGATGGTCTGTGGAACAGCAAAGTGACTCTCCAGATAACACTGTTCTTATATTTCTTCGCTTGGCTGAGAGTGCTGTAGATTCTTTGACCTTGGGTGCCTAACCAGTGGATGAGAAGAGCGCCCCACTGTGCATCGCTTTCTTCCTCCAGTCCAAGAGCCACGATTGAAGTTTCAAGTGACTCAATCCAACAAGTCCAGGGGTAGGGGAATGAAAGCTCAGCTCCATCCTTGTTGCCAACGTGGTGTGTTTAATAAAGGACCGAGAGCAGTCAAAATCATTCCATGTTTTTGTCTTTATTTTCACTCCTTCCAACTCCTGCTAGTGGGAAAAACGCCATCAGACCACACAGCAATGCCATAACGCTGGCAGGACTTAACTTTGGTAAAGATGTATCACTGGCCACAATGTCCTGACTGATGGTTAAAACTTCACAAAGAAATAAGGACACACACACAGCTTTGTCTTCTTATATTTGGGGACCTCCCATTGACTACATTAATTGCCTAGCTTCTAAACAGCAGAAATAACTACATGCCCCAGAAGCATAGAAAACAGTCACATGAGCACACACGCACACCTCTTGGCCCGCTGATTCTCTGGGAGCTCTCTGTCAAGTCCTTCATTGATGCAGTCTCTGGTCTCTGCCGAGGTTCCTGGATGCTCTCTGGTTCTTGGGAGCAGCTGGCTGAATCACAGCGGCCCGATCATTCATCTGATAGATGACTGAGCTCTGTGCTATGAGGAGACACAACACTCCTCCATCTGTATTGTGTTTCTATCACTTTCTAAATCTCTCTCTCTCCCAAATAGTGACTATGATCAATGGCTTCTTGCGATGCTGTAAAATAACTCCAGATTCAGGCAGAGGGAGAGAGATTTGTGGCTGTGAGATTGTGCGGAGTGTATTTCTGTATTTCTGTTGATAAATGTCACTGTATATTTCATGCGGCAGCCACAGGAGTTCATTCTGAAACACTATTTGTTTTGTGTTTTGCTGATATTGCTGGATTCCCAGTCTCTCATCTCTCGATTTATCTCCACATTGTTTCAGGAGATTGGTCTGGCAGAACCCACTATCTGAAATAGGTGAAAAGAAAAAAAGTGTTCTGCCTTGTTTGTATTTCTTACACCAAATCGTCGAGAGCGGGACTGAATTGCACTACGGTAACTATAGTGGCCTTTGCAAAATAGTGCGGGGGGGGGAATGTCAGACATTTTGCACACGGCAAGAGGTGAGCCTTGGCGTGTGGATCAGTTACCTCAAAATCAATTTGTCCAGAATAGTTGACCATGTATGTTGATAAAGATAATAAATAATAAGTAAACATAATTTGATAATTGGTGTCCAAGACTTAAAGCCTGTGTACACGTTAGCTTTGAGGAAACACTGAAATGGATAAAAGAACAAATGATTCATTAGTGCTCGGCGGTTGGCAAACAAGCGAGAAATTTCCATTTTAGGTTTATCACCTAGTTTTTTCTAGATAATCCCTATAATTATCATTTTCTGTCATTTTTGACTTATTATTCAACACATAGCTGCAACAAACTTCCAGAAGCTATGAGACTTGCCCCAGCTCCGAACACTTTTAAATCGAGACTAAAAATCAGATGTTCTCCATTGACTTTAGAGGGATAATTATGCAAATTATGTTGGGATATCGCACCATCGTCGTCTAGATAGAGAAAAATATGATATGAATTTTAATTCACATTGCTGGCCCATATGAACTGTTTGTGAGAGAGCGGTTGTTAATCTTCTTGTTCGTTCCTTCAGACTTCGTAACTTCAGCATCTGGTTGACGGAGAGAAGAAAACATGTTCCAGTATGAAGGAATATATCATTTCCAAATACAACTCCATCATTTAGAAAACTGTCTCTTCTCAGCTTGATATATGAAGTAAGAACAAGCAAACAGCTGTTCGGTGCTTCCACCAAATTGTGAAATACCTGATTGTGTTTTAGCTGCATCACTGTGAAACGTGGAGTTACTGTACTGTCTCTGTACAGTATATATATATATATATATATATATATATATATATATATATATATACATAGCATTTTTTCCTCAAAACCGTCAATGGTGTTGTGATTGCTCGACTAATGAGGAGTGGAATATCAACACAGATAGAGGAAAAAAGATTTTGATACATAGCAGTACAGGCCTGTTTCATGAGTCTCGCACTCATCAGCTGCTGATGTGTTTCAACAAAGAATCAAACGAAAACACGAAACAGGCCTGCACTGCAATGTATTAAAATCTTTTTTCCTCTATCCGTGTTGATATATATATATATACATATATATATATATATGTGTACACACACACACACACACACACTAGCAAGCAGAGGTGCCCGGCGTTGCCCGGGGAAAATGTTCTCACCAAAACAACCAACACGATCTGATCTTTAAGATATAGTCGATGATGAAATATAGGATAATTTATGACATGATACATGTGATAAACGAACGTCGAATAAACCAATGTTATTAACGAAAATGATCAAATGTCATCATTTTCAATCCATTCGTCAAGCTTCTTCACCAGTGTGTGTATTAATCGCCACAAATCTGCCGCCGCCACCGCAAATCGCCACAAAATAAAGTCAATTTCGCAAATTTTGTTTTTGAAATATTTTCGAACTGTGAAGTCCTTGGAAAGTGCTGATTATAAAGATATCTTTCTTTTTGTTCTACAATGAGTATTTCTGGAGTTTTAAGCGTACATACAAACATACACTCTCGCTTTATATATATAGATATAGTATCTGTATGATATGTAGAGTACTGTATATATAGGCGACACCGTGGCGCAGTGGTTAGTGGGGTCGCATCATAGCAAGAAGGTCCTGGGTTCAAGCCCCAGGGTAGTCTAACCTTGGGGGTCGTGGGGGTCATCCATCCTCTGTGTGGAGTTTGCATGTTCTCCCCATGTCTGCGTGGGTTTCCCGGGTGCTCCAGTTTCCTACTACAGTCCAAAGACATGTAGCTCCGGTGAATCGGCCGTACTAAATTGTCCCTAGGTGTGTGTGTGTGTGTGTATGTGTGTGTGTGTGTGTGTGTGTGTGTGGGCCCTATGATGGCCTGGCAGCCTGTCCAGGGTGTCTCCCCGCCTGCTGCCCAATGACTGCTGGAATAGGCTGCAGATATAGATAGATAGATAGATAGATAGATAGATAGATAGATAGATAGATAGATAGATAGATAGATAGATAGACACACACACACTTGACTTTTTCTGGGTGGTGTGTGTGTGTGTCTTCCTCACGCTCAGCCCTCTTATAACAAAGGATAGTCTTACTGAGTCCCACATCTTTAAAGACAGAACACAGAGAGCAACAGTAATTTGTTTCATGGTGTTCTCTGTCAGGTCATCTGAACTATTCTGAGCATGACGCCTTCAGCTGCACAGGCAGAAGAAAGCCTTCATGATTTGGGCTTGTTAGATGTTCTTCAGTTTGTGAAGTTATGGCTAACTACAGGTGCGCCGCGTCCATAAGAAATGAGAGATTTCTATGAGGTGGAGAAACAAGCGAAAACCTGATTTAGAGCTGATGGGAGTTACGTCACACTGATGGTTGACCTCCGAACAATTGAAATAGAACTCAAAGCAATTCAAAAGTCCATGAAAACTTGGCTTCAGATATAAGACCAAAATTGAAACATTAATAATTTCCAATATTATTGATTTACATTATTTCTAATATCCACATCAAACACTGTATGGGATAAACTCACAACTCACATTGTACCAAGCAGTATTTTGAATCCTTTGTGCCACAGGGATAATACGAATCGGAATCGGAAAAACTGTATTTGTCGTTTCATTTCATGCACTTGCGCACATGAAATGAAATGAAACGTCGTTTCCCCCAGCAGTGCAACACAAAGACAAAAACACATATCCAAAAACCACAAGAACACATACATCCAAACTAACACGTATATCGAAACTAAAGAAGAAAAAAAATCACTGTCCAGGAGAACGAACGCCAGCCAGGATGATTGTCGGAACTGCCGGTCTGCATGGGCTAGCAGTTAGCTTAGCCTGCCCCCCTTATGCGTCCTATCGGACCGCCCTCGATTTTTCCTCTTCAACCGCAGCTCTGGTCAGGTCAGGGCCGTGGTCCTTGGGCCAACAGGATGCAGCAGACCAAGCTCCCTCAGCCAATCCAGCACCAGCTCTCCCAGCCAGACACCTTCGACACACCTCCCCGCACTCCACACGACGGCACTAAAAACACAGTCAAGGTTAGGCGAGGCCGCCACCAGACCGCCCTCGGTGTTATCAGAACTGCCGGTCTGCATGGGCTAGCAGTTAGCTAGCCTGCCGCACTTCCGCGTCCTGTCAGACCACCCTCGGTGTTCTCTTCGGGCACAGCTCCAGGCAGGGCCGTGGGCCCACAGGACACAGCAGACCAAGCTCTCCCAGCCATCAAACAAAAACAAACTTGCATGCAGACGGACAAAGACACTGCATGGACGGTACTGGGTGAGGCCGCCGCAAATGTGAATTCGTGCTGCCGTCTTCCCACACTGGGTGAGGCCGCTGCAAACGTTAATGTGCGCCGCCATCTTCCCACACCAGAGGCAATAAATAGTAAAAAAAGATAAAAAGGATAAATAGTAATTCTCTATTAGACGTGAATATAAGCACTCTAAATACTATTAAAACTGTAATGTGGAGGTAAACGCATTCATCAAGAACACTTGGTAGCATAATAAGCGAATGGTTAGCTTCTTATGCTACCAAGTTGTTTTTAGGACGCTTTCATCAGTCAGCCTGAGTAAAATAACCCCGCCCACTTCCTCCACAAAACACGCAGAAGAAGAGAGGTTCAATAGCATGCTAAGTCTTATGGAGGGTAAGTGACAACTTTTTGTCAAACCGGGAGAAAATTAAAATAAAAGTCAAGGTGCCCGTTGTGATGGAGGATGTAGCAAACATTTCCGACTAAAAGCCGATGGTGAAAATGAGATGTACCGGGATGTCTCTGTGGTGGGAAATGTATTCAGCTTTTAGCATACGAAGCAGTTTGCCACCTGTTCAAGTAGATTCATGAATTCAAACCAACCTGAGTCGCTCTCCAGGAAAACTCTCCCTCTCTCATGCGGGACTGGTGCTGGAAGTCAAACCAGCCCAGCGGAGGAGCCGGTAATGAGCATTACTGCTTCATTCAGCTTTGGCCGAGGTGGAAGAAACCAATCCGATGTTCTTATGGGTGCATTACCCATAATGCATTT
The DNA here is from genome assembly GCF_029633865.1 of Lampris incognitus. Taxonomy (NCBI): domain Eukaryota; kingdom Metazoa; phylum Chordata; class Actinopteri; order Lampriformes; family Lampridae; genus Lampris; species Lampris incognitus. The sequence goes on from NC_079226.1 coordinate 10,111,849, forward strand.
CTGATTCCGAGACCTCAATGCGGCCTCTCCAACATCTATATGAGCTCCCAAAAGGTGCACTGCATGGTAATCTTATCAATTATCTAACAAAGCCCACCTCCTTATGTCCCCGCCCCTTACTGCCCCCCCCCCCCTCTTCATTATGTGGCTACGCCTGACCCCAGAATCCTGTTTACACCAGCAAGGACAATTTGTCTGGCAGATATAGTGACAGAGAGGCAGAGAGAGATGCTATCTTACTGTTTAACACAGGTGAATCGGGACACAACAGGGTCACTTCTTCAACGCAGTTGCACACGTGTACACACACACACACACACAACCGCACAAATGTTCACACCGTGTCACGTCAGATGAGCAGAGGAGACAGCAGCAATTCAGCTTCTGTGACCCCCAACATTTTAAATGTCAGGATAGTGTGTGTGGTGGTGGTGGTTGTGGGTGGGGGGAGGGGGGGGGTGTCTCGGTGTAAACCAAAGAAGGACCAGTTTGGCTATACCCGATGTATGTATATGTTCAGTAGAAAACAAATACACACATGTACTGGTCATACGTGCACAAGCAACAACAGAAACACAAAGATTCTGAGTACAGAGGGAAGTATTTGGTCTTGGGACAGATTTGTTGAATGGAGGCTTTAATTATTCGAGCGTGTCCTGATGGCCAGAGAAACATGCATCACTCAGACAAGGCTCTTCCTCCGTCAGCTCTAATAAAAGCTACAATTCTTAAAAAAAAAGACAAAACTACGGTATCTACAGTTGCCACGTAAAACATGATTCAACGGCATTATTACACAGCAGTAGTGAAGCTTCACTTCGTGGCCACAGACCCACACTGGTTGCTGGTTTGTTGGGGGGGGGGGTCTGCACAGTTTCTAGCCATCAGATCAATTCTCTGCAATTATGGGCCAAAAAAAAAATCAATTCTAAGCAACAGAGTAGATTCATTAATCATGTGACACATGCAAGGGTCCCGTTTGTGGACTTCAGCTCAGCACTTGACACCCTCATCCCAGATATCCCCCACTCCAAACTCACCCAGCTCACCGTACCAGCCCCCATCTGCTAGCGGGTTAAAAAATTCCTCCCGACAAGAGAGGAGGCAGCTGATGAGGCTGGAGAAAATCACACCCAGCAGACAGTCAGCACTGGCACCCCCCCCCCCCCACCCAGAGATGTGTGCGCTCCCCTCTACTCTTCTCCCTCTACACAAACAACTGCACCTCAGGAGACTCGTCTGTTAAACTTCTGAAGTTTGCGGATGACACAACCATCATTGGCCTTATCCAGGATGGTGACGGGTCTGCATCTAGATGGGAGGTTGATCAGCTGGCCCTCTGGTGCGTGTAGGCATAACAACCTGGAGCTGAACACACTCAAAACAGTGGGATGACAGTGGACTTCAGGAGGACCCCCCCCCCCATTATACTCAACAGCATGGTGTCTGTGGTGTAAACCTACAGATTTCTGGGTTCCACAATCTCCCAGGACCTCAGGTGGGCATCCAACATAGACACAATCATCAAAAAGGCCCAGCAGAGGATGTACTCTCTCCTCCAGCTCAGGAAATGCAACCTGCCTCTGGAATTGTTGATTCAGTACTTATTCTTTTGGCTTGTCCCCTATTCCTCAGGCGTCGCCACAGCGGATTTTATAGTTTCCATCGGTGCCCTGTGAGGGCACAGCATCAATGGCGGTTGTTGTTAACCCGGACCTTGACCAATCTGGTACGGAGCCTCACCGATCCAGTATGGTCTTGTTAATCGGCGTAATGATGTGGCAAAGTTTTATGTCGGATGCCCTTCCTGACACAACCACTAACCCTGTGGACGGGGTCACAGGTGAAGCGCTGGAGGCCACCCCGGTATTCATGGACTTAACGCCACCCCTGTTGCTGGAACGGTTTATTCAGTGCTGCACTGCAGTAATCCAGTCCGTTCTCATGCCGAATGTGTTTCCTACCTCGTAAATATTACACGGAACAATATTTTAGGTTTTACAATCTGCTATCACTTACTTTGTTATTGTTTGTTGTGTAATCCTCGTCTCCGGCAGTGTGTTACTGTAGCGTGCCAACAAAGCATGATTGTATGGGATTGAGACATAGAGGGGAGATAAAGGGAGAGACTGACTGATGCTCAAACGGGGGTTAACTAGAGGAGCAAACAGTCGACTGGAAAGGACCTTCTGTCCATCACATCCTGATGAACCGCAGAGGAGGAGCTCGAACTAAAAGACCTGTCCAGTTTAACTACACTGCTCACTCGGGGGGGGGGGGGGGGGTGAGGGCAGCGTGTTAACTCAAGTCAAAATGCCAGCAGCATCAGTCAGGCTGAACAGCAGACTTTTACAGTGACCTTTTGACTCTCGTTAGCCTCACTATCACTCTTGTAATTATCTCTCTTTTAACCACACCCCCTCCACCCATCCTTAACTCTTACTTATTACCGCTGTCATTCATCCAAACTCTCCCGCGCTCTCTCTCTCGAGCATCCTTTCCTTTGCATCTCCCTCTTTCTCATCGATCGGGTCGGTGGTTCCGTGGGCCGACGGCCCGGTGGAGATGGAGAGACGTCTCCAGGCGGCCTCTTCGCTCAAACGTTTCCAGGAAGACGGAGCGTCGCAATGAATTCACAGCATCCCGGCAGCCCGGCGCCCTCCAGAACATGACCATCGACCTGTCCGGCCGGCGGTTTCTGATTCCATCCATCTCCACGGTTACGCACTAGCGGTAACTAATATGGGGCTCGGGGAATTAGATTGGTTGCCCCCCCCCCACCCCTCAACAATTTGTGATAAGGGGAAGTAGTCCCACCTCTGATATTTATTTGATTAGAGTTTAAAAATATTTTTTGTAAAGGAAAGAGACAAAAATAAAGCACCGTAGATATTTGCTCTGCACAGACTTGTGTCTGGTGTAAATCCGTGGTCGTGGGTGCTATTTAAGTGTGGCGTACGTCACTTCAGGCCAGAAAGAACAAAACTCCATCATGTGACCTGCCGCACTCCTCAGCCTCAAATACATACTTTTTTAAGACAATGTGAAACAAGACTGTGTATTTGTACACCTTTTCACCCAGATGATGCCATCTTAAACATTTCCAACCTTATCACCACCCCCCCCTTTTCTCCCCAACCGTATCCGGCCAATTACCCTACTCTTCCGAGCCGTCCCGGTCACTGCTCCACCCGCTCTGCCGATCCGGGGAGGGCTACAGACTACCACATGCCTCCTCCCATACATGTGGAGCCACCAGCTGCTTCTTTTCACCTGACAGTGAGGAGTTTTACCAGGGGGACGTAGCCTATGGGAGGATCACGCTATTCCCCCCAGTCCCCCCTCCCCCCAAACAGGCACCCCGACCGACCAGAGGAGGCGCTAGTGCAGCGACCAGGACACATACCCACATCCGGCTTCCTACCCGCAAACACGGCCAATTGTGTCTGTAGGGATGCCCGACCAAGCCGGAGGTAGCGCGGGGATTCGAACGGGCGATCCCCGTGTTGGTAGGCAACGGAATAGACCGCGACTCTGCCCAGACACCCCAACCTTATCATTTTTAACCTAAACCCCAACCCTGACCCTGACCCTAAGCTCGGCCTTAACCTCTATCTAACCCTGACCCCTTATCCTAACCTAACATTACCCCCCTGGGTGACATGGCGGACAAATAGGAAGCCCCAACGTGAAACGGCATTGAGAGCGTACTCCGCTTCCCTAATTGATGTATTTCCAAGTAAACCAGGATATCCGGGTGGGACAAAACGTAGGCTGGGAAGTGATTTGTTTGGATGCTGTAAAACATTTGATGATATTGGTTGGGATGTCACTCGCCCGCTCAGACTTAATTTTTGGATTCCTCTTTTAGAATGAGTTGTTGAACAGGTGCAAAGCATAACTGAGGAAATCAATGTTCATTTAATTATTATAGTTAATGAGTTGGATCTCCGTACAACACCATCACACCTCACTTCCCATTCATCCATATCCATACGTCGCTGGTAACACGGACCATCATGCTGTTCATATATTGCTTTGGGTAGTGATGATGTTAAGAAGTCACTTTGGTTTGCTCCTCTCCTCCCTTTTATAATTTACTTTTTGCTGGTTTTTAACAAATACCAACCAAAATATTGAGCCCATTCTCATCCCATGGATTCATATTTTGATGTAACTGACTTTTAATGAGAGGCAGCAGGTTAACCATGACCAAACCCTTAAACCTAAACTCAACCCTGAACCCCTTCCGTCCACCATCCATCCATTATCCAAACCGCTTATCCTGCTCTCAGGGTGGCGGGGATGCTGGAGCCTATCCCAGCAGCCACTGGGCAACAGGCGGGGAGACACCCTGGACCTGCACGGAGAGAGCATGCAAACTCCACACAGAGGACGACCCGGGATGACCCCCAAGGTTGGACTACCCCGGGGCTTGAACCCAGGACCTTCTTGCTCCGAGGCGACCGCGCTAACCACTGCGCCACCGTGCTGCCACCCTGAACCCCATCTCCACCTTAACCACTACATAACCTGTATGTAAATAAAAGCTTAACATTGAGGTCTGTGGATCACTCGCTGAATCTCTATTTTAGCTTGTGGACAGACAAAATAACAGACAGAGGCTTGTATGATCTGTGATAGGTCACATATGAAAACAAGCACATACTGGTGAATAGATCAGGTCTGTCTTTGTATGAGGCCTTTGTGTATAATGTCATCATTTGTAAAGTATTACCCTGTTCCATACAAGATGAAATTGTCACGCTCCATTTTATATTTTGCGGTGCCATTAAGGCCAGAGAAGCTTATTCCACTTAATGGTGACTTCTGCAAACGTGATGAATCCCCGTGGTTCATGTCATCATTTCAGTCGGGTCAACTCGATGTCTATTGGATTGCTTTCCCTCCTGTCTCGGTCTCCTTTCTTTTCCCAAGTCTCTCTCTCACTTCATCTCCCCTTTCACCTCATATCGCACACTCAGTCTCCAAGACCAACAGAACTGAGGTCACGTCGTCCTCATTACCACCTAATTACATGATATCATTACATAGGAGTCATATGAACTAATGTTTTAGTAATAGTATTCGAGTAATGTCCTGTGTCCGGTAGTGAGCGATCCGGTTGTTAACTGGGTGATGTAAGGTGTCCGGGAATGTGGGAGTCTCAAGAACCGTGTTGAAATTGGAAAAATATGCCTGGTCCCAGTGACACCTTGCACTGTTCTCCTTCTTGGTAGGTCTCGCACTGGGACAGGTAATTAACGGCCAACACTGAATCATCCCAGCATGCCAGACAACCGCTCATCATGGTGTCGTGTACTGTAGATAGTGTGTCCATGTCTTCTTCTGTCCATCACCCTTCCAGTCTCTTTCTTTGCATTTTTTAATGCAAAGAACCTCATGAATATGGCTTCTAACTCACTCACTCTCAAATTGACATGTGGCGTCATGTTTAGCTGTACCATCTGTGTAGATTTGGGGGGGGATGCGACACATCCAAAATGTTTGTATGTGAGTGTGTTTAAAAATATATGTTGTTGTAAGATGTTGAAGATTTTACGTTTCAATCAAAATGATAATGTTCAGTGGTAAAGAAAAGTAGCAAACTATATTCTTCTCTTGCACCCCCACCCTATTCTCTCTTAACCTCTCCCCCGTATTCTGTAACTTGGTGTTGTCCATGTGGCTTCATGTGAGGTAGGATTTCACAGAAACACCATCAACAGAGATGTAAGTAAGACAATCTTATCACCTTTAACTTGCTCAAACAAATCAAGCTTTTCATGAAGTTTTTAAGTGTTGGGTGTCCGGGTAGTGTAGCAGTCTATTCTGTTGCCGATCAACACGGGGATCGCCAGTTCGAATCCCCATTTTACCTCAATTGGCCGCATCTGTGGGTGGGAAGCCAGATGTTGGTGTGCGTCCTGGTCGCTGCACTAGTGCCTCCTCTGGTCAGGCGGGGTGCCTGTTCAGGGGGGAGGGGGAACTGGGAGGAACAGCATGAGCCTCCCAGGTACTGCAACCCCCTGGTGAAACTCCTCACTGTGAGGTGAAAAGAAGCGGCTGGTGACTCCTCATGTATAGGAGGAGGCATGCGGTAGTCCGCAGCCCTCCCCGGACTGGCAGAGGCGGTGGAGCAGAGACCGGGCCGGCTTGAAAGAGTGGGGTAATTGGCCGGATACAATTGGAGAGAAAAAGGGGGAAAGAATCCAAAAAAAAAGAAAACGTTTATAAGTGTCTGATGTGTCAGCTTGGTTTTCTGGGTTGTCGGTGAGCTAAAAACCTGATTCCTGTGGCTAGCATTGTTCACAGCAGTCTGTCTTTACCATTTGAAAAAACAATAAGAATTCAGTTTAAGACAGAAAAATTGGACGAAAATCCGAGGGACGTAATGGGTTTTGAATTCCTCGAATAACACCAATTTGGAAAATCAGCTAAAGGTGTTCCCGTGACTATTTCAGGAAATGCAATATTACCAAAATCGGGGTAAGACTGGGGGTATTAGTGTGCATGTAAACCCACCCATTGTGTCGCTGTTGTCACTGCTCTCATCTCTCTCCTTTAGCTCTTCTTACACCCTCTTTTTCTGTCCGCTGCTTTGTTCTCTTGCCCAGCTGGTTGCCGAAAGCTAGGTAGGTTAAGTAGGAACAAGAAGTCTTGACGCATGCTCAATAACCCAGCTGGGAAAATCAAAGACGGTTGAATCAGTTCATCTGGATACAACGTTTCTTCTTCTTCTTTCAGCATGTTCTCTGTTTCCCAGGGGTCGCCCCAGCAGATCTGATAGTTTCCGTCGGTCCCCTGTGAGGGCACAGCACCGATGGCGGTCGTTGTTGACCCTGGGCCTTGTCCGATCCTGTACGGTCTTGTCAAGCCACACAATGATTTGATCTGGATACAATGTTTATCTGTCAGTAAACGTTGTGTCCAGATGACCTGATTCAGCCTTCTTTGATATGAACAATAAGGTTGCTGGTTTATACCTTGTCACCTCTAGTCAAATGATTATTCATGCGGTCATCTCTACACGTCTCCAATATTGTAACTCGCTTTTTACTTGCCTCAGCGAATCCTCTCTGGATCAGGGACGAATGATTCAGAACACTGCTGCAAGAGTACTGAGTAGAACCAGTAATCTCCCCCATTAACCCATTCTGCAGTCTGCAGTCCTCACACCGGCTTGCAGTAGGATACAGGGTCAAATTTAAGGTTTTAGTGATTGGAGTCTTGCATGGTCAGGATCTAATTTGCCCCTACACAACATCCGGATCACTGAGGTCCTCTGATAAGTTTGTGTTGTCTGTACCCGGCTCCAAACCCAGGATGATGGAGCTGTCACAGTTGTTGGCCCGAGACTGTGGAAGGCGCTCCCCTCAGCTTCACGGTCTGTTGGCTCTGTGGTGGACGGACTTAATACTCACCTGGTTAGTCTGCCTTCTGTTTAGTCTTTGTCCAACTTCTACATTGCTTGTTGTGTTTGGCTTATGTGATCTCTGTTTATCTTTTTTGGGGAGGATCCCCCCCCCCTTTTTTTCTCCCCAATTGTACTTGGCCAATTACCCCACTCTTCTGAGCTGTCGCGGTCTCTGCTCCACCCCCTCTGCTGATCCAGGGAGGGCTGCAGACTACCACATGTCTCCTCCGATACATGTGGAATCGCCAGCCACTTCTTTTCACCTGACAGTGAGGAGTTTCACCAGGGGGTCTTTTTGTTGTTGTTGATTTGTTCTCCCCAGTTGTACTTGGCCAATTACCCCACACTTCCAAGCTGTCCTGGTCTCTGCTCCACCCCCTCTGCCGATCCAGGGAGGGCTGCAGACTACCACATGCCTCCTCCAATACATGTGGAGTCACCAGCTGCTTCTTTTCACCTGACAGTGAGGAGTTTCACCAGGGGGACGTAGCACGTCACGCTATTCCCCCCAGTTCCCCCTCCCCTCTGAACAGGTGCCCCGACCCACCAGAGGAGGCGCTAGTACAACGACCAGGACACATACCCACATCCGGCTTCCCACCCACAGACACGACTAATTGTTTCTGTAGGGACGCCCGACCAAGCCGGAGGTAACACAGGGATTCGAACAGGTGATCCCTGTGTTGGTAGGTAACGGAATAGACCGCTATGCTACCCAGTTGCCCAATGTCTGTTTGTCTTTATTTATTCATATTGACATTATTATTATTATTATTTTTCTGTCATTGTGAAGTACTTTTTGACCCTTTCTGTGAAAGTTACTATGTAAATAAATTTTACTTACTTACTCAAGTAAAATATATGCCGCTGACAGATACCCCCATCTGATAACATTCATGTCTGTCACAGACCATGTATGCACACCTACCTTGCTTACATTGGCCAGTAATACTCCATCTTTTTTTAAATAACGTGCTTCCTCATCAGCACCAGTCTGTCCTCGTATTGAAAATAAATTAGTCACGCCGAACATAGGTATTACATCTCAGAGACGAGACAAGATGTCCCATGTCACCTTCCCGAAGCACAGACGCTCTGTCAAAAGGCGAGTGCTTGAGAGGTGACGTGCCTGACTGGAGTTTCATTGGGTTTGGCGTGTCATGTAAGGCGCTGACTTGTGAGAGATGATCAGAAGGATAATGATGCATGGTAATGTCTTTGCAGATGGTGCACGCCTTGCAAGAAACCATATGATTTTATTGCTCTATGAATGGATAAGTGCATAGCTATATTTCACATTAATGGTTTTCTTACTCGTGCCGTGCTTAATAGGAGTGGGTACAGTGATCAACAACTGACAGGTCTTGGTAGTTTTTGCAAGAAGGAGCCTCGCTTCTGAAGTTGCTTCATAATCGGATCAGATCGGGGGTGTCACGAGGGGGATGGCGGAATGGAGGACCTAAACACAGACACGGAAACAAGTGAAACGGGGTGCCCGGGTAGGGTGGCACTCTGTTCGGTTGCCTACCAACATGGGGATCGCCGGTTCGAATCCCTGTCGGGCGTCCCTACAGACACAATTGGCCGTGTCTGCGGGTGGGAAGCCGGATGTGGGCATGTGTCCTGGTCACTGCACTAGCGCCTCCTCTGGTTGGTTGGGGTGCCTGTTCGGGGGGGGGGAGGGAGAACTGGAGGGAATAGGTAGGAGGAACTGGGGGTAGGAGACATGAAGGGTAAACAGGGACACACGAGGACAGATGATTGTAAAAAAAAAGCAGAAAAACACAAAAAAAAGAAATAACTGGAAAACCTACAACAGCTCTGCTGCAAATGGGTAACTGAGGAAAGCTGGACAGGAGTCAGGACTGGGATGCTGGAGCGGCCGTGACAGGGGCCTTTTTGCCCTTCCTAAGTTGAGGCAATAATCAAAAGGTGATGGAGCATGTGGCATTAGATCTGATTTGGAGGTTGTGTTTACATCAACCCTTACAGCCTGTGTTGAAGACTCAGTTTTAGGCATGCTTTGGCTCACGTGAGTCGTACAGTGGAACTAGGCCAGTTTAAGTGCTATCATGGGTCCTTCATAATTTCATTTCATTCGTTGTTGTCCCTACTTTTGGTGTTCTGGATAGTGCCAAAACCACTCTGAAGAACCTGGACAGGGCTTCACCGCTGCAGTAAAGCAGTTTCGTTGGATTTTAATTTTATCTTGGTGTAAGTCGTAAAGAAGAGGAAACAACACCCTCGGCCCTGTGATGGCCTGGCGGCCTGTCCAGGGTCTCCCCGCCTGCCACCCAATGACTGCTGGGATAGGCTCCAGCATCCCCGCGGCCCTGAGAGCAGGGTAAGCGGTTCGGATGATGGATGGGTGGGTGGATGGATGGATGGATGGATGGATGGATGGGTGGATGGAAGCGTATTCTCTCCATCAGCTGGTGTCTATCAGTCAGGTTGCATTAGCAATTTCTCAGTCGTGCCAAACGAGATTAAATCTCAAAACAGCTGTGTATAAGTCAGATCTGTTTTCACCGTCTCGTTAACAGTTCTCACTGTGTTTGCATGCTTTAGATCTGCCACTCGCAGTCTTAATAACACAAAAAAAATCCAATTTTATTCTTTAAAAATCTCCTTTTATTTTTTACTCTATTTGATAACTGATAACTCAATCAGCGGCAGCTTCTCTCCACTCTGAGGTTTGCTGAGAGTAAAACGTGCTGAATACTCCCTTAAGATTTCATCTCTCTCGCTTAGTCTTCTTCTGTATGTCTACCTTTTTATCCTGGGGGGTGGGGTGGGGGGTGTCTAGTGTTTTCCCTGTGTTTTTACTGGGAGTTTCTGTATCTGTTTGAGCAACATTCACAGATAATCTATCCTGAAAAAGTGTTTCGGTAGTAAATCAGGACAGGTAGTACTAAAGCGGTGTTTTTTTGGACGTTGTAGTGATAGATAAACTACACCGCCGGAACCGAACACACACACGGCGGAGTTACAATGAAACCAGAAATACCAATATCGTCTGAAATTACCGTTGAAAATATAGGTTATGGTATTTCAGTTAAAAAAAAAAATCGATATTGTGTATCCTTAGTCTGTACACATGAATTTAAAGTCCTGGGGGTGTCCGGGTAGTGTAGCAGTCTATTCTGTTGCATACCAACACAGGGATCGCTGGTTCGAATCCCCGTGTTACCTCCGGCTTGGTCGGGCGTCCCTACAGACACGATTGGCCGTGTCTGCGGGTGGGAAGCCGGATGTGGGTATGTGTCCTGGTCGCTGCACTAGCGCCTCCTCTGGTCGGTCGGGGCACCTGTTCGGGGGGGGGGGACTGGGGGGAATAGCGCGATCCTCCCACGCGCTACGTCCCCCCGGCGAAACTCCTCATAGTCAGGTGAAAATAATCAGCTGGTGACTCCACATGTATCGGAGGAGACGTGGTAGTCTGCAGCCCTACCCGGATTGGCAGGGGGGGGTGGAGCAGAGACTGGGATGGCTTGGAAGAGTGGGGTAATTGGCCGGATACAATTGGGGAGGAAACGGGGGGGGAAGTCCACCCACCCCCCAAAATTTTTTTTAAGTCCATACTGTCATTGGAAGCGTGTGGGGGGGGGGTATTCAACTCCTTTACTTAAATAAAGTTAACACAGTGGAAGAATACTCCATTAATAACCAAAGTGCTGCTTTGAAAATTTCATTTAAGTACAAGTAATAAAGTATTAGCAGTTAAGTGTACTTAAGCATCCAAATTAAGAGAAAAATTATCCTTTCGGATTGTTAAATTATTGGTTAACCAGTCAGCAGTGTTTCTGGTCTAACTCCTTCATACATTCTGTCGGCTAATTTAGACTAATTTGAACTCTTAAAAATGCATTATATTTTATGAGCTAGTCCTATGTTTTGCATAAAAAACCCTTACTCTGCAAAGTAACTTGTAACTACAAATGCCAGCTAAAGGTAATGGTGTAAAAAGTGCAACATCTGTCTCTGAAATGTAGTGGATTAAAAATGTAAAGTGTCACGAAATGGCAAGACTCAAGTAAAGTACCTGTACCTCGAAACTCTACTTTAGTGCAGTAAATGTGCTGTGTTACCTCTGCATAGGAATGTGTGCGAGAGAGCGTCGTACATCCATATTTTAACAAAATAAAAGAGGCTTCGGGGAAGAGCTTCTTTTTACCGGCGAGGGCGACGCCAGGCGACGTGTGAATGGACCGGCCTGTAAAGTGCCGCGGTGACGGGTCTAATCACATGATGAAACCGAAGGCAACGACAGCGCTGCTTCAAAGTCGTCTCCCACATTCATTTTCCATTTTTTCACTCCTTCACAAAGACTTAACGCTCTCACGCCACCGCGCCGATGTTTCTCCTTGTCCTTTTTTCCTCTGTCGAACGTCACGCCGCCTCTCTCAAACTCAAAAGAGCTCGGCCGACGTGAGCTTCGTCTCGCACGGCGAATAATAATGAATACTGAGCTACTTTCTCTCTCCCCTTGTAACGCTTGAGGAAGTACCTCAAATAATCCTGCCCGTGGCCCCGTCTGTGTGTTGGCCCCCAGTTTTCACGTGTTGTCGTGCTGCGTGTGTTTATGTGGAACTGAAGCTCTTCGCTGTTTGAGACTCGGTGTCGGTGTTTCGTGATTCTAAATGTGGCCTAGTAGCAAAGATGAATTATTCATGAGCTCGTTCAGTGCCCCTCTAACAAAGGATAGTCTTACTGAGTCCCACGTCTTTAAAGACGGAACACGGAGAGCAACGGTAACTTGTTTCATGGTGTTCTCTGTCAGGTCATCTGAAGTATTCTGAGCATGACGCCTTCAGCTGCACAGGCAGAAGTAAAGCCTTCGTGGTTTGGGCTTGTTGGATGTTCTGCAGCTTGTGAGGGTATGGCTAGCTACTGGTGCGCCACGTCCACAAGAAATGAGAGAAGTGATCGGACGTACATCCCACTGATGGTAACAACAGTACTCAACAGCTACTGGATACGCAACAGCATGGTGTCCGTGGTGTAAACCTACAGATGTTGGGGTCCCACCACCTCCCAGGACCTAAGGTGGGCATCCAACACAGACACAACCGTCAAAAAGGCCCAGCAGAGGGTTTACTTCCTCCACCAGCTCGGGGAAGTTCAACCTGCCACGAGAACTGCAGATTCAGTTCTACACTGCAGTAATCCAGTCTGTCCTCTGCACAGCCATCACGGTCTGGTTTGGATCGCCCACCAAACAGGACAACGACGGACTGCAATGGACGGTTGAGTCCGCAGAGAAAATCATTGGTGCCAACCTGCCCTCCATTCAGCAGGCCCTTCAGGACTGCCTTGTGATTTTGGGCTATACAAATACACTTGACTTGAAAGAAGTAAATTAAAACAATCACAAGCAGAAAAAAACCCAATATAATTCAGTTTAAAAGTTTTTTCATTCTTATTGGTTGCCCGTGGCATCATATGGGTGGCACGGTGGCCCAGTGGTTAGCGCTGTTGCCTCACAGCAAGAGGGTCCTGGGTTCGAACCGCAGGTCCTTTCTGTGTGTGGAGTTTGCATGTTCTGCCTGTGTGTGCGTGGGTTTTCTCCGGGTGCTCCGGTTTCCTCCCACCATCAAGAAAAGACATGCATGTTAGGGTTAATACTCGTCTGCGCCCCTGAGCAAGGCAGTAGGAAGAAATAACTGGAGTTGGTCCCCGGGCGCTGTACAACGGCTGCCCACTGCTCCTAGCTACACAGCTAGGATGGGTTGAATGCGGAAAGTACATTTCATTTGTATGTATGAACAAAATGACGAATAAAGAGAATTCTATTCTATTCTATTCTTCTATTCCTCAAGCAGCTGGAAAAGTTCTGCTCATCTTTTTCTATCAGCTTTACTTGGCCCTGTTTGACCCCTCCTCTGGAAAAATTCCCAGTTCTCCAGACAGACAATCTGTCTTCCTCCTCAGCATGTTCACTATATAGACGTGGTCTGAATCAAAACCACTCAGATGCATGCACACATCCGACACCCACCAAACAATAAACGGACTTCCTACGTTGTGACCGGACAGAAAACGGGGGGTGTCCTTTTATATGTGATCAGTTTAAATGTTGTGTAATGTTTGGGTGCAGTGGAGTCACATCAACAATGAAATGGATAAAGCAGGATGATATGCAAAGTTAATATTTCATTTTTTTAACGGTAATTACCACTTTGCACGCACCATTTTTTTAATAAGTAAACCAGTGAGGCATGAATATGCCCGTCCCTCGGCCCGTCAAGAGTATTCTGAAAAGTCTTGGATAATGTCCTGAATCTATCTCCTAAATGTGTCTTCCGTATGCCTAAGAGAGAACCTTGGGAAATCAACCTGTCTTTCTATCACTCTCCAAGTGCTGCATCCATATTTGACATTCTTTCGTGTTGCTCGAAGACAGGCAAATTATAAATTATCAAATACACCTGTTCCAGCCTTGCCATCCATCTACAAAAGCTGGAGTCCTGTCAAAGAAACAGCTACATGAATATACAAGGGTACAAACAGTTTAATAACTCGGGAAGAAGGACAGCATGTCGGCAGCAATGAAAACGAAAACGCCGTCTAATCTAGCATTGCCGTCCATCATTAGTCAGTGGCAGGTCCAGATGTCGCACACAAATCAAACTCCTCTGGAGGACATGTGGTCACACTTTTTGATAACATTACATGTTTGGTTCTGTAGATTATTAGGTGTTTCGTTGCACATTTCACCACCAACAGTGGTAGGAATGATTATTAGATTATTGCGATTCGCCCACTTAGGAGAGGAGAGCTTGGGCGCGATACAGCAGGGAAAGACGACGGTCTCAGTGTTATGGACCAAGCTGTCAATCTTATAATCTGTGCTATGAGAAGATCCTTGACTAGACACATTAACTAAACTAGCTGACTCAACGTCCGCACTAGGTTTAAACCTAGTAGGCTCTCTGATTACCTACGACCTGCTGAAAGATAGTAAGTCCCTATTGTCTGATTAAGCGTAGACAGCTATCTATATTGCTAGACAAAAGAGCAGTACCATCAACAGTAGGGTGAATGCCGTCCACTTTCAGCAGGTAAGGGCGGCCCCAGAAAGGAGGCCAGATATCAACAAAACTGACTCCCTGCTCATTACAGTGACAAGCCAGCCAGTGGTTCATTATGGTGAGTCTACTGTACATCTCATCATTACCCCTCACGGGTAATGGATCAGGGACAACTAATTGTTGCTGACACATCTTGCTGTCCAGCTCGAGTGTCCTGACTTGGCTGGCTTTTGTAATCTCCGATTGCTTCATCCTTGCATTATTGGTGCCGACATGAATGACAATGTCAGTCATGGCTCCTACAAAGATTAACTGGAAAGTAGACTAATCAATTAAAGTATAATGCAACTCATTATTTCCTTAGCGTCATTAAACAAAAGATTAAATTTGGTGGGTGTCTTTCCTGTCAGGGCTTTTCTAGCTCTCCTGTACCCTGTTTACAGGTGCTGCCAGGGATTTTGGGCCCCATGAAATATAACACATAGAGGAATAAAATGTTATTAAGCTTATGCTCTAATATTTTTCAAGGGGCCCCTAGCGTGCCTTGTATAATTAATCAGTGTTTATGGCACGTTTATTTATTTTACTCAGTTTTACCCAGTTTGTCTGTACTTTTATAAAAATTGTCTGTACTTTTTACTTTTTTTTGTTTTGAGCTGACCTTTTTTTGGGGGGGGGGGTTATTGTTTTATTGTGTGAAGCACTTTAAGTTACATTTGTCTGTATGTGTATATATGTCCGGGTGGGTGGCTGTTTGTGGCGGCACGGTGGTGCAGTGGTTAGCGCTGTCGCCTCACAGCAAGAAGGTCCTAGGTTCGAACTCCGGGGTTGTCCAACCTTGGGGAGTCATCCCACGTCCTTTCTGTGGGGAGTTTGCATGTTCTCCCCATGTCTGTGTGGGTTTTCTCCGGGTGCTCCCCCGCCATCAAAAAGACATGCATGTTAGGGTTAGTACTCCTTGTCTGTGCCCCTGGCCGAGGCATGGGAAGACGAACTGGAGTTGGTCCCCAGGCGCTGCATGGCGGCTGCCCACTGCTCCTAGCTACACAGCTAGGATGGGTTAAATGCAGAGGAAGAATTTCCCCATGGGGATCAATAAAGTAATAAAATAATAGTAATAATAAAATAATAATGTTGCTGAAAGTAGTGGTGCTGTGTGCCTGGGTTCCCTGATTTTCCCTCCATGATACCAGCACCCTAAGCTTATCCTCTATATCAGAGACTCTGGGCCCGGAACCAAGACTGGCAAGTGAACCAAGGCTGGTGAAGCTAATCTAATATTGCGGGTAATGGAGTCTCCTATCACTGGTGTGCGTTATTTTACCTTGTCGTCAGGAGTGGGAGCGGCACGCTGGCCGGTTGGACTGCCAACAGGGTTGGTGAAGGGCAAAAACCAGTTTGCCGGCAAACAAGGACAAACACCACCGCATGCCGATGGTGCTGAGCTAGTGCTAACAATAGCAGGTCTGCTGTCAGGCCTGGGACTATCTGGAGTGCCCATTACATCTAAAGTAATCCTAGCCAAAAGAAGCTGCTCTAACTCACGGACACGTATCTCTAGTAGGGGCAGCCTATCTGTAACTGTGGAACAGTCACCTCACACCATCGTTTTAACGAGGCTGCTTTGACTGCAAATGCAATAAAGCTAACAGCTAAACTGGCTAAGCTCGAAGCTAGTAGCAAACTAGGAACGAAAGGCTACCCACTAACACGAGTTGTTTGAAAAAGACTTAAGAATCTAGCAATAAGTGACTGAGTAGCTAAGCACAGAAAATAGCGTAATCAGTATGACAAATCAAGAGGTTAGAGGCACATGTGGAAGAGAAGAGAGGGTAAGAGAATAAACAGCAGTTATTGATCTCATGAAGCCAAATCTCATGAAGCTGGAAGCCAGAAGTCCAAAGAACAAACGCTGTAGGCTGACTGCTGGCTTGTCATTTTACAGCACGCTCAGCAGATCAGAAACTGAACCCTATAATAAAGCTAACTGCTAAGCTAGGCTGTGATGGCCTGGCAGCCTGTCCAGGCTGTCTTCCCGCCTGCCGCCCAATGACTGCTGGGATAGGCTCCAGCATCCCCGCGACCCTGAGCGCAGAATAAGCGGTTCAGATAATGGATGGATGGATGCTAAGCTAGGCTAAGCTTGGAGCTAGTAAACATACTAGGGACGAAAGGCTACACACTAACACAAGAGAAAGAAAACGCCTACACAAGAGAGACACTAAGAGAATAAAAAAGCAGTCGCCGATCGTTTCAAGGTGAATCTCATGAAGCCAGAACCCTTGTTGTTTTTAGAGTGCTTTGTGAGAGATTGTTTCTGACACAGGGCTCAGGTTTGGCCTGGAGGTTGCTATTTCCATCAGTGTTTCATCTGTTGAAACTGTGGACAGTTTTAGATTTCTCGGTTTGCACATCACAGACACCCTAACATGGTCTCTCAACGCAATTAAAGACGAGCGAAACGGAGCACAAGAATTTCATTGTATTCTAAATACATATGAAAATAATCTTGAACTTGAACACGATTATCATTAGACTGGACCTTTAAATGTAAGTAAGCAACAGTAATTTACAAGTACCCAAACTGAAACATTAAAAAAACTAACAAAAAAAAAAAGGAATCAAAATTAGTGAGACTATTGACAACTGGATGGATTCTTTTTCTACTCCGGCTGCAAAAACCACAATATAAAAGGTCTGAAAATGAAAAACAGACAACAAGGTCAGGGAGGGCAATGGCCGTGGCAGAAAGATAACCGTCTGAACAGACAACTCTCAGGATACAGACGAACCCGAGGACACCATTAACACCTCATAAAAATGCTGTACACTCATTCAAGGCTACCAGAGCAGTCTGTAGTCCTTTGTGGATGTTTTGCAAAACTGAAAGGTGGAGAGAAGACAGCTCTGCCCTACTGATAAACCCTTTTCTTTTTCCTTTTTTCTCATTTGCTTTTCAGTTTCTTCTTAGCTAATGAACGTTTCTGAGGTCAAGTAATCTGGAATTTTCTCAAAATTGAGTTGGAAATGTTTGGAAATCAGGGCTATTATTTTATTTTTATTTTTCTTATGCACAATGGCCAGAAGGTACCACATAAAAAAATTTTAAAAAGTAAAGGTGAAATGAAGGGTTTTTGTTTTTGTTTTTTGCTAAAATTCCTCTGAGAATGAACAAGGAGAACCTGTAAGATGAACTGGAGGCACAGATCAAGACTCAAAGGGGGCAAAAGAAGAAGAAAAGAGTCGAGAGTTGAATCTTAAGGGGAAAAAGAACGGATAAACAGCCGTCTCCAAACAGAGAGAGCTGGATGAACAAGTGGACGGGGTGAAAGAGGAGGAGAAAGAAAAGTCAGAAAGAGCAGGAGAAAGAATAGTGAAAATCACTGTGACACTTGTAACACAAGGAGAGCACATTCCTTTACCATTGAAGCAAAGCCTCGACATTATATAAATCACACCATTATATAAATCACAACATTATATACTAAATCACAACATTGATGCTAACGTCATATTCACTCCAATCTAAGAAGGTTGACTCAGTTCATCTGGATACAGCATTTATTGACAGAAACGGTTCATCACTCATCTAAGGGACCTCTTCAGTCTCAACTGACTGCAGGTGTCCCCACCCTTACAAACAATACAGTGGCATAACGACCCAAACCGACGACCAGTTTCATATGCAAATATGGGTTTGAACATTAACTAGAGTTACAATGGCCATGTGTACTATTCACAGAGGATTTGGGAATGTTTACAATCACAGCATTGTAAGATGGCAACAGATGTAGTCTTAGCCCCCCCCCCCCCCCCCCCGGTTCAGGGATGGTGGTTCCTTCTTCACACAGATGGCCTCTTTGACACCCTGTTCAAACCAGCGTTCCTCCATATCAAGGATGTGCACATCCTCGTCCTTGAAAGAGTGACCACTGGCCTGTAGATGGTGTAGACTGTGGAGTCCTGGTCTGATGTGTTGGCTCTCCTGTGTTGTGTCATCCTCTTGGCCAGCGTCTGTTTAGTTTCCCCAATGTACAAGTCACAGCAATCCTCCTGACACTTAACAGGGTACGCTATATTACTCTGTTTGTGCCGGGGGACCCGATCCTTGTGGTGAACCAACTTCTGGCACAGTGTGTTTTTGGGTTTGAAAGCAACTGAGACGCGGTGTTTTGAAAATACGCATCTCAGCTGTTCCGACACTCCCACCACATACGGACTCACCACTGGTTTATGCTTAGGCAGCTGTTGTCCTTCTGTCTTCGGTTGGCTGGTGGACTGTTTGGGAGTCTTCCTGGCTTTGACAGATGCCCAGTTAGGATAACCACATTTAACCAGGGCCTGTTTAATGTGGGATTTCTCCCCTTCTCCGGCCGCTGTGTCGGTGGGGACGTTGTCAGCTTGGTGGTACAGCGTCCTGATGACTCCTAGTTTGTGCTCCAGTGGATGATGAGAGTCAAACCTTAAGTACTGATCAGTATGTGTTGGTTTACAGTAAACATTAACAATCAAATGTCCCCCATCACCAGTTGCAATTTCCCAGTCTAGGAAGGCTAACCTGTCATGTTCCACTTGCTCCCTGGTGAACTTGATGTGGTGTCCACAGAGTTCATGTGGTCGGTGAAATGTGGTGCATCCTGAGATTTAATTTTAACCCAGGTGTCGTCCACAAATCTGAACCAATGGCTAGGTGGTGTCCCTGGATAGGACATCAGAGCCCTCTTTTCCACTTCCTCCATATACAAGTTGGCCACTACAGGTGAGACTGGGGAACCCATAGCACACCCATGCCTCTGCCTATAGTACCGCCCCCTGTATGTGAAGTACGTGGATTGAAGACACAGCTTCAGGAGCAGACACACTTGGTCAGTGTTAAGGGTGGTCCTGTTGCTAAGGGTGGGGTCGTTTTATAATTTCATACAGACTACCTCCCCTGCTTCATCAACAGGAATGCACGTTTACAGGTTTAACATCATATATTTCCATCCCCCTCTATAATGATGTCCCTCACCTTATCCGTAAAATCCATAGCGTTCTGAATGGGATGCTCAGTACTGCCTACCAACGGGTTGAGAACAGATGCCAGAAACTTAAGAGATGTTATCGGTCACTGAGTTAATCATACAAACAATAGGCCTTAATGGCACATCCTGTTTATGTATCTTAGGTAAACCATACAGACTAGGTGTATCTTCCCCCGGGTATAATCTGGTACAAAATTCTGTCAATAGCATCGTAGCAGCTTCAGACAATCTATCACCTTTTTCTTGTGACCACTGCCTGGATGTCGTTTCAAGGGCTCCTAAGTAACGTTGCTAAGTAGCGACGTGACTTTCTCGTGATGGTCTGTATCCAGATGAACTGATTCAACCTTCTTCGATTTTCCTACCTGGATTATTGAGCGTGCATCAAGACATGTTCACTCCAGTATGTCATTATTGTGAAGGCGATTCACTCTTTCACACGAGTTGTGTGAATACAGGCTTAAATATTCAATATGTTCAGTACAGATAGTGAGCTTAGCGAAAGTGTTAACAGTGCTCACATCATCTTGTTAAATGATTATTTTAATTGTGTCGAAGCGGTGTATGGCTGATACGGCCCGCCGGGATACTGGAGTCACATACTGTAGTAACGTTGGTGAGATACAGATGGGTTAAACTTCATGGAGATATGAGAATAGACACCTGTCCTACAGAGCTACGCCTCCCCACAGAAACCTGAGCTCAGAATCAGAATCAGGTGTATTGGCCATGGAGGTTTGCACATACAGGGAATGTGGCTCTGGTTTCGTGGCTCTCTCATTGCACTTAACATAGAATAACAACACCACAACACAACAATCTTCACGTATATACAAAAGGGTTGACTTATACAGGCAAAATAAGAGGCGATAAGGTGCAATAGTGCAGAGAATATAATCAGCTTGGATCGAGGGATGACTTTCAATAGATCGCAGCGATAGAGCTGCCCTGCTACGTACGAAACCCTGACCCGCAATCAGGTGGTCTACAGGTGATTTAGCACCCGGTTCTCCACAAACACGTGTTTTGCGAGTCGAGAGAGGGGCGACCGTTGTCCGACTGCACCCCCCAGCCCCGTCACGAATGGCCCCGCTCACCGACCGAAGCCGGCTATGCCGGTCCAGCTGAAGGCCGCGGCACCATGGTATCGTCGCGTCTAGGGGGGTGTCTGACTTAGAGGCATTCAGTCATAATCCCACAGATGGTAGCCTCGCACCACTGGCTCCTCAGCCAAGCACACACACCAAATGTCTTAACCTGCACTTCCTCTTGTACTGAACAGGATTACTATTGCAGCAACACATTCAATTCAATCCAATTCAGTTTATTGTCATTAAAAACAATGTGCAGGCACATGTTAAAAATGAAATGAGGGCTGTGGCTTCACCAGACAGTGCAAGACAGACACAGACAAACACAGTATAAGATACACACACATGAAGACCAAAAGCTAAAAATAAGTTAAAGAAAGGAGCTGGAGTACAAAATATTTAAAAATATCTACAGACATTCAGTGGGTAGCCAGGTTCAGGTGAGCAACAGCTTGTGGAAAGAAGCTGTTTTTGAGCCTGGTAATGGGGGCTCTGAGGCTCCTGTAGCGCCTCCCAGAGTGCAGGGGGGAGAACAGTCCATGGTTGGGGTGGGTGGGATCTCTGCTGATGCTCAGACTCCTTTGGAGGCAGCGTTTGTGATAAATGTCTTTTATGGCTGGGAGCTGGGTACCGCTGATATGCTGGGCCGCCTTGACGACCCGCTGCAGAGCTTTCTGGTCTACTGAGGTGCAGTTGCCGTACAACACTGAGATGCAGATGGTCAGGATGCTCTCTATGGTGCAGTGGCAGAAGTTGGTGAGAATTTTGGGGGATAGACGGGCGGTTCCTCAGCCTCCTCAGGGAATGCAGGCGTTGTTGGGCCTTTTTCACAAGGGCCTGGGTGTTTAATGTCCAGGAAAGTTCCTCGCTGATGTGGACTCCAAGGAATTTAAAGCTGTAGACACGCTCCACTTCCACCCCATTGATGTGTATGGGGGAGTGGCTGCAGCTTCTAGACCTCCTGAAGTCCATAATCAGCTCCTTCGTCTTCTGCACATTGAGGACAGGATTGTTGGTAGTACACCATGATGTAAGGTGCTGAATCTCGGGTTAGGGGGAAACGGCATTTCGTTTCATTACATGTACACAAGTGCATGAAGTGAAATGACCAAGTGTTCCTGATCCTGATTCCAGAATATTACTCATGTCAGGCAACAGTGTTATGCAATGAGTCCAAAGGAAACCTTAGTTAACAAATGATATTCCAGTAATACACAAAACCCAAATGACAGCCACATGAATTCACACAAATAGACAAATATTACGGGGTGTCCCTTTATTTGAAAAGTCGGTCTCAAATCAGAATCCACATTCAAACCAGGAGGACCCAAAGTATTCACATAAGAAGTCCGACAAGTTTGCCTGTTTCAAAAAGTTGGGTCAAAATTACCCCCCTCCCTCGTTTACAAGGGAAAAAATAAATTAAAAACTTTTTTTTGTACAAATCTTAATGAAGGGTCTAATATGTAATTTCACAGGAGAACAACTGCTCGCGGTTGCAATCAACTGGAAATAGCAATCAACCCCCCCCATGGACTTTATCCGCTGAGGGAACTGCACCGAGCCTCACATCTCTTCAAGTTCTTCAGGTTTGAAGCAACACGAGGTCAGTTTTAGGACTTTAGCAAAGGTCGGCTGTGACGACGACAACCATATGTTCAGATATGTAGAAGCTGTATCTCAAAAGACCATCATGGAAGACCTGGAAGTCTCTGTACGTGTGTGTGCTGTAAAACAATCTGTATGGCCCGGGAGGTTTGGTGACACAATGCAGAGTGTAAATGAGACTTGCAGAGAACGGTGATTGTGTCCCTCTGCCATAGACATTATACTGCCACCAAAACGAATTTAATGATATTTTAAAGCAACAACTTTTTACCTGGTGCTACTTTGAGAAATGTAGAAATAAATGAAACCCGTCTAATTTCACAGGACTTTGTCTTGGGGGGGGGGGATTTTCTAACGTCTTAAACGAAGATTTCCTTCCTTAAAGGTACCATGTGTAATATTTTGGCTTCACCCACATCTGGATTTATGTAGCCACTATAGAAAAGTCAGCCTACTATCACCTGAAGAATATATCAGGTGTTAGAGGATTTATGTCTCAGCAGGATTTGGGAAAACTTGTCCACGCATTTATCCTCAGTCGACTCGACTACTGTAACGGCGTCTTTACATCGCTCTCTGAAAAATCGATCAAACAGCTGCGGCTGATTCAGAACGCTGCTGCTCGAGTCCTTACTAAGACCAAAAAGGTGGATCACATCACTCCAGTACTGAGGTCCCTACACCGGCTTCCTGTCTGTCAGAGAATTGATTTTAAAACGCCGCCCTTGGTCTATAAAGCACTGGATGGTTTAGGGCCAAAATACATCTCTGATCTGCTGCTACACTGTGAACCATCCAGACCTCTCCGATCATCTGGGACAGGTCTGCTTTCTGTCCCCAGAGTTCAAACTTAACAGGGAGAGGCAGCTCAAGAATCAGGAGCACGTTGTCGTTTCATTTCATGTACTTGTGTACATGAAATGAAACGAAATATCGTTTCCCACAGCCCACAGCGGTGCAACACAAAGACACAAACACGTGTCTAAGCACACCCCAGCATCCCGCAACCCCAACTGGGATAAGCGGCTTGGATAATTTACATTACATTACAGCCATTCAGCCGACGCTTTTATCCAAAGCGACTTACAATAAGTGCATTTAACGTAGGAAATCAGGAGAACTGCTAGTCATCAGAGGTCATAAGTGCATCTTCTCTCTAAACAAGCATCCAAGGGTAAAACCAGTGCTAAAGTAAAAGCGCGAGAAAGAGATTTTTTTTTAAATGAGTGAATACAATACATGCTAAGAGCAAGTAACAGGGTAGCAGTTCTTGAATAGGTGAGTTTTCAACCTGCGCCGAATAATGGAAGGATGAATGGATTTCAGTTAAAACATGAACATTACCAATCCTATCCATTTTTCCTTGACAATAAGTCATAACTTAAGATTTTAAAAGATGTTTGAGAAAAAAAAACTTTCACATGACAATCTACAAGAATACATCAAAACGCCAGGATGACTGTAGGAACTGCTGGTCTGCATGGGCTAGCAGTTAGCTTAGCCTGCCCCATTTCCGCATCCGGTCAGACTGCCCTTGGTGATTCTTCCTCAGCTGTAGGTGCAGCTCCAGGCTGGGCCATGGTCCCTGGGCCCACCGGATGCTGCAGACCAAACTCCCCCAGCCAATCCAACGCCAGCTCTCCCAGCCAGACACCTTTGACACGCCTCCACACCTGGATCGCCACCTTGCCATGGTGGAGAAGCTTGCATGTACCAATGATTCCAAGAGCTATGCTGTCCGGAGCTTGGCTCCTGGTAGGGTCATCTAAGGCGGAAAGGTCAAGGGGGAGGTTCCAGACAAAGCGCGGTCCAACAAAGACCTCAATGGCGGAACTGGTGGAAGATGTCTTCAGGTCACAACGGCAGGAAAGGTGGATGAAGGCAGCAACAGAGGGTGGTCCCCAGTCATCTTGGTTCTCCATGCCATTGGACTCTGGTCACTGCCAAGGACCGTGTGGTGGCTGCAGGCGCATCAGCCACTCCATGTAAAAAGCTGTCACGCACAGGTGTCCTCCCATTATGTGGCTCCAGGATCGGCCTCTACGCCCACCTGAGGACCCAGGGGGAGCCAGAGGGAGGACAGTCTCGACCCCAAGTGACCGCTGATGATGGTGGTATCTGCATGTACGTGTCTTTATGCATCCTCAATAATCCAGGTAAGGAAACCCCAGGGAGTTGAGCCAGTTCATCTGGAGACACCGTTCAGTGGGAATGTATAAAGGTGGAGATACCTGCAGTCAGTTTAGACTGAACAGGTCAGTTAGATGAGTGATGAAACGTACCTGTCAATAAACGTTATTTTTTCCCTTTTGTGTGTTCGTGTGTGTGTTTTATCTGTTTTCTCCTCTTTATTTAACAATTTTATATTTGTCTTAATGTTGCATTTGTAAAGCAAATTGAATTTCCTTGTGAATGTAATCCTTGTGATATGTAAGTATAGCTTGCCTGCCTTCCCACTGACTGTCTGTTTGAAAGCTACACTGCACAAAAAAATTACAATTATAGTTTTACTAATTATAATTCAGACTTTTATCTGGGACTGTGAGCACAGACTCATCTCATATGTGATTATACAAACCGACGCAAGCGAGAGGAAGAGCAGGCACACGTGGTCTTCTCTTTTGCATGTGTTTTAGAAAGAGACTGTTTGATAATCCACAGTTAGCACCCTTAGCATTATGTGGTGAGCCACAGTGGACTGACTGGCCTTTTTTTCCCCCTTCTTCTTCAATTTCTCCCCAATTGTGTCTGGCCAATTACCCCGCTCTTTTTGAGCCATCCCGGTCGCTGCTCCACCCCCTCTCTGCGATCCGGGGGGCGCCCCGACCGACCAGAGGAGGCGCTAGTGCAGCGACCAGGACTAATACCCACATCCCACTTCCCACCCGCAGACACGGTCAATTGTGTCTGTAGGGACGTCCGACCAAGCCGGAGGGAACACGGGGATTCGAACCGGCGATCCTGTGTTGGCAGGCAACGGAATAAACCGCTACGCTACCCGGACGCCACCGGGATTGACTGACTAGCTTGTAGAAGGTTGCATTGCCTCTGGTACTTCATTGGCCGATCAGTGACTGTCAGGAGCTGTGGGCCTATTGGAAGGAGGGGGAACGGTGGCAGAGGGCGGGACTTCCGTGACCGCGGGGAGATGAAGAACATGGCGGCTAACTGAGGAAGACGACAGTTTTGAGTGTGGATGAGAAGTTGACGCTTGATCGTGATCACTTAAGCAAAAGGTTAGCGGCTGCAGAACGGAGTCGTGCGAGTCCGGGTAGGCTGTCGGGCCAAGGAGATGGACGACGGCGGCCGTGTTTGAGGGGAACGGACTGTGCTGCGGCGGGAGCGGCGTCGTCCGCGAACCTGTTCGGTTTGGCTGTTTCTCCCGCCCGTTTCTCCCGCCTCCCTCCTGTAGGTACTCCCTGCCACTTGGCTTCGTCCCCTGTTAGCGCTGGGCTTAAGGAGGATTTCGTCTGTAAAACAAGGTTTTCGGCTTTGTGCGGCGAGGCGCTTTGTGCTTTCTTTGTCGTTATTTTTTCTGGAAACTAACTGCTGTGTTAAATTTAAATGAATGTGTTGTTGTCCCAGTTCACCATTCTACCAACTCTGTCTGCTAGCTAGAGAGAGAGGGTGGGAAGCTGTGAGGTGGGGTACTCACTCACTTAGGCCTATACGAGCACACAACATGCAACACCTCACCACATCGGTGCTTTACGCCTAACCCCGCCCTAACCTAACCTTAACCAACCCAACCAACGAATATGGCCAGTCTGGCCAATCATAGCGCTTGAATGCTACACGGGGCGTGTCTTGCCTAGAAGTGCCGTGGGATCAATAATAACGTGTAGTGGTTATGGGGCTACATAATTCCCCTTATTGAGCCAGTAGGAACGTTAGTTTACAGCTGCCGTTTCCTCGGTTCGGGTTTACAGTGACACACTTCCGCTGCGCGGGTTTTTTGTTGTCGTTGTAATGGTGGAAGGAATAAATGGTGCACGTTGTGTAGCCGAAAGAGAAAGTTGTCACGACTCCCGCTTGAGCTCCTCAACAAACGCATAGTTTACCCGTTACAATTATCTTAGCATTAGCTTAGCATTTCACTGCATTGCTGCGATATTAACAGTATGCATTGAAAATTGAAATGTACTGCCCAGCAATATTGCTAAGTCTTGTTTGATGCATTCTGATCAATTTGTGGTTTAATTTTGCGAGTAAGAATGTATGATCTGTGTCAAATTATTTAATCATTAGCATTAGCACTGATGAATGTATCTCCATTAGAATTAGCATGATGTTATCAATAGCAATACATGGTATTAGTACATAGTCATCAACCAGCTGCAATGGCTGTATTTCACTGAGATGCTGGTAGGAAATGTTGTGTTCCCTTTGAGGACGGGGGACAAGATGCTCTGAATACATGGTATTACTACTACTACTACTGCTACTTTCGGCTGCTCCCATTAGGGGTCGCCACAGCGGATCATCCGTTTACATCTCTTTCTGTCCTCTGCATCTTCCTCTGTCACACCATGTCCTCCCTCATCACATCCACAAACCTCCTCTATGGCCTTCCTCTTCCCTGGCAGCTCCATATTCAGCATCCTTCTCCCAATATACCCAGCATCTCTCCTCCACACATGTCCAAACCATGAAAACATGACTTAACGTAGTCTGAAAACATGACTTAATGTAGTCTGAAAACGTGACTTAACGTAGTCGGAAAACATGACTTAACCTAGTCTGAAAACATGACTTAACATCGTCTGAAAACATGATTTAACGTAGTCTGAAAACATGACTTAACGTAGTCTGAACACATGACTTAACATAGCCTGAAAACATGACTTAACATAGTCTGAAAACATTACTTAACATAGTCTGAAAACATGACTTAACGTAGTCTGAAAACATGACAACGTAGTCTGAAGACGTGACTTAACATATTCTGAAAACATGACTTAACGTAGTCGAAAACATGACAACATAGTCTGAAAACATGACTTAACATAGTCTGAAAACAGGACTTAACGTAGTCTGAAAAAATGACTTAACCTAGTCTGAACACGACTTAACAGTCTGAAAACATGACTTGACATAGTCTGAAAACATAATTTAACGTAGTCTGAAAACATAACTTAACGTAGTCTGAAAACATGACTCAACAGTCTGACAACATGACAACATAGTCTGAAAACATGACTTAAAGTAGTCTTAAAACATGACTTAACGTTGTCTGAAAACATGACAACATAGCCTGAAAACATGACAACGTAGTCTGAAAACATGACTTAACATAGTCTGAAAACATGACAATGTAGTCTGAAAACATGACTTAACATAGTCTGAAATCATGACTTAACATAGTCTGAACACATAACTTAACATAGTCTGAAAACATGACAATGTAGTCTGAAAACATGACTTAACATAGTCTGAAAACATGATTTAACGTAGTCTGAAAATATGACAACATAGTCTGAAAACATGACAACATAGTCTGAACACATAACTTAACATAGTCTGAAAACATGACTTAACGTAGTCTGAAAACATGACTTAACATAAAATAACCAACAATATGGTTATGGCTAGTTGATGCTTTTTAAGGTGAAGTGGGACTTGAATGTTTTTTCGTGTCCCCTCATTCATTTCTCTCTCTCTCTCTCTCTCTCTGTCTCTGTCTGTCTCTTGTCTCTGTCTCTCTCTCTGTCTCTCTCTGTGTCTCTCTCTCTCTGTCTGTCTCTGTCTCTTGTATCTGTCTCTCTCTGTCTGTCTCTGTCTCTTGTCTGTCTCTCTCTGTCTTTTGTCTCTGTCTCATGTCTCTCTCTCTGTCTCTGTCTTTCTCTCTGTCTTTTGTCTCTGTCTTGTGTCTCTGTCTCTGTCTCTCTCTGTCTCTCTGTCTCTCTCTCTGTTTGTCTCTTGTCTCTGTCTCTCTCTCTCTGTCTGTCTCTGTCTCTTGTATCTGTCTCTCTCTGTCTGTCTCTGTCTCTTGTCTGTCTCTCTCTGTCTTTTGTCTCTGTCTCATGTCTCTCTCTCTGTTTCTGTCTTTCTCTCTGTCTTTTGTCTCTGTCTTGTGTCTCTGTCTCTGTCTCTCTCTGTCTCTCTGTCTCTCTCTCTGTTTGTCTCTTGTCTCTGTCTCTCTCTCTCTGTGTCTGTCTGTGTCTCTCTCTCTGTCTGTCTCTGTCTCTTGTATCTGTCTCTCTCTGTCTGTCTCTGTCTCTTGTCTGTCTCTCTCTCTCTGTCTTGTCTCTGTCTCGTGTCTCTCTCTCTGTCTCTGTCTCTCTCTGTCTGTCTGTCTGTCTGTCTGTCTCTGTGTGTCTCTGTCTCTTGTCTCTGTCTCGCTCTCTGTCTGTCTCTGTGTCTCTCTCTGTCTGTCTCTTGTCTCTGTCTCTCTCTCTCTCTCTGTCTCTGTCTGTCTCTGTCTCTGTCTCTTATCTGTCTCTCTGTCTCTTGTCTCTGTCTCGTGTCCCTCTCTGTGTGTCTGTCTCTCTCTGTCTCGTGTCTCTGTCTCGTGTCTCTGTCGCTGTCTCTTATCTGTCTCTCTGTCTCCTGTCTCTGTCTCTCTGTCTCTTATCTGTCTCTCTGTCTCTTGTCTCTGTCTCGTGTCTCTCTCTCTGTGTGTCTGTCTCTCTCTGTCTCGTGTCTCTCTGTAAGTGCTTCGTGAACCTTGGTTGGTTTTATGTAAAACATTACATTTAGTATTCAAACCTTCTTCACCTCCACGTAATGACTGCTCTTTCTATCTGTCACATTCACAGCTCTCTCTGTCTCCTCTGTATTAGACAGACGTAGGAGGCCACAGTACAAAACAAACAAGTGCGCACACACACACACACACACACACACACACACACACACACACACACACACACACACACGAGGCAGTGTGTAAGTGTGTGTATTAGAGGCTAACATGCACACTCATGAATAAATTGAAGCTACTGATGAAGACGAGGCTGGAGACAGAATAACACTGTGTGTGTGTGTGTGTGTGTGTGTGTGTGTGTGTGTGTGTGTGTGTGTGTGTGTGTGTGTGTGTGTTAGCTGCTCGAGGGCTCGTACAGCGGCAGTGTGTTCTGGAATATTCCCTCACATCCAAATGCAGATTTGCTAAACATGTTAAAATCGTGCTGTTTTTGGATCAGAAAGATTGTCTTGCATTTCACCACACCCTCATTTAATTCCCCCACTTACACCCGACACTGTGTGTGTTTTAATGTTTGTCCACGCTCCCCCGTGTTTGTTTCAAGCTTGCCTTTGTGTTTACATTCTCACATTTGTGTTTACATTCTCACATTTGTGTTTACATTATCACATTTGTGTTTACATTATCACATTTTACATGTTGCAGTTTCATCATCCGCCATGTTTAGCGGAACGCCTCACTGAAGTCAGTTCAGACGTGGCTAAACAACTGGTGATGATGATGATGATGGCGATGATGATGATGATGGTGTGTGTGTGTGAGAGAGAGAGCTAACGGTAACCTGTGTGTTACGTCTGAATCTGTGTACACACATTTACACATGCTGCCCTTGTGGCGACAGTCTCTCCTGTTATTACATCATGACTATTAATTTGACGAGCAATTACCTTCCAAACGAGCAGGAAATTGATCTTCTTTTAAATAATTACCCACCTACCGAGTAGCAGATAGAGGGAAAACGTGTGTGTGTGTGTGTCTGAAAAGGAAAACAAAGGTTTGTGTCTTATCATATAGCGTTAAATAGTCCCGGTCGTTCAGCCATGGTGGGCCACTGCTGTTAGAGAAAATAGGAAATTACTGTTTGTTGTTGTTGTTTTATTCCGTAGTGCGTCTCTGATCCCATCAAGACAGAGTGCGGGCTGTGCTGCTGCTGTCGTCAGTGCTGGTAGGGAAACGGCTCCAGTGTGACAGCCTGGAGTAAAGGCCCAACATGTACCAACACCGGTCCCAGGTAGCAAAATTGCTGTGGCCCGGACCCGTCCCACACCGACACTTTCATCCGGCCCACATACCGCGTGGAATGATGGCACTTGGGGTCCACTCCTGTTTGCCAGATCTGGGCCAGAACCAAGCCATAGCAATGCTGCATGTGCCAAAGGTGGCCCATATTTGTTTTGTGATATTTGGGCCATATTCACCATTTACCACACGGGCCACTTCAGGGTCACATCCAGATCACATGTTGCCCAGAGTACCGCATCTTTGCCAGAAAAGGCCTACATGTCATTTGGCATATTTGGGCCATATTTGCTGTTATTATACATGTGGGCCACTTCAGGCTCACACCCATTTTGTCAGGGCCAGAAGAAGGCCGTCAGTGCTGCATTATTGCCTGAAGTGGCCCACATCCGGATGCCATCTGGGTTACCACACTTCTCTGTAACAGTGCACGAATGTCCGTCTGCTGGTCACCGGCCACTGTTGGACACACAACCCAGAACGTCATTCAGCTCGCAGGAATCAGGAACACGTATTTGTCATTTCATTTCGTGCACTTTCGTACATGAAATGAAATGATATATCGTTTTCCCCAGACTGCAGCAGTGCAGCACAAAGACAAAAACACATATCCAAACTACAAGAACACACATATCCAAACTACAAGAACACACATATCCAAACTACAAGAACACACATATCCAAACTACAAGAACACACATATCCAAACTACAAGAACACACATATCCAAACTACAAGAACACACATATCCAAACTACAAGAGCACACATATCCAAACTACAAGAACACACATATCCAAACGACAAGAACACACATATCCAAACTATAAGATC
>NC_079226.1:10145297-10212797 GCF_029633865.1 Lampris incognitus
CTCTTGGCATTCATGATTTTCTTAGTCTGCCTTTTTCTATGGCTAGACTGTGGTCACTGAGTCTGTACTTGGTCAGGATCTGCCTCTGCTCTGTATCTCTGACAGTAAAGAGATATTCCTCCAATTCATGTTCAGATTTTATGGCCTGATAAGGTTCTAATTTGCTTTGAGATTCTGTCTCAGTCTGCCAATGTTCCAAATATTTTTCTTGACATTCTTGGATGATCGTATTGATGTTAAATTTAAAAGCAGCACTTGCCTGAGAAAAGTTATTAGTATTTGCTAAAGGTTGATTAGTTAGTCTCAGTACAAGCTGTCTCAGAGGACTCTTTTCAGGGTTCAGATCTTGAGTTTTTGCTGCCTTAAAATGCAGCGTGTCTGTGGGACTTGTGTGCAAATGCATCCAAAATTTGAGAGCTCTTTTTTATGTTGATAGCCAATGGAAATCTGCCTAATTCTGCCCTACATGCATTGGTTGGTGTTTTCTTTTGGATTTTTAAAATCATTCGACAGAATTCTGCATGTAGGGCTTCTGTGGGATCCTTGTCCCATCTAGGGTAGCTATGCTCACTGAGTGGACCCCATACCTCTCTTCCATACAGCACAATT
The DNA here is from genome assembly GCF_029633865.1 of Lampris incognitus. Lineage (NCBI taxonomy): Eukaryota > Metazoa > Chordata > Actinopteri > Lampriformes > Lampridae > Lampris > Lampris incognitus. The sequence continues at coordinate 10,145,907 of NC_079226.1, forward strand.
GGCTGGATTACACAGTCAAATATTTTGCACCAAATCTTAATGAGTATGTTTATATTCCAAAATTTTCTTTTTATTGCATATAGAGCTCTGCGAGCTTCTCGTGTAGTGCATTCACTGCCAGGCTGAAATTCCCGATGCAGTCATAATTAAGCCAAGGTAAGTGTACTGCATGATGTGCTCTAGGGCGACGCTGCCTAGATTGAAATGGTATCTGTGTTCCTGACACCTGGGCTTCTGTTGGAATATCATTATGTTTGTCTTTTTTAGATTTTACCATCAGGGTCCAGTGTTGACGGTAATTCTCTAGCAGGTCCAGATGCTGCTGTAGCCCCTGTGCAGTAGGAGACAGTAGCACCAGGTCATCTGCGTAGAGTAGGAATTTTATTTCATTCTCTTGTAGAGTGAGGCCAGGGTCTGTGGACTGTTCCAGCTGCACCGCTAACTCGTTAACGTAGACGTTGAACAGTGTTGGACTGAGGCTACAGCCCTGCCTCGCTCCTCTTTTTCTGAGTGAAAGTCTGTAATTTTGTTGCCAATTTTCACAGCGCTTTTGTTTTCAGAATACATTGTCTTTATTAAATCGTGGACTTTACCCCCGACACCACTTTGTAAAATGTATAATATAATCCTTCATGCCAAATAGAGTCGAATGCTTTTTTGAAATCAACAAAACAGGCAAATGTCTCTCTCTCTCTGTCTGTCTGTCTCTCGACTACTGCAGATAGGGAGGGTTTTGTAAAACAGTGTGTATGTGTGTGTGTGTGTGTGTGTGTATATTTGTGTGTTTTTAAGCAGGCTGTCAACATCTCCTTTCTATCACACCAATTTAGCAATATTAACAGCCAACATGTGGCGTGACTTATTTTCCCACCATCAATCCCCACCCCTCTGTCTCTCTGTCTCTCTGTCTCTTTCTGTGTCTCTCCCTCACACACACACACACACACACACACACACACAAGCACAGAGGTGACCCCGGGGAGGGGGGCTTGTTAAGGGGATACAGCTCCTCGGGGAGCTTTCATCGGGGCATAAATCTCACACATGCTGGGCTCTGGAATGGGATGTGTAGCAGAAGAGCTTCACACTGTCTCTCTGCAGCACATGCACACACACACACACACACACACACACACACACACACACACACACACACACACACACACACACACACACACACACACACACACATATACATGTGAATATACACATGAGGTCAGTGTTCCAGATAGATTTCAGACGTGTGAAAATGATTTAAAGTACATGTAAAGAGTTAAAGTACACATAAATTGAGTTAAAGTACATATAAATGAGATAAAGTACACATAAATGAGTTAAAGTACACATAATTGAGTTATAAATGAGTTAAAGTACACATAATTGAGTTGTAAATGAGTTAAAGTACACATAAGAGTTATAAATGAGTTAAAGTACATATAAATGAGTTAAAGTACACATAAATGAGTTAAAGTACACATAAATGAGTTATAAATGAGTTAAAGTACATATAAATGAGTTAAAGTACATATAAATGAGTTAAAGTACACATAAATGAGTTATAAACTAGTTAAAGTACATATAAATGAGTTATAAATGAGTTAAAGTACACATAAATGAGTTAAAGTAGACATAAATGAGTTAAAGTACATATAAATGAGTTAAAGTACACATAAATGAGTTAAAGTACATGTAAATGCGCTGCGTCGAAGCTGGGACAGAGATGTGAGGTGAAAGAAAAGCGAGAAGTAAAACGTTCTGTAAAGAATAAACAGACGAGTGTAGAAACGCTAGTGTCCAGGAGGTGAACGGGGGAGGGTAAACAGAGGGAGGTGGGGCTCTACTGGTTCTCATGGGGAGTTAAGCTCTACTTCCATCCCACAGCGGACACGCACCCAAATCTTTCTGTCTTTCTTCTCTTGTGTGTCGTGCAGTCGGTTGGTCTGCAGTCCTCTGGGTGCAGATGTGAAGAAACCTCGTGTCACTGGCGTAAATATAGGTGGTGCAGCCGGTGCAGTGGCACCAGGGCCCGTCGCTAGAGGGGGGGGGGTCTACGAGGGTTGCTTGCACCAGGGCCCATAATAAATATGTTACGCCAGTGCCTCGTGTCCAGCAGCCGGTTCAGACAACACAGTAGAACTTCCTGAAAATAACTCCCACCAAACACCAGCGTAACATACAGGAGAAGGAAACGGGAGCAAAGCAGTTGTTTGCTTAAAATAGTCATTTGACTCACCTGCTTTCAAGTTTCCAATATTGCTATTTCATTCAAATCTCTATTTATTTTTTTGCTGATTCGTTGCTCAGTTTCATGTTCACTAATAACAAATTGTGGAGTCGCACATTCTCAGGATGGCATTATTATTATTATTATTATTATTATTATTATGAATGGCGTTATTTACAGCTAATGCCAGTGATATCGTGGTATAGTATATATGGTATAGTATTTGGCTTGTGTGGTACAACGTTTTTTAATTAGATGTGACGCACGATAAGGAATTTTCAGCCGAGCAATTTGATATCATATCACATCATATCATATCATATCATATATCACATCATATCATATACATTTCCATAAACTTTAGAGATTCATGAATGAAAATCCATAAAGATTTAATAAAATTAAAAAATATATATCTCAGTACCTTTTGGGGGGAAATGTCTGATTTTGCAGAAAGACAAAGTGGATCATGATGGGATTCCACCTTAAACATGACATTTTGTTAATATTCAGGATGAATAATCACTCCTATTATAAAGACTGGTAACAGTTTACATTCAACACCATTCATGACATGGAAATTGTGGTAAATTGTAAAAAATAAATAGAAAATAACATACATGTATTATAGATATTGGACACATTATGTTTCCTGTTGTTGTTTTCTTGGAGGCTTTCTTTTCTTTCTGATTGGCTGTAAGAGGAGGGGGGCGTTTCCTCCAACCGACGGCGACATAATGACCCTCAGCAACAACAGAACTGTAAGCACCTGCAACCTCTAGCGTCCCATCTCATCAACGCTTTATTGTCAAACCCTTTCAAATACACCAAGCAATGATTAGCCGTTCGAGGCTTTGACATCACAACAACATTTAACCTTTAAATCCATCAAACTAATTCTACATTTAAACCCTGAGGTCATTTGAATCACGTCCACATATTAGAACCAATCAAACTGCATTTAAGTCCCATCTACAATCAATGAAGTCACGTCGACACTTGACGGTTCCATTCAGAACACGTTTGTCTGAATGAAACAGAGCAGTCGGGGGGGGGGGGGCTAGTGAGGGGAGGGGGATTGATTTGACTGACAGCCAATCATGACCAGGCATTTTTGGAAGAACGTGGATGTCGATGTGCTATTGGCTGGTTTGAATTTGAGGGTAGACGATCACTCGTCTTCTCCCTCCCAAGGACATTTTCTTTGGTGTACACCTGCAAGTGTAGGGCAGTGTTACCAATGAAGTATTGTATTTTCCAGCAAGAGAAAAAAAATATTCTTATAAACACCAAAATGTAACAAATCATTATTTGTGAATTTCTGTAATAGTGTTAGATGGAGGTTAATTAAATGCAGAGGAAAGGAGGAACAAGAATTAAAATACAATTTTCATTTCATGGGACATTTGAAGAGTAACTAAACCCGAGTCCAGTTCAGAGAGTTTGCTCTCTGATAGATGCTAGCTGCAGCTGTGTTTATCCTGCTATGCTAATATCTCACAGTACCAAGGCCAGCTTGCCAAGTTTTCAAACTTTACATGGTTTTAATTATTGATTCATTGATTTGGGACAAATCCCATGCACTCACAGGTGGACATGTCACATGCACATAGACAGTGCTAGCATCTGCCTCACACGCTCCCTGGAACACTCTAGATTACTTCCTTCTTCTTAGTCCTTACCTCCCCTTTTTGTCCTTTTTTTCCTTGTTATCCTAAACTGATATTGATAGGATTGATTTAACTATGTTTTGTTGAATACATGTCAGCATCTGTTTCTATGTGTCTGTCTGCCCAGCAAACAAAAAAAACTACCCCTAAAGGACCTCTCCGAACGTCCAGTTAATATCAGTGCGTAGGGCTTTCATTACGTCACGGGGACGTTATTGCGGGACGTCCCTGTAACGTCCTAAGGACATTACAGGGGACATTAGGGGAAAGTCCTCTAGATGCCCCTGTTACGTCCTGGGGTTGTTATTGCGGGAGGTCCCTGTAACGTCCTGAGGACATTACAGGAACGTTAGGCGAAAGTGTTCTAGACATCACAGGGGCATTACTGCAGGACGTCCCGAGGACCTTTAAGGGACGTGCTGGGGACATTTTGTTTTTGTTTGCTGGGTTATCAGATAAATGTTGTCATTTTTCATTTCTGAGTTTCCGTTTCACTTGTGATTGTCCCCCTGTTGGAGAAGCGATGCTGATTGGTTATTTAGCTGAACAACGGGACCAGTGTCAGCTTTAAGCCCTGAGCTCTGGTCATCCCACAGATCATCCAGAGGACAGAGTTACTGTCAGCGGTTCTTGATAATAAATACAGATTTCCTTTGCAGGTGGAGAACCTGAACTCCACTTGCAGATTAAATCTGTCGAGGACACATTGGCATACAAATTCCCTGTGCTGTCGGCCAAGCCTGCCAACAGCACAAGTTGGAAAAAATAGACTTTTGGTGGTTTTTAACCTGTAGATGTCAGCAAACTCACTGCACAGTAACGCTGTGAATGTGGCGTGCACCGTTTCTTGGGTGTTAGCTAGTAAAAACATTACGGGATTGTTCGTTAGCTGTTGTAGAAATTCTAGCCAAAAAAAAAAAAAACACTTTGGGAGGCGTCCGGGTTGCGTAGCAGTCTATTCCGTTGCCTACCAACACAGGGATCGCCGGTTCGAATCCTCGAGTTACCTCCGGCTCGGTCGGGCGTCCCTACACACACAACTGGCCCTGTCTGCAGGTGGGAAGCCAGACGTGGGTATGTGTCCTGGTCGCTGCACTAGCGCCTCCTCTGGTTGGTCGGGACGCCTGTTCGGGGAAGGGGGAACTGGGGGAATAGCATGATCCTCCCACGCGCTACGTCCCCCTGGTGAAACTCCTCACTGTCAGGTGAAAAGAAGCGGCTGGCGACTCCACATGTATGGGAGGAGGCATGTGGTGGTCTGCAGCCCTCCCTGGATCGGCACAGGGGGCGGAGCAGCAACCAGGACAGCTCATAAGAGTGGGGTAATTGGCCAAGTTCAATTGGAGAGGAAAAAAAAGGGGGGGGGTAGAGACGCTTTAGCGTTGGACAACAATGACCTTTAACAAGCGCAGCACAACACAACTATAAATACTTATAGGCGTGCAAAGTGAGGTACACCTATTTTATTTGTGGGTGTTTTTTGTTGTGGGGAGAGTTTGCAGCAGGTCTTTGGAGGTAGTCACGTCTGAAATGAATAAATTAAAACGGTCGTTTGAACAAAACCAAAGTCATGCTGTTTGGAAATCACAAAATAAACCCTCAAGTACAAGTGATGGTAGACGATGTTACTATAGAAAGGGTATATACGTATATGAAAATGAATGTCTTGGTGTGGTATAACACCATCTGCTGGAAACCTCGTGTGATATTTGTGCTAGCAAAGTTGGCAAGGAGCGTCGCAGTTCTGGGAAAAACAAGGCATATGCCCAATCATAAAGCGTTACACACTCTGTATTGTTCACTTGTATTACCACATCTAAATTACTGTGTGGGTGTGTGGATGTGCAACACATATAAAAACACAAATAATGTACAAAGCAAGAAGCAATTTACCTCCTGGCAATAATTCAAAAAAAATGTTCCTGCACAGAGAAGGCGGCGGGGGGGGGGTATAACTTAACAGGAAATTTGAATTTGAAAAATGTTGCGTTTGCACCAATCTTAAGAGTATGTGTATTTACTATATCTGTGGGGCGACTTTGTGGAATGGTCTTGATGGAGAATTCAAGCAGGGTAAAAATATTAAACAGTTTAAGAGGATGTACAAAGAAGTCCGTTTTGAGAGGTCCAGGGATGACGAAGGTGCCTTGTTTGTCCCGAGAAGGGGACCCTCACTGATGATGATGATGATGATGATGATGATGATGAAGATGTTGCTGTTGTTTCCGTTGTTCTTTCTGTGAGTGTTGGTCATGCGTGATGGGCACCTGCTCGTTGGTTGTGTATGTATAATGAGGATGAACAGGGAGGTCATTATTTGACTTGTGTATGATGGACACTGGGCTGGATAGCTGCACCAGTCATGATATGTCAAGTCAGTTTTATTTGTTTAGCCCAATATCACCAATTACAAATTTGCCACAAGGGGCTTTGATATATAATGCACATGATAAACATCATGTACATTTTATTTATTTATTTAACCAGGAGGATCCCGTTGAGATTACAGACCTCTTTTTCAAGGGAGACCTGGCCAAGATTCCTCCACTTAATCAATGTTGTTTATTGAGATTTTGTTGTATATGTTTACTACTTTGTGAAACATAATGTCTGAAATAGACCAAATAAACCATATAACTTGAACCACCATTAGATCTCCACCCAGATAATCTATATGATAATCCATATAATCTGTAAAATAATAATCCATATGATAATCAGTATGATAATCCCTATGATAATAATCCATATGATAGTCCATATAATAATCTATATAACAGCCCATATGATAATAATCATATGATAATCTAGATTATAATAACCCATATGATAATGATCTATAATAATAATCCATATGATAATAATCTATATGATAATAATCCATATGATAATAATATATATGATAATAACCCATATGATAATCATCTATATGATAGTAATCTATGTGATAATAATCCACATAATAACCCTTATGATAATCTATATGATAATAACCCATATGACAATAATCCATATGATCTATATGATAGTAATCTATGTGATAATAATCCACATGATAATAACCCATATGATAATAATCTATATGATAATAACCCATATGATAATCATCTATATGATAGTAATCTATGTGATACTAATCCACATGATAATAACCCTTATGATAATCTATATGATAATAACCCATATGACAATAATCCATATGATCTATATGATAGTAATCTATGTGATAATAATCCACATGATAATAACCCATATGATAATAATCTATATGATAATAACTCATATGATAATCATCTATATGATAGTAATCTATGTGATAATAATCCACATGATAATAACCCTTATGATAATCTATATGATAATAACCCATATGACAATAATCCATATGATCTATATGATAGTAATCTATGTGATAATCACATAATAACCCATATGATAATAATCTATATGATAATCAGCCATATGATAATCATCTATATGATAGTAATCTATGTGATAATAATCCACATGATAATAACCCTTATGATAATCTATATGATAATAACCCATATGAGAATAATCCATATGTTCTATATGATAGTAATCTATGTGATAATAATCCACATGATAATAACCCATATGATAATAATCTATATGATAATAACCCATATGATAATAATGTGTATGACAATAATCCACATGATAATCAATATGAACCACACTATGCCGAGGAACCGTTGATAGTATTATTGTCTTGATTTACTTACTGAAGTGTTAATCGACAGCCATCATCACTTCATGCAGCTACAGATGTTTATCAGTTTGATGTCAGCGTTTTGATGTTATAACGGTAAATGCCAAATAAAGCCGCCTGCCTTTATAACAATGCCTCCTTTGAATAGGGAGAAAAGGAAGCTGCAGGATATGACCTATCTGAAACGGAGCCACGCTTTTCCCATCTCTGTCTCTCCGTCTGTCTCCATCTCTTCTGTCTCATTCAGTCTCTCCAGCAGCACAACCTTGTCGTGGCTTGTGCGTTACTGCCGTCGGCAGCGTGCGTCAGCTGGCTCCTCAGATAGTCAAGGTCGATACGAGCAGACACACAAAAAACAAAAACGGCCATTTTTACAGATAAGCTTTATGATCCCTCCACAGAAACCCCTTTGTTTAGCTCAGCGTTAACAGTCAAGAGTGACGCTGCTGGTGTCGAGGGCCTCGCTGGTGACGGAGACAAACATGTTTGACACGTCATAGTTTTTATCTTTCGGTACTGCTGGCGGCACAGCGGTGCGGTGGTTAGCGCGGTCGCCTCACAGCAGGAAGGTTCTGGGTTCGAGCCCCGGGGTAGTCCAACCTTGGAGGTCGTCCCGGGTCGTCCTCTGTGTGGAGTTTGCATGTTCTCCCCGTGTCTGTGTGGGTTTCCTCCGGGTGCTCCGGTTCCCTCTCACAGTCCAGAGACAGGTAGGTCAGGTGACTCAGCTGTACTAAACTGTCCCTAGGTGGGTGTGTGGGTGTGTGGGTGGATGTCGGCCCTGTGATGACCCCGTCCAGGGTGTTTCCCCGCCTGCCGCCCAATGACTGCTGGGATAGGCTCCGGCATCCCCGCGACCCTGAGAGCAGGATAAGCGGTTCGGATAATGGGGGGGGGGGGGTACATGTCAATGCTCATTAGAGAGAAGCTATTGGACAACTTTGGATTTCAAGATTCAAGAGTTTTATTTGTCACGTACACACAAGTACAAGTCCCGAGTGCAGTGAAACTAAAAAGGGTACGAACTCCTTGCTGGGCAAACAACAGAGTACAACAGATACACACGCGTTCCAATCTGCAATATACAATTTACAATCAACAGTGAAGAACTGTCTGTAAAAAGAAAACAGACAGCACGATATATCTGGTAAAAGCACTCGGAAATATAAATCTGAGGTATATGTACTGAAATATGAGGTATGTATGTACACAATATGAGTTATGTGTAGTCGGTTACCTTACTGTGTGTGTGTGTGTGTGTGTATGCTTGAACATGAGGGGGGCAGTATGGGTCAGTGAGGGGGCCCTGGTAAGGTCAGAGTTCACAGTCCTGCTGGCCTGAGGAAAGAATCCGTCCCAGTCTCTCTGTATTTGCAGCGGGACCGCGGAGGCGCTTGCCTGACCGCAGCAGCTGGAACGGTCCGTTGTTGGGGCGGCGAGGGTCCCTCATAGTCCTGTAGGCTCTGGTTCGGCACCTCTTGGTGTATAAGTCCTGCAGGGCGGGCGGGGAGTGAGTTACCGATGGTGCGCTCAGCCGAACGCACTACCCTATGCAGAGCCTTCCTATCCTGGGCGGAGCTGTTGCCAAACCAGGCAGAGATGCCTCCTGTCAGGATGCTCTCCACTGCCCAAGAGTAGAAGGACTGGAGGATCTTCTGGGAGACTTGGACTTTCCTCAGCTGCCTGAGGTGACAGAGGCGCTGCCTTGCCTTGCTCACCAGGGTGTCTGTGTGTGAGTGCCATGTGAGATCCTCTGTAATGTGGACTCCCAGGTATTTATACCTGCTCACCCTCTCCACAGTAGTCCCATTAATCCTCAGTGGTGAGTACGTCCTCTGTTGTTGTTGTGCCCTCCTAAAGTACACAATCATCTCCTTAGTTTTGGAGACATTCAAGAGGAGGCTGTTGCCCTGGCACCAGGGGGGTAGAGCAGCAGCTTCCTCCCGGTAGGCTTTCTCGTCGTCATCGGAGATCTGACCCACCACCACTGTGTCGTCCGCAAACTTGGTGGTTATTTTATAAGTGTATTTTGTTTTATTTTCATACTCAGGATAAGAATTTGGGGGGGGGGGAGCTTTTGTGATAACCTCATTCTCTTTCTGGCAAAATGTCACATTCATCGACAGAAGTTTTCTAACAGGACTCCTCTTTACAGTGTCTTCACAAAGGACCTGGAACCTTCCATGGACACAATAAGTTTTAAGTTACAATAAGAAGGCTGTGAAAACTGTGACTTTATTTCATGACTTTTTGTCATGGGAACAGAATTGATGGCCTTGCTGGCTATATTACGGTTAGTTTTCTTTTGTTTACTGATTTTATGGTATCTATTTTTCACCCCCTGGCATTTATGTTCTTGAATGTTCTATAATGTTTCTAAGTTCATTATTATTGTTATTCATAAAAAAACAGCTTTTCAAAATAAAAGACACATGAAGAGTGGAAAGCAGCATGGAAAGAGAATGATGAGGAAGGTGAAGAGCTCATACGTAGAGGCGTAAAAAGACTCCAACAGTGTTTTCATTTCCTCTAATAAGACGATGTGCAAATCCAAAACCAAATACAAAAAATAGTAAACTTGGAAGTTTATTTCTAAAGTAAACTTAAGTAAACTTCAAGTTCAAGTATATGTACTAGTAGTATACTTGAGTGTGATTTTGTTTAGTATATCTCTGATAAGTACTTAAGAAGACAACTGAAAGTATGCCCACTGATTTTTTTTTAGTTTAAAATAAGTATTCTAATAGTACACTTGAATAAACGACTTTTTCGTAACGGTTGGGCGTGTTTTGATTCGCGGAGACCGTCAGTCGATCACAGCTTACAATACTATATCGCTGTGAGGATCAAACACAATATCACAGTGTGTTGATCTGAACACGAGTGAATCTATCAAGTTTGTCCTTATAGGGCATTACAAAATAAAAGTCCCCATTCTGTGCATTGTGAATAAACTCACACACACTCTACAAACTGTAAATTACTCCCATCCTTTCATTCCATTGTCAGCCCAGGTTGTGTGTCTCTATTGATGAAATCTAAACAGCTCTGCAGCTGTGTCAGCCGTGATGAGTGCTCCTATTCATTTTCATATCACAACCATACACGGTGTGTGTGTGTGTGTGTGTGTGTGTAACCTTTCAATTAGACGACGCTCCAAGCTCAGGAAACCGTCAATACTGTGATATTTCAGGAGTTGTGTTTGGGAAACCGCATGGTGGAAAGTGCACCTTCTTATCCTTGTCCAGTTTCCGTCCACCTCACCCAGGCAGACGTGTGCTTGTAGACTAGTTCCTGATGCGTTACCACCGCCTATACCAGCCTTGTATGGACAGGCCGCACACGTGCAGCTCGGTAATGGCTCTAGTAAACTGCCGGCTACTTTTGCATCGCACACAGTGATGGATTCTGCAGATTTCCGTCACGCAGCCATGAGTACGCTCCCACCAGATGACTTGGCGAGGGCTGAATATCTTGCACTCGGTCCCGCATAGACGTGCAGCCACGCAAGCCGTGTTTCCATCAAAGCATTTCTCCGGCCATTATGAAGTATTACATTGCACTTGAGGTACTACACACTCACTGTGTGTGTTCCCGCCCCGCCGGTCCCACAGCTCGTTAGTGTGATCTCTCTATTTCCCTGGTTAACGCACACACCAACCCGGTATCACGCCAAAGCGTGTAACGCACCCGCCGGTCCAGCGTGTCAGTGTCACGGTTCGCCTCGCTCAGGCGTGAAAAGTACACGCGTGCGTGAAGGTGGAGTGCCAGCAGGGGGCGATGATGAAGAAAATGCTGTATGCTTCTTTTCCTCCATGGGGAGTTGCTGGCATTGAGTTTATCATCGCCCCCTGCTGGCACTGCGCCTTCACGCACGCGGGTACTTTTCACGCCTGAGCGAGGCAAACCGTGACACTGACACGTTGGACCGGCGGGTGCGTTACACAGACACACACACACACAACGCACAATTAAAGACCAGCCGTTACGCCACAACTAGCATGGCTCAGGAGGTAGAGTGGGTTGTCTAGTAATCGGAAGGTCACTGGTTCGATCCTCGGTTCCTCCAGAGAGCGTGTCGAAGTGCCCTTGAACAAGACACTGAACCCCTGTCTGCTCCTGATGAGCAGGTTGGTGCCTTGCACGGCAGCCTTCACCATCGGTGTGTGAATGGGTGGGTGTGAGGCGTACACTGTAAAGCACCTAGAGTGGTCGGTTCACTAGAAAAGTGTTTGTTATGTAAGTGCAGCCCAGTTACCATGTAACTAGACACGAGTGACGATGCATCAAAGACAGGAACAGAGCTCATAAACTCTTTCACCAAGGTTCTCCGTAACTTTTCCATGACTTCTCCGTAACTTTTAGTTCAACTTCCATGACCAAAAGAAACTGTTTTTCAGCCCTGCCACTGAAAATGTGTGTTTTAACACTTTATGTGATGTGAAGGTCAGTCTGTATAGTTTTTTTTCCCGTCTCCATGGTGATGGTGGTCATGTGGCTCGGGTTCTGGGCTATTCCAGCGGTGTCGGCTTGGCATCCTCATCTTATTCTTCATATATCTTATAACGCCATTATAATTCTGTTGTCCTCTTTCAGTGTTGTATTGTGTAAATTGTGTAAACACAGCATCCACTGCGCGTTGTCCGTCTTGGCAGAGAGATCCCTCCTCTGCTGCTCTCCCTGAGGTTTCTTCCTATTTTTTCTCCCTGTTGAAGGCTTTTTTAGGGGGTTGTTCCTTATCCGATGCGAGGATCTAAGGACAGGATGTTGTGTTGCTGTAAAGCCCCCTAAGGCACATTTGTAATTTGTGGGCTATACATATATAGTGTCTATATATATATCTATATATAGTATCTAACCATGTGCCACGGAGAGCCATGTGTATGCAGGTTTTCATTCCAGCCCGACTCCGCACCAGCTGATTTCACTGATGCATTCTTCCTCTTGGTGGCACGGTGGCACAGTGGTTAGCATGGTCGCCTCACAGCAAGAAGGTCCTGGGTTCGAGCCCCGGGGTAGTCCAACCTTGGTGGGTTATCCCGGGTCGTCCTCTGTGTGGAGTTTGCATGTTCTCCCCGTGTCTGCATGGGTTTCCTCCGGGGGCTCCAGTTTCCTCCCAAAGTCCAAAGACCTGTAGGTCAGGTGAATCAGCCGTACTAAATTGTCCCTAGGTATGAATGGGTGGGGGTGGGGGTGGGTGTGTGTGTGTGTGTGTGTGTGTGTGTGTGATGGCCTGGCGGCCTGTCCAGGGTGTCTCCCCGCCTGCCGACCAATGACTGCTGGGATAGGCTCCTGCGACCCTGAGAGCAGGATAAGCGGTTCAGATAATGGATGGATGGATTCTTCCTCTTTGGTTGAAGGGTTGTTAATCAGTGAAATCACCTGGTGTGGAGTCTGGCTGGAAGGAAAACATGGCTCTCCATGGCACATGGTTAGCCACCTCTGGGCTATACAAATAAAATTGACTTGACTTGGCCTGGCTTGACTTATATCTTTCAAATACTGTATAAGAGCCACTCTACTCTCAACAACCTTTACAAGTCTTAATTTGCACTTGTTCATTTGTTGAAACTACACTTACCTGGCATACTGACAAGCTAGCTAGCTAACTGATATGAAGGCTAGCCGGCGGAGGCACGTTAGCATACATGAACACACACAAAACCTGCAAGGGTTCCACCTGTTGCTGTTTTACTTGTTTTTGTTCGTTCGGTCTTTAAAAGAGTTGGTGCTGCTTTAGTCAGATTTCCATGACTTCACTAAAATATTAAATTATATTATAATATTATATCGTATTATTATATCACATCTGCCTTGAACAGATTTCCAAAACTTTACTAAAATTATAATATTCCAAGATACTTCCAGGGTCTGGAAATTGTATGTTGAAATTCACAGACTTTTCCTGGTTTTTTGTGACCTTCTGAGCCCTGCAGGGAGAGGAATAAGAGAGAGGAGGAAAGATGGAGTGAGGCTGAAAGTGGAGAAGAGAGATGACTCATTTTTTTCCAAAGTTACATAAGACCAAACTCCAATCCATACCAGGAATAATAATAATAATACTCATTATCATCATCATCATCTTCATTGAGTTTATATAGCGCTTTTCTAGACACCCAAAGCACTTCACAGTGAAGGGGGTAACTCACTTCAACCACCACCAATGTGTAGCACCAACTGGGCGATGCATGGCAGCCATTTATGCACCAGAATGCTCGCCACACATCAGCTTGAGGTGGAGAGGGAGGAATCATTGAGCCAGTTACATGGGGGGAGGATTAGGTGGCCAGATGGAGAGAGCCAGGTTGGGAATTTTGCCAGGACACCGGGGAACCCCTACTCTTTGCTATAAGTGCCATGGGATCTTTAATGACCCTGGTGAGTCAGGACCTCGGTTTAACATCTCATCTGAAGGACGGGTGATTAAATATATATATATATAAGAAAAAATATACATATATATAAATCATTTTTGTAAATATATATAGAATATATATGAATGAATGAATGAGGTGTCACTTGGTAACAGATGGGCTACATTTCAGTATCTGTCCCTGTCATGGGTAAAACATTTAGTATCAGCAACTGTTAGCGGTCCCATCTGAAAGATTTGAGTTTATCACAGTGTTGGAGGCAAAATGGCAGTTTTAGTTAGTCAGGCAAATGTTTTTATGGCCTGAGTCAGATTAAATTTGTCCCATTTACCAAAAAATGTTTGCACTCTGTTCAATTTCATTGTAAATGTCACCAAAGTACAGGGAAGTGCACTGTTGCATTCAGATATTCTGTGTGTGTGTGGGGGGGGGGTGTCCAGGGTGTCTCCCCGCCTGCTGCCCAATGACTGCTGGGATAGGCTCCAGCATCCCTGCGACCCTGAGTAAGGATAAACGGTTTGGCTCATGTATGTATATATATATTTATTACACATTATAATATATCATGGCCTGGGGTGAGTTATTGCTTTAATAAAACGGATACCATGCATGGCAATATGAAACTTGCAGACAAAGCTCGATAGTTTTTAAGGTTAGGTCACAATTAAGTTTAGGGTTGAAGTGGTGAATCAAGGATCACATTTACATGGAGTTGAGTATCCCGGTTATGGTCAGGCTTTTGATATATCCCGTTTTTGTGTTTGCACATGTAAACATCATATCCTGATTTCAGAAACCTGGATAAGGCCTTATCCTGGTTTTGAGAAACCAGATTGTGCTAGCTGGAGTACTCCGAAGGAAACCGTGATACTGTTGCATGTAAATGTCTTCTGTCGCTTTCTGACTGCTGTTGACTTCCCTCTGATGTAACAGAAAAACAAACAATGGCAGTGTCAGGCCAAACTGTGTCCAGACTGCCGTAATATTGCAGACAAAAGCAGGTTTAATAGTGTACTCTTTTTAGCTACATCGTACAATACATGCACAGGGTCACATTTTATATTCGACTTGCAATTGTTTATATTAGGATATGTTTTTTGAAAAGCACAAAAAAGCAAACTTTTAAGTGAAAGTTCATCTACTGGTTGATCACCTTGTTAGCTAACTAGCTAATGTTATGTAGCATGGATGAGATTTTCAATAAAGATGTTCTATAAACCTATTTTCCATTAAAATTAAACGTCCAATATTTGCTATTATATGTTTTTTGACATCAATGAGAAGTTAGCTAGGTAGCTAGCAACCAAAAAAAAAGGGTCCCTAAATGTTATTTTAAACAACCGGACTTGCGATGACGTCACACGGACACATTTTGGGAGCCCAGACATGATTTGGCTTGACAGCAGCAATGACAGCGTCTCACTTTTGGAGAGAGGAAGAAACAGAGTTCTGTCTTTCGGCAGCGATGAAAGAATTAAATACGCTTGGCAGTTTAGATGGGAGAAAGTATTGAAATGCTGACATATTCAAGTGTGTAGTACCCAGGCTGGTGGCAGTGACAGTCCTACACCGGTCAAGGTGGAGGACATGTTTATTATTTCCTGTCACTTTCTTCTCCCATTGCTGGCAATAAGGTGGATAAGCCACATCCGCAATGTGATGTTGGCATTTAATAGTGCTGAACCTGCTGTAAGCCAAAGTGGTCTCCTTTTCAGTAGTCAGTCAACTTAATTTAAGGTTAACAGTTACAGAGCAATATCAGATTAACGATTTCAAAATTGCCAGTTTGTGTTTAAAACATCACAGGCGCCTGAGCAAACGGCATGCAGTACTCAGTAACTGGGATACTAGTACTTATCCTGTAGAGCTGTGTTCCATGTAAATGCCATATCCTGAATATGATCAAAACTGGGATAAGCCTCATAACTGGCATACTGAAGTCCATGTAAACGTAGTCAGTGATTTTAATGTAGAACCCTTTTTATACCATTTGACAGCTATCTGCGTGGGTTTCCTCCAGGTGCTCCTGTTTCCTCCCACAGACCAAAGACCTGTAGGTCAGGTGAATCGGCTGTACTGAATTGTCCCTAGGTGTGAATGTGTTGGCTCTGTGACGACTTGGCGGCCTGTCCCGGGTGTCTCCCCGCCTGCCAGCCAATGACTGTTGGGACAGGCTCCAGCATCCCGCAACCCGACGTAGGATGAGCGGCTTGGATAATGGATGGATGGATGGATGGATGACAGCTATCAAGAGAAACAAACTCGGTCTCTGTGCCCTAGCCGCTCCTGCTCCTTATCAGCCAGTCGGGAGAGTGCTTTGAAGGCCAACATCTCCATTGGTCCCTACTTGCTGTCAATCAGTGTGCGTGTTCACGAGGCAGAAGTGAGGGGGTGGGCTCTTTTGCAGGATGTTTTCAAAACATAGCTAGCTAGCTCTTGCTAAGTAGGAAACGGTTAAGTGTTGGGTTAAGGGGGTTATCTTCATCTATCTTCATCTAATCAGGATGGGTCCCAGAGATTGCCTAAAATGTGGGCCCCCAACCCGATAACCCATAAATTGTTTTTATTTATTGATTATAATCCTATTACTGATTTATAATGCCTTATTAATGAGCTTTTAACCATTAATTAAGAAACCAGTAGCCACTTTTAAACCTTTGGTAAAAAACGGCCTTATTTCAAAGAGACATGTTTATGAATATAGTGGGTGGTTTTTTAAATCTTGTGTTTTCTTATCAGGACTGAGTCAGAGCCTCAGCTTCCCGCTGGAAGATATTTTCAGAAGTCACTTTGAATACAACCCACTCCACATTAGATTCAAATAACCCAGGCCCGTTTAATTTGTGCATGGACATCACGTTGAGTCAGATGAAGCATCAGGTATGCCAGGGGGGTATTTTCATTCTCCGTTGCCAGTTTGAGAAGTTGTATAATACATAAATATTCAATTTTTGAACCTAATGTGATGTGAATTTGGATCATTGTTGTATGTGTTTTACTGCCTGTGGCGACGGAGGAGCAACTCAGCTGAAGCCTCGCTGTGGCGGATGGATGAGAGCCTTCTGGAAGCTTTTTGGAGCAGCCAGTTTGGGCTACAGTTCTTAATTTTTTTTTTGTTTATTGATATTATTCACATCATAGTTGCATCAGTTTGACTGCTAATAGTTATCAGACGCTGAATCAAGATGCTGAATCAGGGAAGGTCTCTGCCATGCCGGAGGGAGCTTCTGGAAAGGGAAGTAGTTTCATAAAACAGGACGGGATCAGTTTGGCTTTACTTCTTTTTTTTAAGGGGGGGTGATTCCCCCTCCCCTTTTCTCCCCAATTGTACCCGGCCAATTACCCAACTCTTCTGAGCCGTCCTGGTTGCTGCTCCACCCCCTCTGCCAATCCGGGGAGGGCTGCAGACTACCACATGCCTCCTCCCATACATGTGGAGTCGCCAGCCGCTTCTTTTCCCCTGACAGTGAGGAGTTTCGCCAGAGGGACGTAGCACATGGGAGGATCCCCCTCCCTCCCGAACTGGCGCCCTGACCAACCAGAGGAGGCCGACCAAGACACATACCCACAGCTTCCCACCCGCAGACACGGCCAATTGTGTCTGTAGGGACGCCCAATCAAGCCGCAGGTAACACAGGGATTCGAACCGGCGAGCCCCATGTTGCTAAGTTTGGCTTTCCTTCTGCTAGACGAACTGAGATGAATTTTGCAAGCCGGCCAAGTGTCGCCATCTTGATCACATATGTCACTTGCTTCTCACTGACAGACAGTTTCATGAGGACGTGGCGGGGCCAATCCCAGTTTGGGATTTCAGTTTCACTTCAGGGGCCATCGGCACCTTGCAGAGGCCTTTCTTCCGGGTTTGTGTGGAGGGTTGGTGTCAAGCCGGAGAGTTTTCTTCCCACAGTTCGATAAATACAAAACCTTTTCAGCAACCGACTAACTTGACAGGGCGCCCCGCACCATCAGAGATCACCAAGGGCTGACAATTAAATAACTGTCCCAATCCATCAGCCCCGCCAAGGGACTTTCAGAGCCATGGCTGTACCGTAAACACCAGGACCAGGACTAAACACGACGGGCTGAGCCCAGGGTCACTTAGTTGCACACACACATCCTCTCCACTCACAAAGCACAGGGCACTTATTTTATATTTAATGACTAAATGTCCTCCAATTTATGACCTCAGGTAAGATCACAATACCTAGGATGTGTGTGTGTGTGTGCGTGCATGTGTGAGAGAGAGAGAGTGTGTATTCATTACTCTGTGTGTGTGTGTGTGTGTGTGTGTGTGTGTGTGTGTGTGTGTGTGTGTGTGTGTGTGTGTGTGTGTGTGTGTGTGTGTGTGTTCCACTATTGTGTGCTATTTTGCTGTATTACATTGAACTGCTTCTTTAAATCAGTGTCCAAAGTTGGGACTAAACTGTCTGCTTTGATCTGAGGCCGTTTTGCCTTTTAAATCAAGTAACATGGAGACATTCCAGAGTCACATCCATGGATGTTTTCTGCTATAATACATACATGGTATTCTACTATATTACAGCCATGGTATTCTACTCTAATACGTCCATAGTATTCTACTAAAATACGTCCATGGTAATCTACTAAAATACTTCCATGGTATTCTACTCTAATACGTGCATGGTATTCCACTAAAATACATCCATGGTATTCTACTACAATACGTCCATGGTATTCTACTCTAATACGTGCATGGTATTCCACTAAAATACGTCCATGGTATTCTACTACAATACGTCCATGGTATTCTACTCTAATACGTCCATGGTATTCTACTAAAATATGTGCATGGTATTCTACTATAATACATCCATGGTATTCTACTATAATACGTGCATGGTATTTTACTCTAATACGTCCATGGTATTCTACTCTAATACGTCCATGGTATTCTACTAAAATACGTCCATGGTATTCTACTCTAATACATCCATGGTATTCTACTATAATACGTGCATGGTATTCTACTCTAATACGTCCATGGTATTCTACTCTAATACGTGCATGGTATTCTACTCTAATACGTCCATGGTATTCTACTCTAGTACGTCCATGGTATTCTACTATAATACGTCCATGGTATTCTACTCTAATACGTGCATGGTATTCTACTCTAATACGTCCATGGTATTCTACTACAATACGTCCATGGTATTCTACTCTAATACGTCCATGGTGTTCTACTCTAATACGTGCATGGTATTCTACTCTAATACGTCCATGGTATTCTACTCTAATACGTCCATGGTGTTCTACTCTAATATGTCCATGGTATTCTACTCTAATATGCGCATGGTGTTCTACTCTAATATGTCCATGGTATTCTACTCTAATACGTCCATGGTATTCTACTCTAATACGTGCATGGTATTCTACTCTAATACATGCATGGTATTCTACTATAATACGTGCATGGTATTCTACTATAATACGTCCATGGTGTTCTACTATAATACGTCCATGGTGTTCTACTCTAATACGTGCATGGTATTCTACTATAATACGTGCATGGTATTCTACTCTAATACGTCCATGGTATTCTACTATAATACGTGCATGGTATTCTACTCTAATACATGCATGGTATTTTACTATAATACGTCCATGGTATTCTACTCTAATACGTGCATGGTATTCTACTCTAATACTTGCATGGTATTCTACTATAATAGGTCCATGGTGTTCTACTATAATACGTCCATGGTGTTCTACTCTAATACGTCCATGGTATTCTACTCTAATACGTGCATGGTATTCTACTATAATACGTGCATGGTATTCTACTCTAATACGTGCATGGTATTCTACTCTAAGATGCATGGTATTCTACTATAATACGTGCATGGTGTTCTACTATAATACGTCCATAGTATTCTACTCTAATACGTCCATGGTATTCTACTATAATACGTCCATGGTGTTCTACTATAATACGTCCATGGTGTTCTACTCTAATACGTGCATGGTATTCTACTCTAATACGTGCATGGTATTCTACTCTAATACGTCCATGGTATTCTACTATAATACGTGCATGGTATTCTACTCTAATACATGCATGGTATTTTACTATAATACGTCCATGGTATTCTACTCTAATACGTGCATGGTATTCTACTCTAATACTTGCATGGTATTCTACTATAATAGGTCCATGGTGTTCTACTATAATACGTCCATGGTGTTCTACTCTAATACGTCCATGGTATTCTACTCTAATACGTGCATGGTATTCTACTATAATACGTGCATGGTATTCTACTCTAATACGTGCATGGTATTCTACTCTAAGATGCATGGTATTCTACTATAATACGTGCATGGTGTTCTACTATAATACGTCCATGGTATTCTACTCTAATACGTGCATGGTATTCTACTATAATACGTCCATGGTATTCTACTATAATACGTCCATGGTGTTCTACTCTAATACGTGCATGGTATTCTACTCTAATACGTCCATGGTATTCTACTCTAATACGTGCATGTTATTCTACTCTAATACGTGCACGGTATTCTACTCTAATACGTGCATGGTATTCTACTATAATACGTCCATGGTATTCTACTATAATACGTCCATGGTGTTCTACTCTAATACGTCCATGGTATTCTACTCTAATACGTGCATGGTATTCTACTCTAATACGTGCATGGTATTCTACTATAATACGTCCATGGTATTCTACTATAATACGTCCATGGTGTTCTACTCTAATACGTGCATGGTATTCTACTCTAATACGTCCATGGTATTCTACTCTAATACGTGCATGTTATTCTACTCTAATACGTGCATGGTATTCTACTCTAATACGTGCATGGTATTCTACTATAATACGTCCATGGTATTCTACTATAATACGTCCATGGTGTTCTACTCTAATACGTCCATGGTATTCTACTCTAATACGTGCATGGTATTCCACTCTAATACGTGCATGGTATTCTACTCTAATACGTCCATGGTATTCTACTATAATACGTCCATGGTGTTCTACTCTAATACGTGCATGGTATTCTACTCTAATACGTGCATGTTATTCTACTCTAATACGTGCATGGTATTCTACTATAATACGTGCATGGTATTCTACTCTAATACGTGCATGGTATTCTACTCTAATACGTCCATGGTCACATCACAGTGTGTTTGCAGGTGCACACAGACACACGTGACCCCTGAGAGCGACTCAGCGTGAGGCAGTCAGTCGTCTGAATGACCGCTGACAGGAACGACATCGTCATCCTACGAGTCGGGTCATTTTGACCGTTTTGGATTTTCAAACTTTAATAACTGTGGAAAAAAGATACAGACCTGCCGCTCCTAAAACTGTATATGTTTGCATTAAAACGAGTTTTAAATCAATTGCACACAAAAATTACGACAGGATCTACCCGAAACCACCATGAGCGGCCGGAATGACCGCGCGTAATTTGCGCGTCATGTCACCATTTATGACGCGTGTCGGTCGCGTCATTTCCTCCGCGACGTTCGCCGCTCTGCTCTAGAAACACACTAGCGTCCTCCAGTGTGGCGTAATAGTCTGAACTTGATGTCTGCTCATGTCCAACATGTCTGGTTGCAGACGCACCGTGACTACCGCCGAGGCGTTGCGGTGTTTCCAGGCGTTGGGCAGCAGCGATTTTAGATTATTCGAAAAGTAGTGTTAAAGTTGTTAAAATGTTAATTTCGGTGTCAGTCGTTTCCTAACAGACATGCCAACATATGCAATGCATTCATATCTCAGTTGGGTGTTTCTCTCGACAGAACTTAAGAGTTAAACACCGGCGGTCATTTTGACGGCCCCTGGTCGTTTTAGGTAGGGGTGAAACCCCGGTCGTCCTATTAAACACAAAGAGCTTGGCTAGCAGTGGCGTGTGTTGCATGAAATATGGTCGTTAAACTTCACTTTCGTGCGGTTCGTTTCGGCGTGGGTAGGATTTGAGAGCCAAATTCTTACAAGGGGCTGTTCAAGTAAAATGTGTTGTGGATCAGTTTCTCATCTCGCTCGGCCACAGATGACTGGCGTGATAATCTTCATCGACCTCGTCGTTTATGAAACATAATTTGGTTTGTAAAAGGGAGATGGATAGTTGTTGTTTTTTTTCCCCTCACAAAGTACCGGGAGGGAAAGTGAAGAAAACAAAATAATGAGTAAGACTGTAGAGGTCTGTACTGACAATGGTCCTGATTAACCAGTCTCAGCTCCACGTAACCCTCCGACGAGGAGGCCAACGCCTGGCGCCCCAGCCAATCAGCGTCCGTCAGTTTCTGCATCATGTAAATTCACTCTGTCATTACGCAGTCACTGTAAGCCAATTATGGCTGAACCCTGTGGCTGCTGCTGCTGCTGCTGCAGCCGGGGGGGGGGGGCTACTTCAAAAGGTAGACGACACTTTTCTGTGTGGCTAAAAAAACACTCCCTGGTGGACTACGGCTGTCTCGCCGTGAAATGACTGGAGGTTGTTTTGTTGTTGTTGTTTTTTGTAAAGTGCTGTATGTTAACTATTAGCAAGGCAGGGTGAACGATGGTGTTTCCGGGTCTCTGCTGGGTCTCTGCTGTCCAAAGCCTGGTGTTATCCACTGACATCCACTCCTGACGCCAGTTAACACTCGATACAAACCAATTAAAATGTGTAACACCTAGATTCTCAATATGTCGGTCAAAAACATAATTGATGGCAGGTGTATACTGACTACGAGTTTTACTGTGATTGGTTAATTCTGGACCCCAGTGTTGTACTTGAGTCCAGGACTCAGACTCGAGTCCGACTCGAGACCTGGTTTTCAGGACTTGTCACTGGACTTGGACTTGAGCAGTGATGACTCGGGCTCGAGCATTGACTGCATTCAGTCCTCGGAAGTTGGAGATGAGGACTCGGACGTGTTAATTGATAAAGACTGTTTGTTTGTTTTTGTTTGTTTATTTGCATGTCAGCTTTTTCACAGTGCCACCGTGGAGCTCTGGAGCCCATCTTGGAACTCGACTCAGACTCGACCTTGATGACTCGGACTCGGACTCAGGTAATGGGGACTTGACTCGGACTTGACTCAGACTCCTCTTTGGGGACTCGGACTCAGACTCGAACACTGGGGACTCGAGACTCAACTCGGACTCGAGGTTTAGTGACTCGACTACAGCACTGGCAGAGCCACATCCCAGTTGTATAAAAGGTTGTGGACACTTGGGTTGTTCTAAGTTTTGCATTTTTCTTTTTTTCCCCTAAAATATTTCTGATAGTTTTTCACTTTATTCTTACAGGTTGCAAATTAATAAACAAGTGAAAAAGGTTCTGATGAGATTTACCTTGGGTTTTTTAAGCTCACCCAAAACCTGCCGCTTTAACGTGGGGGTATAGACTTTTATATCCACTGTATTTTAGAAACGGTTTCAGTTTTTCAATCCCAAAGCCATCGGTGATGCTTTTTGTCTGTATGCTTCAGAATGATGCCCAGAACCATTTTTAATGTGGACTGGGTTCAAAGAGAGGGAACCGATCCTTTAGCTGTATGAGCCACCAGGATGTCCCGACACAACTACAGCGCGTCTGTAATTCTTGACATGTTGTGTTTTCAAGTTCAAGTTCAATTTTATTATCGTGTATTGGAATACAATGAAATTCTTGTGCTTTGGCTCTCTCTGCCTTAAGACAAAAGACACAAGGACAAAGGACGCAAGGGCACACCTTCCCTACACCAGACCTACACCATTCCTACACCAGACCTACACCAGACCTACATGCACAGAATTCATACATTATGTACACAATATAGAAAAGTAGATGTCTCCATGGACTATGTTGTTCACAGATGACATTGTGATCTGTAGCGAGAGTAGGGTGCAGGTGGAGGAGAGCCTGGAGAGGTGGAGGTGTGCACTAGAGAGAAGAGGAATGAAAGTCAGTAGGAGCAAGGAAGGAATACATATGTGTGAATGAGAAGGAGGACAGTGGAATGGTGAGGATGCAAGGAGTAGAGGTGACGAAGGCGTATGAGTTGAAATACTTGGGGTCAGCTGTCCAAAGTAACGGGGAGTGCAGAAGAGAGGTGAAGAAGAGAGTGCAGGCAGGGTGGAGTGGGTGGAGAAGAGTGTCAGGAGTGATTTGTGACAGAAGGGTATCAGCAAGAGTTAAAGGGAAGGTTTACAAGATGGTAGTGAGACCAGCTATGTTATATGGTTTGGAGACAGTGGCACTGATGAAAAGACGAGGTGGAGCTGGAGGTGGCAGAGTTGAAGACGTTGAATTTCATTGGGAGTGATGAAGAAGGACAGGATTAGGAACAAGTATATCAGAGGGACAGCTCAGGTTGGACGGTTTGGAGACAAAGCAAGAGAGGCAAGATTGAGATGGTTTGGACATGTGTGGAGGAGAGATGCTGAGTATATTGGGAGAAGGATGCTGAATATGGAGCTGCCAGGGAAGAGGAGAAGAGGAAGGCCAAAGAGGAGGTGTATGGATGTGGTGAGGGAGGACATGCAGGTGGCTGGTGTGACAGAGGAAGACGCAGAGGACAGGAAGAGACGGAAACGGACGATCCGCTGTGGCGCCCCCTAATGGGAGCAGCTGAGAAAAGAGGAAGAAGATACACAATATAGAAAAGTACACGATAACACAACAGTGTAAGGTGCATTTGGGTGTGTCAGCTGGTCAGCGACGTGGCTTTATTTGAGTATTTGTGTTTTACTGAGAATTACTTCTGCAGCAGTAATGTTGCTTACACCATCAAGCTCCCATGAGGGGTTTCTTGTTTGCCTCTGACCTCCTAAATGTGTCATGCATTTCATTAAAGCAACACAATGTGCCATGGGGGAGGAAAAGCATTTGTGTTTGTGTGTTTGTGTGTAAGTGGAAGAAAGTTAAATTAATTAACTTGAGTCTGTTATTTGTCTCAGTGTTTATGCATCTCTGTGTGTATGTGTGTGTGTGTGTGTGTGTGTATGTGCGTGCTAGTGTGCACATCTGTTTACACTACATTCATTCTTTTGTGTGTCTTTTAATTTTTCAAGGTGTGCGTTGCCTTTTGTCTTTTGTCTCAGCCCCCCCCATCTACACATGGTTACACACGGTAGCAGCGCCTGCAGGAAAGGCCGGCAAAAACGGTTTGTCAGAGCCAGTTAATACAGCACAACACAGAGCGGCGGTGATCAGAGGCGGGTGAGGCAGGAACGACCCCCCACCCCCCCCCCCACCCGCGTACACCGCAGCCACAAACCTGTGACTCACACGGCTGTGGCGTGGAGGAGAAAAACAGCTGGATTTGTGTGTGTGTGTGTGTTTAAGCTGGGTTTTGTGGATTGATTGTTTGTGTGGTTCATATGTTAGCAGAGATATTTCATTTGAAATGATGTTAAAAGGCTGTGCGGCCTTTTTCCCAGGTCTTTTTGTAAAGCGCGGTGTGTTGTGCGTGTTCTGTGTCCAAATGTAGTGTGCAGGTGAGGGTTGTGAAGGAAGAGCGTCCTTGGCCAGAGTGTCCGGGGTAGCTGACTCAGGCCGTGTGCAGACTCCAATCTGAAACGTGTCACGTCCTGATTGGAGTCGGACCGCTTTTATGAAGTATGGACAGCAAAAAAACAAAACGGCTCCGTGCGGATTTTCACAAATCAGTTTTAAATCATATTCAGCGGGTGGTTTGAAATGCAGTCCAGATCGAATTTCTAGATATTTATCTCAGTCTGGTGTCGCAAATTGGACTTTAAACTGTCATTCGCCGGGCTCACGGCAGCACAGCGACGCGGGCCCTGACGGCTGGAAGAAACATGGTGGCATAAATCACCAACGCTCTGTCATTGATGCCGTGGGGTTTGGCAGGGGTGTTCTGCACTGCCATCAGACATTGCTATGGCCCGGAGAGTGACAGGCTTCATCGCCATCATTCATAGCATGCAGCTTGCTCTTCTGGTTCCGGTTAGCACATGTACACGTGCCCATGCCTTTACTACAGCAATCAGTGCAGATGTGGGGAACAAATCAGATCCGACAGCAGTCCAAACCGCCTCATGCTCATGCTCATGCTTTCTCCTTGGCCTGCAGAGGCCTCGGGGCAATAAGTACATGGAGAAAATCTGTTTGTTTGGCAATATAATACAACCACATTTTTATAATTGTAGGACCGGACACAAGTTAACGGTCGCCCCTCACATATTTGTGTAACACGATCAAGGCTCAGCCTTTTCGGTTTTTATTTTTCAAAGCCATCCAGCATATGCCGAATTTCGCCACAAGAGGACACTGTTGCATAACCTCACACGAACAGGAACAACGTTTGGATCTGTGGAAAAATAAAATCCGGGTGAAATCGGTAAAAAACCGAAAAGGCTGAGCCTTGAACATGAATTTGTTTCGGATTGAGATTTCTCCCAGCACCTATGGGTGCCTTGAAAGTTCTGCAATTATTATGCAACTACTATACCTGTGAGCAGGCGTTATATTGAAACCCATCAAGGTGTTTTGAAGGTGATCCCATCCATCCATTATCCAAACCACTTATCCTGCTGTCAGGGTGGCGGGGATGCTGGAGCCTATCCCAGCAGTCATTGGGCGGCAGGTGGGGAGACACCCTGGACAGACCACCAGGCCATCACAGGGGCCCTCGAATAAAAAATTTTTTTTTAAAAAATCGAGATCTCAGAAAAAGAAAAAAAAAGCAAATAAAAAGAATATATTGGGTCCTCCTTAGTTCTCTTCTGGATGTGGATTCCCAGATGCCTTGCCATGCCAAGGAGGGTGGCAGGAATAAACTCATGGGTGATACATTCACGTTTTTTAAAAGGAGCAGATCGGTTTAAACCGACGTTCACCCGGATTTTATGTTTCCACTGATCCAAAAGTTGTTCCTGTTCGTATGAGGTTATGCAACAGTGTCCTGTTGTGGCGACATCCGGCATGCTGGGTGGCTTTGAAAAATAAAAACCGAAAACGCTGAGCCTTGTACATTCATTAGTAAATATTCGTAAATATGTGATATCTGAGGACTTCAGGCGACGATATCATTTATTCACAGGATCGTTACACAAACGCTGATCTTCACCTAATGACTGGTGTCTGTAGTGAAAGAAGGTGACCGAGAAAGTGAACATGTGTAATGGACCTCAAAGTCATTTTGTTAATTACACACACAGCCTCATTCACAAACTCTGTATTCAGTCTGGGTACCAGATAACAGCCCAACTGTTTCATTCCAGCAACTTACCCATGCCCTTAAATACCCCATACACAGCTTTGTACCCCATAACCCTTATTTCTTTAAAAAGCCGAAGGCACCGTCCAGTATCTACGCTCTGAGTTTTGGTTTTTGTGTGAACAGTTTAACAGTCTGTACTCCGTTTTACATCTGTGTGTAGGATTATAAAACTATGGGTGTACAAAAATGTAATTGTGTTATTAATTTATTCATGTTAATTGAGTCAGGACCCCCCCCTCATCTATCTGCTCTGGCGCCCCCCGAGAAACAGGGAACAAGCCGGAAGAAGAAGAAGAATTGAGTCAGGATCCATCATTGACTCCATTCATTCCCTAGCCCTTAACCCTAACCTTGCCCATCCTAACTACACGTCTAACCTTAACCTTTAACCCTAACCTTAACCATCATAACTACACGTCTAACCTTAACCCTTAACCATCATAACTACACGTCTAACCTTAACCCTTAACCATCATAACTACACATCTAACCTTAACCCTTAACCCTAACCTTAACCATCATAACTACACGTCTAACCTTAACCCTTAACCCTAACCTTACCCATCATAACTACACGTCTAACCTTAACCCTTAACCCTAACCTTAACCATCCTAACTACATGTCTAACCTTAACCCTTAACCCTAACCTTAACCATCATAACTACACGTCTAACCTTAACCCTTAACCATCATAACTACACGTCTAACCTTAACCCTTAACCATCATAACTACACATCTAACCTTAACCCTTAACCCTAACCTTAACCATCATAACTACACGTCTAACCTTAACCCTTAACCCTAACCTTAACCATCATAACTACACGTCTAACCTTAACCCTTAACCCTAACCTTAACCATCCTAACTACATGTCTAACCTTAACCCTTAACCCTAACCTTAACCATCATAACTACACGTCTAACCTTAACCCTAACCTTAACCATCATAACTACACGTCTAACCTTAACCCTTACCCTAACCTTAACCATCATAACTACATGTCTAACCTTAACCCTTAACCCTAACCTTAACCATCATAACTACATGTCTAACCTTAACCCTTAACCCTAACCTTAACCATCATAACTACACGTCTAACCTTAACCCTTAACCCTAACCTTAACCATCATAACTACATGTCTAACCTTAACCCTTAACCCTAACCTTAACCATCATAACTAAATGTCTAACCTTAACCCTAACCTTACCCATCATAACTACACGTCTAACCTTAACCCTTAACCCTAACCTTAACCATCATAACTACACGTCTAACCTTAACCCTTACCCTAACCTTAACCATCATAACTACACGTCTAACCTTAACCCTTACCTAACCTTAACCATCATAACTACACATCTAACCTTAACTCTTACCCTAACCTTAACCATCATAACTACACATCTAACCTTAACTCATACCCTAACCTTAACCATCATAACTACACATCTAACCCTAACCCTTAACCCTAACTTTAACCATCATAATTACACGTCTAACCTTAACCCTTAACCCTAACCTTAACGGGTTAAGGTTAGAATTAGGATTAGGACCCTTAAAGAAGTGAGTTCTGGCCAAAATGTCCTCACTTTGCAAAAATGTTCTCGTCCTTTTGTTAAAAACTCAAACTGGTGCTCATAAAGAGAGAAGTACAAGAACACACACACACACACACACACACACACACACACACACACACACACACACACACACACACACACACACACACACACACACTCGGGGAGGGACACAAGTACCTAAGAGAAGTTCATCTTAACCATGTGTTAAAGACACACAAGCTCATAACAGTACATGTCATCCACCTGTGATGTTCAATGCAACCCATCCCATGTGGGAGTATACAAGCACAAAACAAAGAAAGAAAAACCAATCAATTTTCAATTATTAGATCACAGTTTCTCCACGTGAATAACCGAAACAAGTTCACGTGACCAGTTTCTGAAGCACGGTGGCGTTGACGCCTCCCGGTCTTTGAGTTTCGCTGCTAGGGCCATGCCCAGCAACAGAGCTGTTTGAACGTGTGGAGAGTTAAGGCTAACAAACCTTCAGCGTGGCCTATACACCCTGTTATAGAGTTTGAACTATAATTTCTCCAGGTCCATTTGATGGGAGGAATTGGTACAAAAGCCCACTGGAATGTTAACTCACCTTGAATTGGGCCCGCGTTTACAATTTAGCAGCCGTTCTCGTGGCACGCAGGGGCCATTCTGTGCCTCCGTGCCTTTGGCCTGCTAACTATACCTACCAAACCTGCTGCATTGTGGATTTCCCTATCTGCTTTATTGTAACCTTTCACAGGCTGCCTTTCTAAGGTTTTGCATAATAAACATTTCATCCCAGAGAAAAGCCTGCAATCGCTCTCCTTTCACACCAGGCAGTCCGACTTTGAACGAGGCGGAATTGATTTTCAGACAGTGTATTATGTTGCGGGACAATTTGCCCCGTTTCCACTTTTGCGTTGTCTGACATACTCGTTACCGTCTCTTTCTCTCCCTGAAATTGTTTGACTTTCCCTCGTTTAGGGTTATGTACTTACGTGCAAAGCGTGGACACATCGACGTGTCGCGGAAAGTCTGTACAGAATTTGTTAACAAAGACGATGCGAGTCATTTTGACCCGAATACTTCCACGAACAAAGATCTGCACAACAACGCCCGAAATAAAAACTTGTCTCCGATGTATTTTGTTGTCATGGCTGGTCCCAGTTGCCCTGTGGAGGTAAAAAAAGCTTTCCTACACTTCTTCTCACTGCTGCAGCAACAGTCTGTGACAGATGTAGATGGTAAAACTAAGCTCCAGAAGACCGGTGGTCTATCTGATGGTTCTATCGCAGATTCTCAACCGTGATACTGAAATAAAGAAAGAGGCTACCGAGACAGAGGGCAATGTAATTGAAGATCCAGATGTTGAATTTCCTTCATTCAGAGGACGAGTCTCAGCCTCTCCTCCATAAGATGGAAACAGTGGAACACTGCAGCCATCAAGAGGAGGGGGCCATGGACATCTGGAGACAATAATATGAATGGGCACCTTCACCTCTACAAAGCCAAGACAGACTGCCAGCTTCTAATGGTTCCAGGGCCTACACGATTTGCTGTCACTCAAAACTATGACGTTACAGTCGCTTTGTAAGCTCTTCAGGCCACAGCCATTTGAGAAGATGACACTGGACATGGCCAGTATGGAGGGGAGCTGTGGGTTTCATGGACGCCACTGGATCATGTTGACTTGCATGCATACGTCGGACCGCTGATGTTAGCTGGGGTGTACAGGTCAAATGAAGAAGCAGCAACCAGTCTATGGAATGAAGAGCATGGCAGGCCAATATTTCAGGCTGCCATGTCTCTGGAAGCATGCCGTATAATTTCCTTGCTAAGTGTGATACCAGACCTGGTCGACATGAGAGAGATAAACTAGCTACGATCAGGGAGGTGTGGGATAAATGGGAGGACATTCTACCTCTCCTGTACAATCCTGGGGCCAAATGGTGTAAAATCTGTGTCTATTTAGGCGTAGAAATCTGTGTACACACAGAACAGGAAACATGTGTACGCAGTCTTTTCGTCAGATTTATAAAACCCCCTACTGTCTGTAGTCTGTCCCCACGTGTTGTGTCCTCATCCATCTCAACCGGCCCGACATTGTGCACACGTGCGCGAGTCTTCGGTTTTACTGACTGTGAAGTTGAAATAATGGTCGACCAAACTGACGGAAGACAACGCGTGGTGTTTGGGAGCCTCAGCTCCGGCGGTACAGAATGAAACCAGCTGAATGGCAGAGGAGGTTAAAAACGAGTCACACCTGAGGACGGAGGTCACTCTTACTCCCCGATCATACACAATGATCTTTATTTATGTAAAGATCATGCATCGTTTATTTATTTATATAAAGCTCATTATCATTATTTTAATGCTTAGTAAAAGACGTATTTACTCAAGACAGGACAAAATTGAGGCTCGTCAAAAAAAAAAAAATGTCGGTCGCCAGTCAGGCATCACTGTGTAACCATAGTGAAGGTTTATTTTAAACTATATATCATAGCCTAACACAATGTAGTGAAAGAAAAAGGCTCTACATAAACTGTCGCCCAAATTCACACTTTATTATCCTTTATTGCCAACTTGCAACATCACAAAGACTGTATATATGGTACACACGTTCTCCCCGCCCGTGGATCTTTATAGATGTGGAAACCTGCGTGGGAAGTGGCGTGAGTACAGTTTTCATGTGTGCACAGGGGTCGTACATGTGGCCCGCGGTCTTCATGTTGCAGCGGATGAACGCCTTGTTCTGTTCAGAGGGTGCTGTCCTGTTGGGAAAGTTCATGCCTAACCAGCCTGCGTCCCAATACGGACAGCAAATGGAGCTACGCATGAAAAATGCAGATTTACAGTGGGAAGCCAGGAGGAAGAGCAGCTGAGAAGAGGCGGGGCATGTGGCTGGTGCTGGATATGGGGAAGGGGCCGCAAGGTCATTTCATAACATGCGACAACTGCTTCACATCCTACTGAAGTACAGGAGAGAAAGCTGGGAACACATATGTACAGGCCTACTTAGAGACACTGAAAATATCTGAATCATGTTAAATTAAACAGCGTTATCAAGATGCCACAGCTTGTGAGAGAGGATATAAACAGTTGTTAAATAGAATAATAATAATACATAAAAATGATACATAAAAATGAAATAAAGAATAACAACAATAATAATGAATTAAAATTTAATAAAAAGACTGCTGGGACAGGCTCCAGCATCCCCGCGGCCCTGACAGCAGGAGAAGCGGTTTGGGTAATGGATGGATGGATGGATAATAATACATTTTATTTGTGGGCGCCTTTCAGAGCGCACAAGGACACCCTCCACAACACAGTTAGAAACAAGCAGCACTGTATCAGACAGCATAAGATCAAAGCGAAGCAGGGTAGACAATAAAAAGTTAACGCAACATAAATATAAAACCAGCATCTGCACGAAACTCAGTGAAGTGTGGATCAGACTGAATATGCCAGTTTGAAAAGGTGCGTTTTGCGGTGGGACTTGAGGGTTGAAAGAGAGTCGATATCGTGAATGTCTTGTAGGAGAGAGCTCCATAGGCAGGGGCCAGAATGACTGACGGCTCTGGACCTCATGGTAGTCCAGCTGGTGTAGTGAGTTGGAGAGCAGAAGAGGAGGGGGGCGTGTGGATATGAAGGAGCTCAGAAAGATATGAAGGAGCTAGCTTATTAAGGGCCTTAAAGGGTGAGGAGCAGGATCCTCAAGTCAATACGGTATTTAACAGGGAGCCACTGGGGTTGCTGAAGAACAGGAGCAATGTCATCTATGGAAATATGCTTTATATATCACATATATCATATCTCATAGCTCTTCTTTCTGAATTTTCTGCAAAGCCATAATGAAGTGTTTTGACCTGATCCGTTGGCTGTTTTTGAGTGTATTTCAACTGTGTGGGTCAGTTTGACCCGTAACATAATGGATGTAATTTTTTTCAGCATGATATGAGGGTTAAACCCATCTAATGCATTAGTGGATGCCTGTCCTCGATGGCTTTAGTGAAAAGCTTCCTGTGTGTCGGGGTAACACCAGCTCTGAAGTGCATTATCTATGGGCAAAATAAGGAAATCTTGTACTAATTCTCGTGCAGACCGTATTCTCAAGTGCCTGGTAGTACTGCTAATTATATTAATACTGGTGTTTACTGTTGTATTTTCGACAGCAAAAAATGCTCTTAAATTCTGTCCGTTTGCAATTTCCAGTTCTGCATCCATCCATGCATTATCCAAAATGCTTATCATGCTCCCGGGGTCACAGGGATGCGGCAGGCAGGGAGACACCCTGGACAGACTGCCAGGCCATCACAGGGCCAAATCATGCACACACATTCACACCTAGGGACAACTTAGTACGGCCGAGCACCTGACCTACATGGCTTTGGACTGTGGGAGGAAACCGTAGCCCCCGGAGGAAACCCACGCAGACACGAGGAGAACATGCAAACTCCACGCAAAGGACAACCCGGGACGACCCCCAAGGTTGGACTACCCTGGGGCTCGAACCCAGGACCTTCTTGCTGGGAGGCGACCACGCTAACCACTGCACTACCGTGCCGCCAGTTCTGTGTCAATTTTACAAAAAAATAATCATCTTTGAAACAGATTCGATAAGTTTGATGATTAGCCTCGGATGCCGTTGTTCCAGTAAAAACCTCTTTCCATATCTGCTCACCTGGGGGGAAGCATTTGCTGCCTAAAAAAGCAAAAGTAAACGGAAATGAAAGATGATTAAGCCTCCGGTTGCCTGCCTGCGTACGACGGAGTAATTTGTGATTAGAAATTTAAAGACGCAAGAGCGAAACCTTTCTCCGGGCCATAATCTATAGTACCAATCCGCCCAGTCCTTGGCTCCTGTTCAGAGGCCTGGTTGATTTTTGAGTCTGCCCGTTTATAAGTTAAAACAATTTTTTTAATGTATATTTATGAACCGCTTATCAGCTGTAGTGTGGATATGGTACTTTTAAAGCCCTTCAGCCTGCGACGGAGAAACCTCGGCCTACCATTGCTTCAGATGGAGCTGCCCTGACACCGGCTTGGCAGGCTTTCAATTCTGTGCAGCAGTTAATGGTAAAAATAGGCTTCGAAACAGGACCTGAAGTGAACTTGGCAGCCTGAACAATAGAGGCTAATGAGAGCTGTGGACCTCATGCCTGACAGCAGCCATACATCATACCTGTCCAGTGGAGGTGTCCAAATACCCCCACTACAGCCTCAGCACCAACCATATGATGTGCATTTTTACTGTACTAGAATGTTCGTGCTACTGAAAAACAAGTATGCAAAAATTGTCAGTTTTGTTTTTTTGTTTTTTTTGGCTGAATCGGAATCAGTAATACTTTATTCATCCCCGAGGGGAAATTGGGTAATGTAAAATGAAAACTGTAATACGATTCGACCAGACGCTATTCTGAAAGGAAATGCTGACTTTGCATGGTTATCATAGAGATATACAGAGGGGCAGTTTCCGGCCGGCCAAAAGTTCTCAGCAAGGATGGCAGATATCAAAGCAACTGCGTTTGGGGAGCCGGTCTAATGTACATTTGTTGCACAGGGCTTGTTTTTATGTATATGAAAGCCACTTTATTTTCTCATTGTATTCTGGTTTTCGGTCGACGTTGTCCTGGAGAGCGAGGAATGTTCCACCCCACAATGGGAGGTGGTACCGATGGTGATCTACACAAACACCCATGTGGAACCTTTCTAACAGCCGCCCCCAAATGCAGACATTACATTTGCTCCATAGAAAGGTGAAAACAGTCTACCGAGGGGGAGCTGAGGCCCTGGGGTTTCCCTCTACTTCGCCTTCTGGCATGGCTTGCAGGACGACCAGCCGTGCAAACGGTCTGGTGTAGACACGGTCCTGGATCCGCACATCGGCTGACCTGACATGACCATCAGCACTGGGGTGTACTTTGATGGCACGTTCAAGGGGCCAAAAGGCTCGTGGCAGCTGGGGATCGACTAACGTCACAACAGAGTCCTCAGTGAGGCTGACTGGAGTGGAGTGCCACTTTGGCGGGTTTGCAGGCGGGGAAGGTCATTCCTGATGAAAGTAGACCAGAAACGGTCAGCTAGGACCTGAAAGTGCTCCATCGACGACAGCTCAACAGATCGGACTCTGGGTACACCACCTGAGGCAGCGAGGGGTCAGGCCGCCCCATCAAGAGCATGTTCGGTGATATGGGGTCCGGGTCTGCGATGTCACATACATACCCCAGGTGACCGCGGTTACCGCCATCCACGCGTGTTGCCACCTGCACAAAGGAAAAAGATGGCACCTTCAAAAATCATAATCCATCTAAAAGTTGAGTAACCGAGGAAAGAAGAATTATTGACACCAAGAACAGAATAGAATAGACACTTTATTGTCATTGCACATCAAAATATGATGAAACTTTTTTGCCACCATTCTCACCCCAGCAGCATACAAAGTTTTAAATAAATATAGAAACATTAATAAATAAGGTAAGAGTGCGAAAGTATTGTAACGTACACGAATAAGTAGACACGTTAGACCTTGGCTAACGGGTCGGACCCTTTAGTCGACTGGTTAACGTTGTCACCTGTGGTGCAGAAGACACGGGTTCGCGTCCCAGCTGTGGCGGTTCCCGGGCTGAGTTCGTGAAGGACCGTAAGGCCATCGGAAGGGATCCCAGGCTGTGACAGTCCGGCCGGGGATGCTGTATCCCGGAGGAGGGGGGTGGTGTTAAATAGGCTCGCTAGCCCTTGGCTAAGGGGTCGGACCCTAGTCGACTGGTTAACGTAGTCACCCATAGTGCGGGAGACCCGGGTTCGCGTCTCGGCTGCGGCGATTCGCAGGCCCGCACCACGGGTGATGACTACGTTAACCAGTCGACTAAAGGGTTCGACCCGCTAGCCCGGGAATCGCCGCAGTCGACTAAAGCAGTGGTTCTCAACCTTTTTGGGGTCCTGGACCCCCTGCGTATTTTTGATCTACCCTGAGGACCCCTCCACCTGATCTTGGGGGAGGGGGGGGTTGCAATTTGATAGAAACAGTAGAAACTGCATTTTAAATTGCATTATAGCATTTATTCACTCTTTGGGGCAAAAATAAGAGCTTTCAGTTGTAACTTAGATATAGTTAACAAAACAGAATTCTTATGCAGTAACTTTCAGATACATGTAACAAAACAGAATTTTTATGCAGTAACTTTTAACAATGCAAACGGGAGCGAGATCTCTTATTAAAATACAATAAATTACACTTGTGAAACAGATGTAATTAGAGAAAAAAGTCCTGTTACCCTTTATAGTTTAGGTA
This sequence comes from Lampris incognitus, assembly GCF_029633865.1. Classification (NCBI taxonomy): domain Eukaryota; kingdom Metazoa; phylum Chordata; class Actinopteri; order Lampriformes; family Lampridae; genus Lampris; species Lampris incognitus. Next base: position 10,181,973 of record NC_079226.1, read on the forward strand.
GATAAAGGTCTCAGTCACATTTGAGTAAAATAATCCTATTTCTATAAATGTCATAGGATCTTTTTTTAAAGATATTTTATTTTCACGGACCCCTTGCAATTACACCACGGACCACTAGGGGTCCGCGGACCCCCGGTTGAGAAACACTGGACTAAAGGGTCCGACCCGTTAGCCAAGGACTAGCGTGTCTACTTATCCATGCACGTCACAATACTATTATGTATGTGTGCACAAAAGTAAATAAACGTCCTAGGAAAGTCCCATTAACGTCCCCTTTATAAGGTTATGAGAGAAGGTGGGGAGTCACTGCACCTTGCCATCTGTACCTCATCCACGGCTAAACCCCGGCTTTTACAGCGTCCCTGGTAGCCACGCAAACGTGTGATCAACCGGAAGACCAAAACCGGCTTCCGCTATGAATCATGGGTAAACGCGCGAATTCGGGAAGAAGGTAAGATAGTCCGTTGGGGAGAGAAAAAAACAAGTAAAAACTGCAACAACAACAAAAAAACTCATTATTTTCTATAATTAAATTGAAATTTATTACACTTGAATTAATTTCACAAATGTGAACGGAAGTGCTTGCTCCGTAACGTTTGACGCGCAGCAAGTCTGGGCCCGTTCCCGTCCGAGCGTCCTCCGGCCGCTGCACTTGTGCACGGATATGATAAGGAGTGAAACTCCAGGCAAGACCAGCAAGTATTCAGTTTGTATGTGTTCGTCCACCAAGTCGCAGTGAAAGTGACTGTTTGCTGTTCTTGTGTCCGCTGCCTCGACGGGCCCACGGCTGATTTATGCGTCGCCGGCGCCATTACTGCGGTGGCATGTTCAAACCCAGCTGATGGTGGAGCCCAGCAGGAATACTGGGATTGGTGAAGGGTCGTGGACGTTGTGCTTAGCAGCCGACCACCCCGACAAAATAAGTCCTTCTGTGTTAATATGGAAGTGACTTGAGTTTCCTAATATTGATCACACAGGCTTTGGGGAAAAAAAATATTGCACCGCCTCTATCCAACCTTGTGAGCTACAGCTTGCAGATTCCATCTTTTTTTAACAGGGTTTAATGGCTATATAATCAGCATTTATTGTGAATAGAAATAGTGGCAGAAATAGTTGTGTGAATTAGTAATATGTAGGTTAATTGGCAGTTAATTTATATCTGCGTACCGTCCAGAAATGTGCAACGTTGCAACTGCTGGTCGACCAATTTCACTTTCACCCTTTTGGCATGCACTTTATAGAACATGCCAAAAGGGGACTATAGTGCAGAATATGGACTGAGGATATGCATTCCTTAAACAGCCTCTGAAAGCCAGATTTGTCTTATTCAGAATAAAATTACGCTGTGGGACTTTGTGTTATGCTGCAGTTTATAGTAGCTGTGAAAAACCCAAACAATGATTGCAATTGAATATAGTTCTCATTAGGTAAAAAATATGACGTTTTATCAACTTCATATTACAGGACTTTCCCTAATTTTACACATGTGCTGGGTTTTAATGATACCAGAAACAAAAAGTAGTTGATTTTACAATCATTGTTAATTCTCACTTTCACATTCACTTTCTTTACCATTCCAAAAGATAAGAACATTGACATTGTTAAGTCCGAGCAGAAATGTGTAAGTGTATAGTGCAAAATTAAAGGAATAATGATGCTGTGCATTAATCTGTGCCTCGCATTTGTCGGTGTGATCTTACCCAAACTAATATTCTAATACTAACCTAACCTAGTGTAATACTTTTACATTTTAAATTATGTGTTCAAGTGACAAAACGTTAAATTAAAATTAAAGATGTTCTTGACTCATACCATTAACATCACTGTTTTGTCATTTTAATTGCTTCTTCAGAAGACCATCAAACCTCATCTGATATGAAGACAGCGAAGACACCTTGCCCCTACCTACCTTGGTGTCTCATATTCGGGTGCACGGTAAGCGTGTCAGACTTAAGTAGATGTATCAGAGGTTTTTGCAATGCATGTCTCTGTATAAGTTCTAATCTTAATGGCTGTCATTGATCATATCAAACAGGCAGGGGGTACTATTTTGTCAATGACATGGAATGGACATGTAAATTATGTACCACTTTAGCCCTACAAAAGGTGATTTTTTTTAAAGCATTATCGACTGCATCATGGAACCATGCCTTGCCCTGTATACATGTGACTGCCCATGCTCTTTTCAAAGCTGGACTGCCATCTGCTCTCATTTATCAAGACATCATGTGGAAGTTCAATCACGACCACAAGTAATTCTTTCATTCACCTGCCGATCTGTAAAGGATCTGAAAAGGATTATTTTGAACACATCTGAAAGTGTGTCTGTGCAGGGTGCGATCACCAAACAAATGTATATGGGACTTTTGCGACACGCAAACACAGGAAGCATACTCTTCATACTTCACAGGATTTCAGACCAGGTATTTTCTCTCAAGAGCAGTGTAGGGAAACACTTAAAGAACCTGATGTTGAAGCCTCTGAAGACAAGAATGATCACAGTGATGCTGATTAAGCATTAACAAGCTCAGATGTGCAGTCTGAAGAGTGAAGCTCGTGTGATTATGGAGCATAACATCCCTGTTATTGAAATTGGAAAGTCCAGTCCATTATCCAAACAGCTCACCCTGCCCTCAGGGTCGTGGGGATGCTGGAGCCTATGCCAGCAGTCATTGAACGGCAGACGGGGAGACACCCAGGACAGGCCACCTGGCTATCACAGGGCCTAATAAATATAATTAATAATTAATAAAGTATACCAAAATTTAAAAAAAAAGCTTTGAATAGCTATCTATTGCCACTATAATCTGACAGAAAACTCACAACAATATCAATAATCACACCTTATCTTGATGATAATAAAGATATAATTCTAATACTGTACTTTATAGACAAAAATAAAAACGGAACAAAAAGTCTAGAAATGAACGAAAAGATGATGGTATATCTGGAAGTTTGTGTGAGTCTTGGTAGATATCTCTGTGGACATCTACAAAGAACCGATCCAGTTTCACAAAGTGGACCGGCTTAAATCTACTAGAATGCTACATGCAGACAGAGACCACCGAGGAGGCAAGTAAAACGGCATTATGGCAGAATGCTAAGTGGTGAAATTGGAAAGTGTTTATAATGTTTTGCTTCAGTGCGTTGATGAATTGGTAGAGGAGCTTCTCTTCATATCAAATTCTGCACCCAAAACTGCCATAAAAGATAAAATTGTTTCACCTTTAAAGAGCAATACCCACACTATTGATGAACAGTTTGTTGATTCTCTAGTGGAAGAATTGTGCAAATCCAATCCCTTAAGTACAGCATTAAGTGGCGGTGGTCCTCTTTCCTCATCATTCAGAAGAAGACAGTATTTTGAAGAAACATTTGAAGTTGTTGAACCAGTTGAATATATCCTTGAACCAAATGAGAAGTTACCAGTATGTCCCAATTCTTCAGACCTTGCTTCAGATTCTGAAAAAAATAACATCTTAGAGAAAAAGCTCTGAGTAGAGAACAGGACCTGTCATCATCTACTAAATATAGACCATATCACAATAGTACATTTTATAGAGAATTCCTTTTATTTTGAAGAACTATTGATTGCGGTTGTACTGTACATAGATGATTTTGAGGTTTGTAACCCACTGGAAAAAGCATAAAATTACAGCTGTGTGGGTGTTGGGCAAAACCTCTCCGTCATGTCTATCTACTGGTGTTTTTATGCAAAGGAGTTCATAGCAAAAGATTTGGTTACACTGAAGTGCTTGAACCTTTGTTAAGAGACCTTGCTATCTTCGAGCGTGATGGCATCTTTATTTCCAGTGTTGGGCAAAATGTGAAAGGGACTGTGTTGGGTGTAGTCGCTGATGCTCTTGGGGCACACTAAATCAGCGGACTTGTGGAAATTTTTTTGGACTATTCATATGCAGATTTTGCCTTAGAGAGCAATCAGAATTCCAAAGAAAGGAAATGAGGTTATGTGCTTTTCCTGCTCGCACCAAAAAGTAGCATGTCAGTCATTTACTGACTGTTAAAGGAAACCCTGCTTTGACACACTGTTACAGACTAAAAAAAAGGCTTGCCCGTTGACTGAAAATCTGAGCTACTTCCACTGTGTCTCTGGCTACCCACCTAACATATTGCATGACATTTTCGAGGGCATTGTTCCCTTGGAATTAGATCTGTGCTTCAGTGACTTCCATTTCAAAGAAATATTTTACTCATAGAGAACTTAACGGTACCATCAGACAGTTTCTATATAAATGGGCTGACAAAAGTGATTGTCCTCAGTTAGTACCCGCAACCTTCTCAAAATGAAATGCATTTGGAGGGAATGCACATGAAAACTGGACTCTTATGTGACTAATGCCATTCATTATTGGGCACAGAACACCCCTGAATTATTCTGCCTGGCTTCTGCTCATGTCTTTTAAAAGACATTACTGAACTTGTTTTTGCCCCAATCCATGATGACGAAAGAATTGCCTATCTTGACTCAACAATTTCCGAACACCAACGCAGATTCTTGGAAGTATATCCTTATAAAAAAAAGTAATCCCAAAGCACCACTTTTTTGAACATTATCCTGCTTTACTAAAAGCTTTTGGACCAGCAGTAGCTTTCTGGAAAATTAGATTTGAGGTCAAACACAGCTACTTTAAACGGATTGTCAGGCATACTGGCAGCTTTAAGAACATAATTCTACCATTGGCTACAAAGCATCAGCTTATGATTGCCCACCACCTGCATTCCATAACAGACGTGCCTGCTCCGAGTGTTGTAATAGTAACATTAGTGCCACTAGATGTTCTGCATGCAGATGTTAAGGAGCCGATCAGGTGTCTTGTCTCCATGGCAGTCTTATGTACAGCTGGCTGACATGGTTACCTTCTAGGGAACCAGATACCCTAAAGCCGGGGTCGGCAACCTATGGCATGCGTGCCACCATTGGCACGTGGCAGCATAATCATTGGCACGCGGGCAAGAGAGTGAATTTTTTTTTTTTTTGAAGAAATGTTTAATTCGCCTCGCAGGTGCATTGACTGCACGGCCTTTCGCTCACGGCCTGATGTCTCCCGCTCGAACGTCAGAGTGGCCACGTTTCAGCGGCCAATTAGGTAGCGCTTCTCATGAATATTAGTTAACCTTCCCCTGCCATCATACGTTTCGAAAATTCGCCTCCCACTCATATTCTAATGCAGCGGTTCAAGATCGGTAATGGCACTATGGCAGCCCCGATAGCTAAGAAAGCTAAAAGAGACATTCGGCCTTTCCATCCCTCATGGACAGAGGAGTATGGTTTTGTTGCTCAGAAGGACCGTGCTGTGTGTGCTTTTTGTTTTGAAAACATTGTTTGCCGAACGTCAAGTGTTAAACGCCATTTTGAGACAAAGCAAGAGAAAACTTTCAAGGATCAGGCAGACAAGGCAGAATCCATCCGACGTGCGGTGTCCAGTTATGGAAAGCAAGCTAGCCACCTCAAACTCTTTGCCGCTGGAACAGCTAAAAACCATGCGACCGAAGCGAGCTATCACATTGCTCACTGTATTGCTAAACATGGAAAGCCGTTCACTGATGGTGATTATATCAAGGAGGCTTTTCTATGTACCTCAGATGTTCTGTTTGATGGCCTACCAAACAACGAAGCAATCAAGGCAAGAATACAGGACATTCCCATGTCAGCTAGAACGGTAGAGCGGCGCATCAAGGAGATGGGATGTAATGTCAACGAGCAGCAAACAGCTGGGCTGAAAGATGCGGTGGTGTTTAGCAGAGCCCTTGACGAGAGCACCAAAGTAAATGACATGCCACGTTTGGCAGTCATGGCAAGATATTGTGATGATTCGGCTGTAAGAGAGGAGCTCTGCTGCTTAAAGCCAATGTCTGAGACAACAAAAGGTGAGGACATAGCCAAGGTGTTTAAGGAACATTTTGAGGAGCAAGGAATTGACATCAGGAAGATCTTCGCAGTGACAACAGATGGCGCTCCTGCCATGGTCGGGAAACAGAGGGGAGCTGTCAGATTAATCGAGGAAGAAGTTGGTCACCCCATCATGAAACTCCACTGCATGATTCACCAAGAAAACCTATGTGCAAAGATGTCAAAATCAGATTTTACGGGGTCCGTGGTGGTGTAGCGGTCTAAGCATTGCCTTTGTGTCGATACAGTTGCCCACTGGGGACCGGGGTTCGCGCCCCGGTCTCGTCAGATCCGACTATGGCCGGACTCGATGAAGCAGCAATAATTGGCAACGCTGTCTTCGGGAGCGGGGTGGAGTCGGCTTGTGTTCGTCACATGAATGGGTCTCTGTGTGTCGGAAAAAGCAGTGGTTCGGCCAGTCCCTGCTCGAGGAAATGGACTGCGCTTACAAAGATATCCCTCTCCACGCAGCGGTTAGGTGGCTAAGCTGCGGAAAGGTTTTGGTGCGGTTTGTCGGCTGCTTTGATGCCATCAAGGCCTTCTTGGCTGAAAAAGGCCAAGACTACCCCGAACTAGAGGAAGAGAAGTGGCTTGTGAAACTTGTGTTTCTCAGGGATATTACGTGACACCTCAACTTGCTCAATCTCCAGCTGCAAGGTGCAGGACAAACTGTTTTGGACATGTTCGAAACATGGACGGCTTTTGTCGGCAAGCTAGTACTCTTTTCAAGAGACGTTGCTACCTCCACCTACCTTCCGCTACTTCAGACATGTAAGGGAGCTGCCCTCACAGCACAACATCAGCAGCAATACTGCTGAACTAGGCGAATACATGCGCGAGCTTGAGTCGGAGTTCACAACACGATTTCAGGACTTTTAGAAGTATGGACCCATGTTCTCTTTCTTGATCAAGCCCGACAGCTCTGATTGACATGAGTGGGACTTATCTCTGATAGACTGGTTGCACACACAGGACATGGAAATGCAGCTGATTGAGCTGAAGAGTTCAACACTGTGGGTGACCAATTTTGCAGTGCTACGAAAACCACTAGAAACCACGGCAGTGCAGCATCATGGAACCTGCATCCTCACCTGCAGGGCATCTGCACCGGAGAAGTTCAGCTGTCTCCGGAATGCTGCAGTGGCTTTGCTGACAGTCTTCGGACCAACGTACCTCTGTGAGCAGATATTCTCGCACATGAAGTACGTGCTCAGCCCCTCCCGCAGTTGTCTGACAACCCACCACTCCGAAGCATGTGTGCAACTTCAAGTGACCAACTACAATCCCGAGATAAAGGATCTCAGCAAAGCAAAGCAGGGCCAGGGATCACACTGACTGGTGGGCATGTTTATTTGTAGTAGCCTACACTTGGGTTTGCATGTAGGCTAGCTGTTCATCTCTTTTTCCCCCAACTCGGATGTAGATGTTCTCATGAGGATGGCAGCATTCTTGTATAGTAGCCTACTGGTATTTCTGTTTGTTACACTTGAATCTCCCTTTTTGCTCGGAATGCACTTGGTAAATTAGTGAATTGAAAGCAGCATTTTGAAATGATAGGTTGCCGTGATAATAGCTGTTGTTTTTTGAGGGGGATGTGCACATGCATTGTGAGTGAGTAGCAGACTTAAGTAAACAGTGAAACTTGCTCCTGTGTCAAACCTCTCCCTTACTTTCTGTAATGCATATGTTTATTGCTGATGAACAAGATTAATAAAAATGTTCATTACAATGTCCTGATTGAGATCTTAAAAAAATGTTGATATGGCACACTAATTCACCGAACATTTCAAATTGGCACTTCATGGCAAAAAGGTTGCCGACCCCTGCTCTAAAGCCATGATGGTGGCCTATGGTTGTACTGCTGCTCTTCCTGATTGTGCAGAGATTGTGCAGATTGCCTTTCTTGGATAAAGTGTACATTTCATTGTGAAAACACAGATTTCCTGGCACGATGAACACTATCTGGTATTTCATTTAGAGAACACAGGCCACGTATCTCTTATCAAACAACAGAACCTTATTGATGTTTGTCCTTTGTCAGCCTATACTGCCTCCAGTGCTGAGCACCACAGTATCATAACGGTTTCTTCTTTATCTCCTTTTTACCTGCAAGTATGGAACAAACTGTGAGACTCTGGGTCCTCATTGGTCATGAAATCAAGAAACACACTCCTCAATGGTGACATAACCTCAGCTGTGAATGCGTTGGTTGAAGTTATCAAAGACGGTCATTCCATTACCACAGAAATAAGTCTTCAGTACAGAGATAAGGACTTTGACGACCTCATCACCCTAATCTCTACAGATGACCTGAAAGATAAAAACACATTAAAGATGTGTGTGTAACACAAACCATTGTCCCCCAGGAGGGCACCCCCGGTACATATGATGTGTGTGATACACACTCGGTGGATTCACAAGACCCTGTGATTCTGAGCCCTCCTCCTTCAGAAAGGCAGGATCCACACCCTGCTGTGTTTCGCATTCCAACTTTCTCCCACAATAGTGAGCATGTTGTGAGACAATGCAGTGAGATTTGTTCAAGAGTTGGTACACCACTGACATCACCAACTGTCAAACGTGGCATTCTGGAGCACCTGGCAGAGGCAATCTTTTCCTACTTATCCCAATTATGCCAGGAGGTCTGCAGTAGCACAAGCGCTAATCGAGAAGCAGACCTGCTTGAAGGAACCTGGCTCTTTTAATGGATGTTATGGGTGGCGGCAAAGCCTGAAACACAAATGTGGAAACTACCGGACAAAACATAAAGTACTGGGAAGCCGTGACCTCCGGGTAAACTTACTGAAACAAAATGAGGGTAACAGAAAAGCTGCAAAAAATGTCCAAGAAACCAAGGAAGGCAGAAATTAATTATCTCCCCCGCACCCAACTGGTGAGATGGATGACACACTTGAGGGTGTAAGACCTGAACTTATTGAAGCCAGAAAGAGAAAGGATATAAATTACATGATGGCCAAAACATGCAGCTGGAGAAGACGGGAAGTGGTCGCCCAGTCCCTGCGGGTTGCAGAATTTAAGGAAAGATGGCCTGCCCTCTTTGAAGCATTCCAGGTAGAGAAACTGATGTGTGGGTGTGTAAGAGAAAGAAGGACGGGTCCTGACGAGATTTCTTAAAACAAATTTGATTATTGTGTCCACTTTGTCCAAATTCCTCTAAATCGTGAAACAACTGCCTCCTATGACAAATATTCAAAGCACACATGCTCTGCTTCTGCATGATCTTTTTAAAGAGGTACCAAACACAAATGTGATTTTTGAGCTGTAAACTAAATGATACGACTGTACGGTGATAAAACACATCAGCGCTGGTGTTAATAAAATGTCTCAACAAATGTATAAAAATAGGCATTTCATGGGTTGAAAATGACGATTTATCTACGTCATGAAATGTTAAAAAAGAAGAATGTTAACGCCCTCTAATCAGAGGGGGACTCGGCTACCCCTTCTGTCTGCAGCTCATCCACGTCGTGGGGTGGTGTCTGACGCCATGCTGGAAGGCAAAGCCAGTGGAGGGCACCACGGCGGTGTGCGGCAGCGACTCTGGACACGCGCCGGGCCCAACTACTCCTGCCTCACACAACCACATCCACCCCCAGACCCCTGCTCACTTTTTAGCATTTTTCAAAATTATGCAGTGGGCGGAGTTAGGCTTAGACCTGGGGGAGGAGTTACACTTTAACATGACCCCATTTATATGGAAGAAAGCCAAAAATATTAAAAATGTTTCTTACTTTATGTGAGTTTTACAAGTTAAATGCAAAGGCAATTGCACAAATTATTAACAAAGTAAACAAAAAAAGTGTCCAGTTACGGTGACGCGTGTCAAACACGGTTGACTTGTATTGACAAAGAGGAACGCAGGGCATAGTTGAGACCATGACTGTTCAAAATGACACCCTACTTCCAGGCAAGTGAATTATTTCGACCTTCCCCTATTTTATTTCAGCGTCTCAATTTTCAGCGTGACATTTTGGTAGTGTATTGTACCCCAAAAGTTCCCAAAATGCAACAAAAAAACTGACGCTGTACCTTTCAGTGATGGAACAGATAATTCTGTCATTCGTGTGCTTCAGAAATCTCAGTTTACTACTCCCTGTACAGTGAACTACCTAGTGTTAATGATGTAGGGAATAGTGATAAAGTGAACAAGGGGGGGATTTTGGTGACCCTAAACAGACTATTTGATTAGCAATTTGCTTAACACGTACAACAACATCAAAATTTACACAGTGGAGCAGTATTGGGTTGTACTAAACCGGCTGGATTGCCAGCTCGTCTGCTCAGCCTGGCCTCACCTTTCCAGACCGTCTCCCTGGACAGCCGTTCCAATCAGCCAACTATCCACACCTTCACCAGCCACCTTTTACCGTCTACAATAAATCCTCATCTTGTAACGTTGTTTTGAAAGGTGCGATATAAATCTCTGCTAGCACTTTCGGCTGCTCCCGTTAGGGGGCGCCACAGCGGATCATCCGTTTCCATCTCTTCCTGTCCTCTGCATATTCCTCTGTCACACCAGCCACCTGCTTGTCCTCCCTCACCACATCCATAAACCTCCTCTTTGGCCTTCCTCTTCTCCTCTTACCTGGCAGCTCCATATTCAGCATCCTTCTCCCAATATACCCAGCATCTCTCCTCCACACATGTCCAAGCCATCTCAATCTTGCTTTTGCTCCAAACCGTCCATCCTGAGCTGTCCCTCTAATATACTCGTCCCTAATCCTGTCCTTCTTCGTCACTCCCAATGAAAATCAGCATCTTCAACTCTGCCACCTCCAGCTCCCCCTCCTGTCTTTTCATCAGTGCCACTGTCTCCAAACCATAAAACATAGCTGGTCTCACTACCATCTTGTAAACCTTCCCTTTAACTCTTGCTGGTACCCTTCTGTTGCAAATCACTCCTGACACTCTTCTCCACCCACTCCACCCTGCCTGCACTCTCCTCTTCACCTCTTTTCTGCACTCCCCGTTACTTTGGACAGTTGACCCCAAGTATTTAAACTTGTACGCCTTCATCGTGCGATATGAAGTTTTTATTATTAGTATTAGTATTATTATCTTTACCTCCAACCTAGTGTCTGTATCTGCTTTTGGGTCCAAAGAAAACCTAACCGTAACCCTAAACACAACCACCACCTAACGCTATCCTCAACTAATACCTAAACTGTATGTCATTAATATTCATAAATGAGGCTGAATGTTCAACATTAGAGTCTATGGAACATCCACTGAATGTCTATACTGGTGCCCAAGTGTACTTTGTGTGTCACATGACGATATATGATGTGAAAAATCTTTTGTCGTTGAGCATCCAGGCCAGCAGATCACACATTCCTTCATCTATCAGATCGTAAAAAAATGGCAGAATGTAACAACGCCACCAACAACAACAACAATTCAAAGATAAAAATAAGAGGTAGATTTGAAATGTCAGAATCAGTTACTTTTGTTGCCCAAAATGATAGATTACCAGCGACCTGTCTCGGTGACATTTGTTGCGAGACATGAAACGAGGACAGCCGGGACCTCTTGTAAGATGAGATGAGATAAGATACTTTATTGTTATTGTGCGCTCGCAATGAAATTACATTTGGTGACTCTCAGACCAGCAGCACTAGACAGGGTAAATGATTTACCAAAAAAACAAAACAAGATAAAAACAAGGACAAGCAACATTAGTATAAACAAGCGAGGCCGTAAAAAATAAGTGAGGTAGCAAAAAATGATAACGAGACAATAAAAGATAGCAGTGGCTTTTAAAGTTCAAAATAGTGCATGGGATTATTGCACATAGTTGTTCATATTGCAGCGGCTTTAGTAGCAGTTAGTCCTCAGCAGCTATAGGCAGGCGTGTGTGTGTGTGTGGGGGGGGGGGGGGTTGGGGGGGCGATGGAGGCTACAGCTCTGGGGAAGAAGCTGTTCTTCAGTCTGTTAGTCTGGGTTTTGACGGTGCAGTATCTTTTCCCAGATGGCAGGGAAACAAACAGACAGTGACCTAGGTGGGTTGTGTCTTTGCTGATGTTGCCGGCTTTCTTCTGTAAGCGGCCAGCATACACAGCATCCAGGTCTGGGAGCACAGCTCCCACGATCCTCTGTGCTGTCTTTACCACCCGGGCCAAGTCCTTCCTGTTCTTGGCTGTGCAGCTGGCATACCACACTGTGACACATTGACAGAGGATGCTTTCTATTGTGCTTCTTTAAAAGTTGACCAGCAGCTGAGAGGGGAGACCGGCTTGTTTAAGTTTCCTGAGGAAGAAAAGCCTCTGTTGTGCTTTCTTCACCAGGTGGGAGGTGTTGAGTGACCGTGTGAGTTCTTTAGTTATGTGGATTCCCAGGAATTTGATGTTATCCACAATATGCACCTCTAAACCATTTATGTGCAGTGGGGGTGGGGTGGTCTTCCTGGATCTCCTACAGTCCACAATGATCTCCTTTGTTTTACTGGTGTTCAGGATCAGGTTATTGTCTGAACACCACCGAGCCAGATGTTGGACCTCCTCTCTATAGTGTGTCTCCTCGTTGTAGGTCATGAGTCCCACTATAGTGGTGTCATCAGCAAACGTCACTATAGTGTTGGAGGAGTGAATGGGGGGACAATCGTGGGTGAAAAGGGTGAAGAGGGCTGGGCTGAGCAGACAGCCCTGTGGCACACCGTCTTGCTGGTACCCTGTTCAGGATGAGGGTTGATGATGTATGGTTACCTATCCTGACATTTTGTGGTCTGTGAGTGAGAAAGTCCATAATCCATGAACAGAGTGAGATGGTTAATCCTAGGTTGCTGAGTTTGTGTACCAGTTTAAGGGGGGGTTATCATATTGAAAGTGGAGCTGAAGTCAGTAAAAAGCATCCTAACATATGTGTTTGGATGCTCCAGGTGGGATAGGGTTGTATGAAGTGTAATTGAGACTGCGTCCTCCATGGATCTATTCCCCCAATAGGCAAATTGGTGGCTGTCCAGATCTGTGGGGATGATGTCCTTGATGTGAGCAAGTATAATCCTCTCAAAGCACTTCATAATAACTGGGGTCAGGGCAACTGGGCGATAGTCATTGAGGCAGTTGACTGCTGTCTTCTTGGGTACAGGTACAATGGTGGTGGATTTAAAGCCGGTGGGGACTACAGCCTGTTGTAAGGAGAGGTTGAAGATGTCGGTGAACACCCTGTTAGTTGGTCAGCGCATGTCTTCAGTGTGTGGCCCGACACTCTATCTGGTCCTGCCGCTTTGGCGATATCGATTCTCCTCGGGGTGGATTTCACCTGATGGTACTGAAGGACCAGTGCATGTTCTTCCTTGGACAAGGTCATTTAGGCCCTCACTCCGCTGTTCTGCATTTCAAAGCACGCAAAGAACTGGTTAAGCGTGTCGGGGAGTGCACTGCCACGGGTGATGTGTGGGGTGCAGCATTTGTAATCTGTTATTTTTAATACCTCTCCACATGCTCTGGGGGTTGTTGTTGTGTGTAAAGTGCCCCTCAATGCACTGCTTGTACCTGGATTTAGCCTCTCTAATGCCCTTCTGTAAGTCCCTCCGGGCATTTTTGTAGGCCAGCATGTCACCTGTCCTGAAGGCAGCATCTCGAGCCCTGAGCAGAGACCGCACATTCCTGTCTAGCCATGGCTTCTGGTTTGAAATACCTTGATGGTTTTGGTGGTTTGTGCTGTCTCAGTACAGAAGTGAATGTGGGCCAGGACGGCTGAATTGTATTCCTCTAAGTCTGCTCCCTGTGCAAACACTTCCCAGTCTGTGCTTCCAAAGCAGTCCTGCAGTCGTGAGGTGGGCTTCCTCACTCCAAACTTGGTAATCACTTGGTAACTTGTAATCACTCCATTTGTTTTTGCTTTGTCAGTGTGCATACAATATTCAACAATTCATATATAATCTATCATAGAATCTAATCTACATAATCCATTCATTTCCATGTCCTGAGCACCAGTCTGCAATACCGGAAGTCAGCACGCCCCTGTCCCTGCCTTTGCTGCTGCCCTGCACCCTACCCCAATACTCATCCCCATGGGAGAAGGGTCCACGAGATAGTAGCTCCATGTTGCTTTTTTTGCGCTGGGCCCAACCGGGCTCCATGGGCCAAGGCCTGGCCACCAGATGCTTACCGGCGAGCTCCCCTTCCCAGGTCTGGCTCCAGGACGGGGCCCCAGTTTCCCTTTCCGGACAAGGTGCTGTAGTTCTGCTGTTGTAATTTCATTGGGTTTGTAGGGAAGTACTCTTAGTCTGGCCCCTCTCCTGGAAGCAATTTGCCTTGGGAGACCCTACCAGGAGCTATTGCCCCCGACAACACAGCTGCCAGGATCACCGGGACACCCAAACCCCTCCACCACGTTAAGGTGGTGATTCTCGGAGGGTATTCTGGGGATGAGTTGTTGCCTCAAGTGAAGGAGTTCAAGTATCTTGGGGTCTTGTTCACGAGTGAGGGTAGGATGGAGCGGGAGATCGACAGGCAGATTGGTGCAACATCAGCAGTAATGCAGACATTGTACCGGACCGTTGTGGTGAAGAGGGACCTGAGCCGGCAGGCAAAGCTCTCAATTTACCAGTCAAACTTCATTCCAACCCTCACCTATGGTCATGAGCTTTGGGTAGTGACCGAAAGGGTGAGATCGCAGATGCAAGCGGCTGAAATGAATTTCCTCCGTAGGGTGTCTGGGCTCAGCCTTAGAGATAGGGTGAGGAGCTCGGAGTAGAGCTGGTGCTCCTTCACATCGAAAGGAGCCAGTTGAGGTGGTTCGGGCATCTGATTAGGATGCCTCCTGGGTGCCTTCATTGGGAGGTTTGCCGGGCACGTCTAAGTGGGAGGAGACCCCAAGGTAGACCCAGAACTCGCTGGAGGGACTACAGGTCCAATCTGGCCTGGGAACATCTTGGGGTCCCCCAGGAGGAGCTGGAGGGCATTGCTGGGGTGAGGGACGTCTGGTGTGCCCTATTTAGCTTGGTGCCACTGCGACCTGACCCCAAAGAAGTGGCTGATGATGAGATGAAATGAGATAATGTATTCATGAATCACCTCTTTCTTCATCATATATATATATATATATATATATACACATTTATTTCTGATTTTCCCCTTTTTCTCCCAATTTAGTGGCCAATCGATCCGTATTTTAGTTCAAACACCCACCCTCATACTGCATGCGTTCGCCAACTGCATCTCTCCGGCCGGCAGTCTCGAAGAAGACGCCTCACCACTTTTGTGACAAGGCGAACGCAGGCCGAACCACTGCTTTTTCCGACACACACAGAGACGCATTCATGTGACAAACACAAGCCGACTCCACCCCCCTCCTGAAGACAGCGTTGCCAATTATTGCTGCTTCATCGAGTCTGGCCATAGTCGGATCTAACGAGACCGAGGCGCGAACCCCGGTCCCCAGTGGGCAACTGCATCGACGCAAAGCCGATGCTTAGACCGCTACACCACCGCGGACCCGTTTCTTCATCGTGTCTATTTTAGTGTGATGATCCTGCTATCTGAAAACTGTATAAAACCAGGAGTCTACTGACCATAAGCGGTGAGCCTCTCATTCTTGTTTGTTCTAGCGGGAACTGGGAAGTCGGAACCAAAGTTTGGTTTGTGGTTTCAGCATGGTAGGTAAGCGAGACGGTTGAATGGGATTGGCTGTTTGTTGCCAGGCGATGTGTTGCTCATACTACTCAAAAGTTCAGCATATCTCAACTTTTTACAGGTCGCGGCCTTGCCCATCATAGTGATAGCCCCAAGTGTGTCCTGTGTCGCTCGCTCGCATAGAAACTGAATTGAGTCTGCCAACGAGTTGCCCGAGCTGCATCATGTCTGAATGCGGCTTAAGACATATGATAGACAAGTTGTTGTGTATGTAAACTGTTGCCATTCAATACTGCAACAATAATGTGCATTTGAGTAGACTGACATGTAGCACGATACAACAGTGCCGAGTAGCATATTGGTCCAATGTACCTCGAGTTATCGCCAGAGATTAGGCAAAATATTGTGCTGTGGAAAGTCTGGCATCCCTTTAGGTTGTACTTGTGTTATTTGAAGTTTTAGATTAGGAGAGCTTCCGCGCACTTACTGGATAACGATTAACATTTATAAGCTATGCAGACAATTTTATTTTCCGTTGGATGGTGAGGTTCAGATATTTTTCCCCCAACTCTCCCTCTGCTCCTCTGCTTATCTGTCTCTTTCACGCTCTCTCTTTTCATGCTCACAGATTTTCAGAGTTCAGACTCCATTTCCCCCTGAACCTTTTCCAACATCATTTCCTCTCCCTCCGTATCAAAGCCAACAATGGTAGTTAATTTGTCTCAGCACTAGGCTAGGTAGCTCTCGGTATCGCCATCAGTCGCTCTATCCTATTCTTTGTCCTCTCTCTCTCTCTCTCTTTTCCTCTCTCGCTCTCTATCTGGGTTGATATGCGGTAGCAGGGGGAAAAAAAGACCCAACGATGAAATCAGCATAAAAGCGGGTCTGACTGCAGAGTTCATTGGCTTATTCTGTTGCAAAGTGACAGGTGAGACCCACAGAGAGAAAGACACAAAGATGAAGAGACGGCGAGACAGAGACAGAAAGAGAGAGAGAGAGAGGTATAAAGAGATTAATCGTGGTACTGAGAGCTGCCTGGCACTGGGTCTAATTAACTGCTATTGTAGGCTTCAACACAAGAAGGTGGGGAAGTAAAACTATTTAGAAAAAAAAACAAAACAAAACAGGAATTTCAACTCTGAGGAACCGTAATGGAGAGAGTGATAGGGACGGAGCAAACAAAAGGAAGCGAAAAGGGGAGTGAGATTACAGCAGATATTGAGTTCTCCATCCCACGATTATATTGTCATGATTACATTCAGCCGAGCATCTTATCCTCTCTCTCTCTCTCTCTCTCTCTCTCTCTCTCTCTCTCTCTCTCTCTCTCTCATATGCTCGAGGGAGCCATATTTTCCCCTACCCAGTGATTTGTGAGGTGCCATCAGCATTGTGCTGGGATCCAGCCTGCTGAGATCCAATTTGCATGTGTCCAACCTGCAGCCAAATGTGTGGCACCAGCCTTCACGGCCATATGAAATACTGTTAGCTTCTACATTGCCCCTCCCTCCCAATCCCTCCGACCCCACTCTCCCCTTAACCGAGCAAAGGACTTCATCGCCCCGAGTGGAAACAGGAAAACGGCACCTGTGTGTGTGTGTGTGTATATATATATATATATATATATATATATATATATATGTGTGTATATGTGTGTGTCTGCGACAGCGGGAAGAAAAGAAGAAGGCGAGGTTAGAGAGGAGGCGTAATCATCTGCAAGTATATGTGTGTTTAACATGTGTAGGTGGTTTCTCTTTGTGTGTGTGTGTGTGTGTGTGTGTGTGTGTGTGTGTGTGTGTACATGCGACGAGTTTAATCAGTCAGTTCAACCTTCAACTTAAAGATAATTGGGACGGGGCGTCCGGGTCGCATAGCGGTCTGTTCCGTTGCCTACCAACACGGGGGTCGGCGGTTCGAATCCCTGTGTTACCTCCGGCTTGGTCAGGCGTCCCTATAGACTCAATTGGCCGATGTGAGTATGTGTCCTGGTCGCTGCACTAGCGCCTCCTCTGGTCGGTTGGGGGCGCGTGTTCGGGGGAACTGGGGGGAATAACGTGATCCTCCCACATGCTATGTCCCCCTGGTGAAACTCCTCACTGTCAGGTGAAAAGAAGCGGCTGGCGACTCCACAGGTATTGGAGGAGACATGTGGTAGTCTGCAGCCCTCCCCGGATCGGCAGAGCAGCGACCGGGATGGCTCGGAAGAGTGGGGTAATTGGGAAGGAAATCTAAAGGGGAAAAAAAGAGAATTGGGACATATGACAGCATATCAGTACGATATGTGTTACAATGCATATCTGTATGGTTCACCCCCCAGAGACTCTAGAAATAATATCACAATTTCTGTGCTGTGGATTAATTACTTGTTGTATTTTATACAACACACACACACACACTTCCCTGTGTTTGTGCGTGCACACATATTAGACTGAAATGTCTCCCGTATGAAAATTGAATTATTAAGATATAATGGATTATTTCATATCTCATTATTTCATGCAACTCCCCAATTAGAGCTGCCAGGATTTGGGAGCCCGGCCAAATTAAAACCAATAATCCCAGTGGAACTGTGGGATTAGCCTAACAGGGGGGAAATGTTTCTATTAGTGAGGTATTAGCAAAGTCTGGCCCCAAATAGCTAAAGAGCGACGAGAACGAGAACAATAATACAGTCGTCAGTCTTGTGTTTTACAGATTACAGGTGTAGTCGGTTGCGGTGTAAACACAAGATTTCACCTCCCCGTGGCCAATGCTCATTAATGTGAATAGGAAGCCTTGCTCGGGCTACATCCTGGGTTGAAGGTTGTTTGACTTTATGAATCTGTGTCTTTAACCACGAGGGACGATCGTCAACTTAGCACCGAGACCTCGGGTAAAGTGTAAATACTTGAACACGGTGCCTGCTGTGCTTTTCTTATATGTCCTTGGTTTGCTGACTGAGCACACGTTCTCTTTTCTTTTCTTTTGGGCAGAACCTTTCCTACCGGCGGTGTTGTGGAGAATAAAAAAGGTGGGTAACGTCCGACCTTTAAACAATGATTTGTCATCATTGGACAACAAACTACTAACATAGTCCATGTTTTCAGTAAAAGCCTCAATTTATGTGTATTCCAATTGAAATACATGGTTTACTTTGTATACTATGCATTTATGTAATGCAGATTTTAAAAAGGTGGGTAAATGGCACAGCGGCGCAGTGGTTAGCGAGGTCGCCTCACAGCAAGAAGGTTCTGGGTTCGAGCCCCAGGGTAGTCCAACCTTGGGGGTCGTCCCGGGTCGTCCTCTGTGTGGAGTTTGCATGTTCTCCCCATGTCTGTGTGGGTTTCCTCCGGGGGCTCCGGTTTCCTCCCACAGTCCAGAGACATGGAGATCAGGTGAATCGGCCGTACTAAATTGTCCCTAGGTGTGTGTGTGGGGGGGCCCTGTGATGGCCTGGCGGCCTGTCCAGACTGTCTCACCGCCTGCCGCCCAGTGGCTGCTGGGATAGGCTCCAGCATGCCCATGACCTTGAGAACAGGATAAGCGGTTTGGATAATGGATGGATAGATGGGTAAACTGCATTTAATTGAGTTTACCCTCCACTGCCCTGTTTCCTGTTCTGCACCACCGTGGTTCTGCAGATCCATGTTCAGTCGTGTGTGTCCAGTGCAGGGTACAGGCTTGTACTGGTGGTCTATCAACACTTCTCTACACACTGGAATTCAGCAAGGGTTAAGTGCCTTGCTCCAGAGCACTTTATTTGTCAGTTCACTTCATGCACTCGCGTACATGAAATGAAATGACATGCCGTTTCTTCCAGCCCACAGCAGTGCAACACAAAGACAAAAACACACCCAAAAACTACTAGAACACAAGTACCCAAACGAACACATATATCAAAACTAAACAAAAAAAAATCACTGTCCAAGGGAACGAACGCCAGCCAGGGTGACTGTCGGAGCCGCCGGTCTGCATGGGCTAGCAGTTAGCTTAGCCCACCCCGCTTCTGCATCCTGTCAAGACCGCCCTTGGCGTTTCCTCCTCGGGTGCAGCTCCGGGCAGGGGCCGTGGTCCCCGGGCCCACCGGTCTAACCAAACAAAGCTCTCCCAGCCAGAGACCCTCGACACACCTCCCCGCACTCCTCACGACGACCCCAAAAACCAGATGAGGCCGTCACCAGACCGCCCTCGGTGTTATCGGAGCCGGCGGTCTGCCGAACTTTCACTACTTTACACAAAATGTCATCAGTTTTTGTCAGTCTCACTGCGTCACACTTCCTCTGTGATAAACACACACGAACAGGTGGCTGCTGCTCACAGTGTGCTGGCCTGCGGTGGCATAACTCTGACCATTGGGAGCTCTTCCTCAACACCCAAGGTCGCTGTATCATTAATCTGTCACACACACACACTCACACACACACACACACAGATGCAGGCGGACACATGGGTAAACACACATCACATACCCTCACATCCTTTATGAGGGTATCAGGGAGGGAACAACGCCAATTTGTTTCACTGCTGATTTCTCATTATCCTTGTGGCAGTTAAAGTGACCCTCTGACCTTAATGTGTGTGTGTGAGAGAGAGAGAATATGTATTATGTTTATGGGACTATAAAAAGTTCTTAATGACTGTGTGTAAAGGAAATGAGTTTGTTAGAATAGAGGGTGAAAACTTTTGACGGTTGGTCATATTGAATGGACGAGGTGACCTAGTGCTGGGACTGTCTGGGTTTCTGAGCTGTTTGTAGATCAGTGTGTTCTTCCATTACAGTTGCTGAACTGTGTCAAAGCCATGGATATATATATATATATATATATATATATATATATATATATATATATATATATATATATATATATATACACTACCGTTCAAAAGTTTGGGATCACATTGAAATGTCCATATTTTTGAAAGAAAAGCACTGTACTGTTCAATGAAGATAACTTTAAACTAGTCTTAACTTTAAAGAAATACACTCTATACATTGCTAATGTGGTAAATGACTATTCTAGCTGCAAATGTCTGGTTTTTGGTGCAATATCTACATAGGTGTATAGAGGCCCATTTCAAGCAACTATCACTCCAGTGTTCTAATGGTACAATGTGTTTGCTCATTGGCTCAGAAGGCTAATTGATGATTAGAAAACCCTTGTGCAATCATGTTCACACATCTGAAAACAGTTTAGCTCGTTACAGAAGCTACAAAACTGACCTTCCTTTGAGCAGATTGAGTTTCTGGAGCATCACATTTGTGGGGTCAATTAAACGCTCAAAATGGCCAGAAAAAGAGAACTTTCATCTGAAACTCGACAGTCTATTCTTGTTCTTAGAAATGAAGGCTATTCCATGCGAGAAATTGCTAAGAAATTGAAGATTTCCTACACCGGTGTGTACTACTCCCTTCAGAGGACAGCACAAACAGGCTCTAACCAGAGTAGAAAAAGAAGTGGGAGGCCGCGTTGCACAACTGAGCAAGAAGATAAGTACATTAGAGTCTCTAGTTTGAGAAACAGACGCCTCACAGGTCCCCAACTGGCATCTTCATTAAATAGTACCCGCAAAACACCAGTGTCAACATCTACAGTGAAGAGGCGGCTGCGGGATTCTGGGCTTCAGGGCAGAGTGGCAAAGAAAAAGCCATATCTGAGACTGACCAATAAAAGAAAAAGATTGAGATGGGCAAAAGAACACAGACATTGGACAGAGGAAGACTGGAAAAAAGTGTTGTGGACGGATGAATCCAAGTTTGAGGTGTTTGGATCACAAAGAAGAACGTTTGTGAGACGCAGAACAAATGAAAAGATGCTGGAAGAATGCCTGACGCCATCTGTTAAGCATGGTGGAGGTAATGTGATGGTCTGGGGTTGCTTTGGTGCTGGTAAGGTGGGAGATTTGTACAGGGTAAAAGGGATTCTGAATAAGGAAGGCTATCACTCCATTTTGCAACGCCATGCCATACCCAGTGGACAGCGCTTGATTGGAGCCAATTTCATCCTACAACAGGACAATGACCCTAAACACACCTCCAAATTGTGCAATAACTATTTAGAGCAGAAGCAGGCAGCTGGTATTCTATCGGTAATGGAGTGGCCAGCGCAGTCACCAGATCTGAACCCCATTGAGCTGTTGTGGGAGCAGCTTGACCGTATGGTACGCAAGAAGTGCCCATCCAACCAATCCAACTTGTGGGAGCTGCTTCTGGAAGCGTGGGGTGTAATTTCTCCAGATTACCTCAACAAATTAACAGCTAGAATGCCAAAGGTCTGCAATGCTGTAATTGCTGCAAATGGAGGATTCTTTGACGAAAGCAAAGTTTGATGTAAAAAAAAATCTTATTTCAAATACAAATCATTATTTCTAACCTTGTCAATGTCTTGACTCTATTTTCTATTCATTTCACAACATATGGTGGTGAATAAGTGTGACTTTTCATGGAAAACACAAAATTGTTTGGGTGATCCCAAACTTTTGAACGGTAGTGTATATATATATATATATATATATATATATATATATATATATATATATATATATATATAAAAATGTGCCTGATGAGAAATAACAGAAACTACAAGAGTGCACTCAGTAAAGTGCAGATCTGCGCCAGGTGTGTCTCCTCTTCTCTGGTGCTCGGACTTAGAAAGAAATCCAGCTGAGGAGTTGGTGCGGTGTCTTTGTCCACGTCTGCGTCTAAGTGTGTCTTCGTTTGATGGCTGGGAGAGCTGGCGCAGGATCGGCTGGGAGAGCTTGGTCTGCTGCATCCTGTGGGCCCATGGACCACGGCCCTGCCTGGAGTTGCACCCGAAGAGGTAACACCGAGGGTGGTCTGGCGGCGGCCTCGCCTCGCCTTGGCTGTGTTTTTAGTGTCGTCAGGTGGAGTGCGGGGAGGTGTGTCGAAGGTGTCTGGCTGGGAGAGCTGGCGTTGGATCGGCTGAGGGAGCCTGGTCTGCTGCGTCCGGTGGGCCCAAGGACACGGCCCTGACCGGAGCTGCGCCCAAAGAGAAAACACCTAGGGCAGTATGACAGGATGCGGAAGTGGGACAGGCTAAGCTAACTGCTAGCCCATGCAGACCAGCAGTTCCGACAGTCATCCTGGCCGCTGTCCGTTCCCTTGGACAGTGATTTTTTTTTGTTTAGTTTGGATATATGTGTTAGTTTGGATGTGTGTTCTTGTAGTTTGTGATATGTGTTTTTGTCTTTATGTCTCACTGTTGTGGGCAAGTACATGAAATGAAATGGCAAAGTGTTTCTGATTCTGAAAACTCAATTGCTGTATAAACCAGGTCTGAATTTCAGGTTGACTTACGTGCTGTAACTGTTTCTTGGCCAAAGATACAGAAGCTTAAGAGCTGCATGTAAGGTCAGTGTAAGACAAATCAAGTTTTGTCAACTGTAGAGCATGCGAAGATATTTCAGTAGAGCCCAAGAATAAAAACATGGGCCTGGAAATGTCACGATATTTGTCTCCTTTACCACATAGACATGAGATACCTCATTCTGAGAATACATTTCCCAAAATGTCAACCTGTTTGTTTTACCCTTACCTGATAGAGATGAGCTACTGTCCTCTCTCCTAAATACTCAGTGAGGCATCTCAGAGTCATCTCTCTTCT
The DNA here is from genome assembly GCF_029633865.1 of Lampris incognitus. Classification (NCBI taxonomy): domain Eukaryota; kingdom Metazoa; phylum Chordata; class Actinopteri; order Lampriformes; family Lampridae; genus Lampris; species Lampris incognitus. The sequence continues at coordinate 10,205,078 of NC_079226.1, forward strand.
TCACCACAGAGGCACATGGGTCCTTGAATAAATAAGATGAAAAATGAAAAGACAAAAAAACATTTTGGGGGGGAGGAAAACCATTCAAAACTACTTAAAACTTGTTAACGAAAAATGTTATTTGAAAAATCTACCAAATCCAGGCGAGATAACTAAACAAGAAACTACACAATTAATATGTACTGGGGCGTCTGTGTAGCTTAGCGGTCTATTCCATTGCCTTCCAACACGGGGCTCACTGGTTCGAATCCCCGTGTTGCCCCCGGCTTGGGCGGGCGTCCCTACAGACGCAATTGGCTGTGTCTGCAAGTGGGAAGCTGGACGTGGGTATGTGTCCTGGTCGCTTTACTAGTGCCTTCTCTGGTTGGTTGGGGTGCCTGTTCACGGGGAAGGGGGAGCTGGGGGGAATAGCATGATCCTCCCACATGCTACGTCCCCCTGGTGAAACTCCTCACTGTCAGGTGAAAAGAAGCGGCTGGCGACTCCACATGTATCGGAGGAGGCGTGTGGTAGTCTGCAGCCCTCCCCAGATTGGCAGAGGGGGTGGAGCAGTGACTGGGAAGGCTCGAAAGAGTGGTGTAATTGGCCAAGTACAATTGGAGAGAAAGGGGGGGGGGTGTACCACTTTTACCTCACCTGTATCAGTGATGTGTTGACCAACTGCTTCTCCCTTCATATTGAACAACCCCAGGGGCGTTGGCGTGTACCTGTCCAGCTGAGACACCACTGTTGACTCAAGTGGAACCATGTTGCACCTTCAGAACTTCTCAATTTACCAGTAAGACAATTTATTTTGGTGATCACTTGAGACATACTGAAGATGTACAAAGTAAGCCACCAGTGAGCTGGTGAAGCAGATGGGCAGCAGTGGCGTGGGTGGGCGGAGGGCATGAGGGAATCCACAGAAACAGGCTGAACAATCTAGCAGTGGGTGGAAGGACAGCTGGGGTTCTTATACTGGAGCGCTGAGGAGTTGATTGCAGACAGGTGAGGAGGTGAAACAGGAGCCAGGGGGGAGAGAGTGACCCGCACCCACACCTCAAACACACAGACAGATAGACCAGGGAGGGGAAGACCCACGGAAGGTGTGGAACACAGAAACATAAGGAAAATCCAGAGTCATGGCCAGAGCCGTGACATAGGTAACAGTTAAGTTTAGGGTTTAGGTTAGCTAGGTTAACTTACCATGTCTCCAACAGATGCTGAAGGGCACCTTGCTCGCCATATGTCAATGCTTTGTCAACAGTGTCTATATATATGATGCCAGGGAATGAGAATGAGAATCAGAAACACTTCCTTTGTCAATTCATTTCATGCACTTCCGCACATGAAAAGAAACAAAACATCGTTTCCCCCAGCCCGCAGCAGTACAACACAAAGACAAAAACACATATCCAAAAACTACAAGAACACATACTTCCAAACTAGCACATATATCTAAACTAAACAACAACAAAAAAATCACTTTCCAGGAGAACGAAAGCCAGCCAGGATGACTGTCGGAACCGCCGGTCTGCATTGGCTAGCAGTTAGCTTAGCCTGCCCGCTTCTGCATCCTATCGATGTTTCCTCTTCAGGCGCAGCTCCGGTCAGGGCCGTGGTCCTTGGGCCCACAGGATGCAGCAGATCAAGCTGCCTCAGCCAATCCAATGCTAGCTCTCCCAACCAGACACCTTCGACACACCTCCCCACACGACGACACTAAAAACACAGTCAAGGCTAGACGAAGCCACCACCAGACCATCCTCAGTGTTATCGGAACTGCTGCTCTGCATGGGCTAGCAGTTAGCTTAGCTTGCCCCGCTTCTGCGTCCTGTCAGAACGCTCTCGGTGTTACCTCTTCGGACACAGCTCCAGGCAGGGCCGTGGTACCTGGTCCCACAGGACGCAGCAGACCAAGCTCTCCCAGCCGATCCTGCGCCAGCTCTCCCAGCCATCAAACGAAGACAAACTTAGACGCAGACATCGACCAAAACACTGCATGGACAGCACTGGGTGAGGCCACCGCAGATGTGAATTCACCCCGCCATCTTCCCACACCGGAAGCGGAATGGGCTCCAAAAGTACACCTATATGAAATCTACATTTTCAGTCAAATTAATATTCTTCTGTAAAGCGAGACATGAGCATTTCTCACTTCAAATCAAACAACAGATGGGTGTTGAAAGTACGGTCAGTGGAGAAGCTGGATGCTACACATCCAATCAACACATTGTAAATATTAAGTGTATTAGTACTGATGTCGAAGCAGTAGATATGATGACTGAGGCTGAACAGTGAAGATTCAAGAATAACCTTGAGTCAGAAAAGCTTTTTGCTGTGGAGGCCGACTAGCACGAAACAGGGTGATGGTGCATTACCTATCTCCCTTTCAGCCCCTGTACTGAGGATTTTCATCCCCTACTTTCATTCCTTGGGGATGGTCAGCTACACCAAGCCTGTTCCAAGTCACCACATCATCCATCAGGCCTTGATAGAAAACTCTATTAGTATTGGCCAAAAAACAGCTGGGTGATACTGCTGTTGGCAGAGGGGACGCTTAATAGAGTCCTGTTGAACAGATACAGTTCAAGTCTGTTGGCAGAGGAGGTGCTGACACGCGTCCTCACAGCACAGATATGAATTCCATTAGTATCTGTGAGGACGTCTGTACCATCAAAGCTTCTACAGGGCAAAGATTTTTCTTCGGTGACCTTGACTGAGACAGTCGTGGTCAAAGGAAATAAAAAAGTGAGATCCAGCTCCACCGTTTTCTCTTATCTGTGTATTTAACGCCACTCGCCCATCTTTGTTCTCATCTATTTATCCATCCCACCCTCCTCCATCACTTGAAACATCCAGGTTTATTTTATCCATTTCGTTCCAGTGCTTCGGTATCCGCCTCCAGGGTACGTTATCAGTGTTTAATGAGGAATGAAACACTAAAATTTAACCTCTGACATTATGTTGACAAAGAAGGTAATTATTCCCCGGAGTCATCATAAAAATCCCATTTTTTTCCCCCTATGTTCTCGCTGAGGCCACTGTGCTGTTTAGCTGAATTATGAAATACTCACACAGCTCTACTTCAGGGCATTGGATGGCGAGATTATTGTGCGGTGGCCAAAGCAATAAATACCTTTGTACAAGATAGATGGAGAACAAAATATACCGACGGGGGATTTCGACCATGGCCTCTGCAGTGGTGCAAGGTAATTGCAGAGTAAAAATGTCTCAATGCATGGTTAGTACTGTTGCAGAATACCTTCCACACAGGATAGGAGACTCCTACTTTGACTACCATGATGAAGTTGTAGGTCATAATAATCTTATGTAGATGCAATGTAAATTTTCTCTAATATTCTCTGAGCCTTTCACCTTCAGAGTGCAGCTGCAGCACTTTCACCGTATGTAAATGAGAGCCATGTTTGCCAACTCGGAATAAGGGCGGGTAGACTGAATATGAAAATGCCCTCCTTCTGACCTTAATTTAACTGCACACTTTCTGTTGACCTTGATTTACTTGCCGCCCTGTCACTTTTACCACGAGCCTTTCCGAGAGAAACATGATTATGGTGAATTTAACCCCGTAAATGAGTCTGAATAATGCTCTTTTGTCATTTTAATAGCAAATTTGACTATTCAAAACATTGAAGTGGCTGATCAGGTCACATTTAGAAAAAATGAATCTACACTGCATATCAGTCGCATATTCACTTGCTTCCATCACATAAAAGACGGTGGTTAGAATGGTTTTGATTTTTTTTTTTTGTTGTTGCTTGTTTTATATTGATCTGTTACAATGCAATGCAAATTTTGTGTGACTAAAAGAATTTGAATACAGTATTTTGATTGGAGGTGGACAAGCAGAGGGATGACACAAAGACACACAAACTGCAGCTCAAAGCTTTAAGAAGTCCAGCCTACTGACACAGACGAAACATCTGTATAAAACATCCATCCAGCCATCCATCATCTAAACTGCTTAGCCTGCTCACAGGGTCGCGAGGATGCTGGAGCGTATCCCAGCAGTCATTGGGCGGCAGGCGGGGAGACACCCTGGACAGGCTGCTAGACCATCACAGGGCCATGTACAAAACATTTCAGGGCCCAAAATACGTCGATTACCAACGTATTGATGAACGAGGACGTAAGTGAGGAGTTCTACTTTTAAACCCTATTTACACTCAACATGGATTATAACCATTATAACCACTGGGCTCGAGCCCCGGGGTAGTCCAACCTTGGGGGTCGTCCCGGGTCGTCCTCTGTGTGGAGTTTGCATGTTCTCCCCATGTCTGCGTGGGTTTCCTCCGGGGGCTCCAGTTTCCTCCCACAGTCCAAAGACATGTAGGTCAGGTGAATTGGCTGTACTAAAATGTCCCTAGGTGTGAATGTGTGAATGTGTTGGCCCTGTGATGGACCGGCGGCCTTTCCAGGGTGTCTCCCCGCCTGCCGCCCAATGACTGCTGGGATAGGCTTCAGCATCCCGTGACCCCCATTGGGATAAGTGGCTTGGATAATGGCTGGATGGATTATAACACAACAACCAGCCTCCCGGATCCTTACCCTGACCTTAACCAAACCCAAACCTAAACTTACCCATCTCTATTCTAAAACCTCAACATGACCACTGAAGATGATTTTATTTGTTGGCTTGTAGTATCATGACGCCGGATGTATTTCAGTATATACAACTCAGAGTGTTCAAACTCAAAAGCACTTGATTGATTGAAAAATTGCAAAGTGCTTTGCACATTGCTTTAAGCACAGAAATGACGAAGGTTTGTTACAGTTGTGTGTGGTGCCAAAGAGTGGTGTATATATATACACATACATACAGCTGTTTTGACAGCTGGCTGCTCGCCGTTGTGTTGAGGTGTTGTTCTTTAGATGCCACTTCCGGCCCAGAAAAACATGAACCCAGGGAAGCGCTGTGACAGGGTCAGCAGAACAGAATGTCGGCTTCATATGAAGGGTCTTCTTCAGCCTCCATGTTCAACCTTATTGAAGAAGTTAGACCGGCGGCAAGTGTAACCTCGTCAGCCACCTCTGATCGACTCTGTCTCCCATTTTTCTGATCAGACGGCAGAACACAGGACAATGAAAGAGCGACTGAGGAAGAAATGCCAGAAACGGTAGATTAAAACGGCAGCATTCAAAACAAGTTTTCACTGTCCTCACTTAGTTGCGACAACTGATACGGGCCTGCAGGTGATGTTAAGAAAAACAAAAACGTGAATTTCCAATAGAACATTATAATCTAAACCCGTTTCCCTACAAAACGTTAACAAGGATCGGAGCAATTTTAAATTTGTTTGTGTAATCCCTGTTAAGCATCAACGTCTCTAGCACTTTTCCCTGCGAGACACGTGAAAACCTGGAAGAAAATGGAGCAGAAATACGGCGTCCATTTCTCCTCATCAGACATTTTGCTCTCTGCACCTTCTCACTGGGTGGCTGCGCTGCTGCCCGGCAGCTCATTACAAGCCGACTGTTTGAGGAGTGATGAACGGGGGTGAGGGAAACCATCAACTCTTCTTAAACTTCCACATAACACCACCTGCAGTTCATTAATTAACAGCCCCATCAGGGCAGGCTGAGCTACGTAGAGGAGGCTAATGTACGATTACAGTGACCTTATTGCACATAAGCAGTCTGTAGCGTCCATAAGCTGTAGAGTGCGGAGCAATATAACCGGTGCTGATAACGGCGCTGCTTTGAGTCCTGGCCGAAGTTGGCAGACAGAGAGAAGAGGAGATGGCTAATTGGGAAGGTGGAGAGAGAGATAATGCATTACAGAGGGGTCAAGAACAGCTGCATGCCAGTAACCATTACAGTGGTTATCCTTAATTTCTCCAGTTTCGGTGGATTAGGTGACATCAAGTGGTCCGAGAAATTTGTTTTCATACCACAAATCCCAGGGAGCCATTTAAAGCAAAAATCCTGAAGACATGCAGGTCGTAATTTTCGATGGTCACAGATTTTGATGTAACGCCAGCAAGGTAATCCAGCAATAGGATAACCCGTGTCATCTGGCAGGGTAATACTGAGCGAGATATCAATTGAGATTAAACATTTAATTAAACCTTATGAAATGCTGGATAATGATTAGTTTTGTATTTTAGCACCTATTGCTTGCTCTTCTGCATTTCCACATGCAAGTTTCTTCTTCGTCTTCTTCTTCGTCATCTTCTTCTGCAGACTTGACACGTTTCCTGTGTAGGCACCATTACATTTTAATACTGGATGAGAATGGCGGACCCACCGGCAACAACTACAAATACTATATATAGAGGAGTGGTTACAGAACGCCAATACATTGAATGGATGTTGCTACAAAAATGCCAGTGGGAAAAGTTATCAATTTTGACATTTTTAATATACTACTACTACTACTACTTTTTGCTGCTCCCGTTAGGGGTCGCCATAGCGGATCATCCATTTCCATCTCTTCTTGTCCTCTTCATCTTCCTCTGTGACACCGGCAACCTGCATGTTCTCCCTCACCACATCCATTAACCTCCTCTTTGGTCTTCCTCCTTTTCCTCTTCCCTGGCAGCTCCTTATTCAGCGTCCTTCTCCCAATATACTCAGCATCTCTCCTCAACACATGTCCAAACCATCTCAATCTTGCCTCTCTTGCTTTGTCTCCAAACCGTCCAACCTGAGCTGTCTACCTAATATACTCGTTCCTAATCTTCATGAGTGCCACTGTCTGCAAACCATATAACATAGCAAGTCTCACAACCACCTTGTAGATCTTCCCTTTAACTCTTGCTGGTACCCTTCTGTCGCAAATCATCTCCATCCTTCATTGCCATCTCTCCCTTCGCCTCACACCACATCTTGTACTCCTGTCTACTTTCTTCATCTCTCTAACTAGCCCACTTCTTCATTGCCAACCTCTTCCTCTATACTTTGCTGTACTTCCTCATCCCACCACCAAGTCTCCTTGTCTTCCTCCCTCTGTCCTGATGACACACCAAGTACCTTCCTAGCTGTCTCCCTCACTGTTTCTACAGTGGTTGTCCAGACATCCGGCAACTCTACACTACCACCCAGTGCCTGTCTTAACTCATCCCTGAATGCCGCACAACAGTCTTCCTTCTTCAACTTCCACCATTTGATTCTTGGCTTTGCTGTCCAGCTACGTTCTCCCCCGTCACCACCTTGCAGTCTCCAATCCTTTTCAGATCGCCCCTCCTGTATAAGATATAGTCCACCTGTGTGCACTTTCCTCCACTCTTATATGTCACCCTGTGTTCCTCCATCTTCATGAAATATGTATTCACCACAGTCATTTCCATCCTTTTTGCAAAATTCACCACCATCTGTCCTTGAACATTCCTCTCCTTGACACTATACCTGCCCATCACCTCCTCATCAACTCTATTCCCTTCACCAACATGCCCATTGAAGTCCGCTCCAATCACCACTCTCGCCTCCTTGGGTACCCTCTCCACCACTTCATCCAACTCAGTCCAGAATTCTTCTCTCTCTTCCATCTCACACCCAGCTTGCGGGGCATATGCGCTGATAACATAACATTCATAGTGACCGAAAGGGTGAGATCGCGGCTACAAGCAGCTGAAATAAGTTTCCTCCGTAGGGTGTCTGGGCCCAGCCTTAGACATAGGGTCGGAAAATTGGATTAATCGTTTGTCAGCCGACTAATTAATCAACTACTATTAGTTGCAGTGCTATCATACATTTCCTAGTCGAAGGTTTGATATTAACT
>NC_079226.1:10215297-10222797 GCF_029633865.1 Lampris incognitus
GACAATTTTAGTGCTGCCTGTTCACCTGACCTACACGTCTTTGGACTGTGGGAGGAAACCCACGCAGACACGGGGAGAACATGCAAACTCCACACAGAGGACGACCCGGGACGACCCCCCCCCCCCAAGGTTGGACTACCTTGGGGGCTGAAACCCATGGCGTCCATGCTGTGAGGCGACCGTGCTAACCACTGCGCCACCATGCCGCCGGAGCAAGAATCGTTTTATTTCTGTTGGTCATGTGGTCAGATCATGGAAACGGTATTCGTTGATGCTGTTCGCCGGATGATCCAGCAGAAAAGCAAGCCTTCTGATTGGGCGGGCCTGAGTGCCAAGTTGGTGGGCCCAGGTGCACCCAGAGCTACGCAGCAGCTGCCTGGTGAACTCGACGTGGTTGTCCACAAGAGTTAATGTGGTCGGTGAAATGGGCTACGTCCTGAGATCTAATTTTAGACCCAGGTGCCGTCCCAAAGTTAGAGTGAAAATCGATTTTCATTTTTAAACATCGTCCTAAAACATAAATTCAAATTAATTGAAGAAAAATCAATTAATCGCCCAGCTCTATGGAGACGGATAGAAGGGCCAAGGTTCAGAACACAGCACATGCACACACACACACACACACACACACTTTATTTGCTTCATTGGCTCACATAATTTTTGCACTATTAAGATAATGAATTTAGTTCAGCAGAGACAAGGTAACAAATGCGTGTGTGTGTGTGTGTGTGTGTGTGTGTGTGTGTGTGTGTGTGTGTGTGTGTGTGTGTGTGTGTGTGTGTGTGTCTGATAGAGATGTGGGACACTTCTGGTAATTTCTTGGTTTCACCAGTTATACTCCCTCATGTTTTGCTTGACCCCAACCCATGTACTCGTTAATCAAATTACACTCAAATCGAGAAAAGCACTGTGTGTGTGTGTGTGTGTGTGTGTGTGTGTGTGTGTGTGTGTGTGTGTGTGTGTCCCTGTGCAACTTTACATATGGGTAGTGGTTAGTGTTAAGGGGATGAATGAGCTAACAAGCTGCATGTGTAGCATCAGTTTATATGTGCGTTAAGGGTGAGACGATTCACTCATTCATTCATTCATCATCAGCCACTTCTCCGGGTCGGGTCGCGGTGGCAGCAAGCTAAGCAGGGCCCTCCAGACGTCCCTCTCCCCAGCAACACCCTCCAGCTCCTCCTGGGGGATCCCAAGGTGTTCCCAGGCCAGATTGGACATGTAGTCCCTCCAGCGAGTTCTGGGTCTACCCCGGGGTCTCCTCCCTGTTGGACGTGCCCAGAAAACCTCCAAAGGAAGGTGCCCAGGAGGCATCCTGATCAGATGCCCGAACCACCTCAACTGGCTCTTTTGGACGTGAAGGAGCAGCGGCTCTACTCCCAGCTCCCTCCGGATGTCCGAGCTCCTCACCCTATCTCTAAGGCTGAGCCCAGACACCCTACGGAGGAAACTCATTTCAGCCGCTTGTATCCGTGATCTCACCCTTTCTGTCACTACCCAGAGCTCATGACCATAGGTGAGGGTTGGAACGAAGACTGACTGGTAAATTGAGAGCTTTGCCTTCCGGCTCAGCTCCCTCTTCACCACAACGTCCACATTACTGCTGATGCTGCACCAATCCACCTGTCAATCTCCCGCTCCATCCTACCCTCATTCCTGAACAAGACCCCGAGATACTTGAACTCCTTCCCTTGAGGACTTGAGGACACTTGAGTGGGATGATACTGGATTGAATTCTGAATCATTCGATACGGCCTTCCCGGTTCGAGACGCTCCCCATTTCGCAAGACTGTGTTACTAACACCAGAACGACCGCAATTTCACTCCTACCTAAAGCGATAATGGGCCGTTTTTAAACCCTATATTCTGTCAAGATAAACACCCAGTTGAGATATTAATGCACTGCATATGTTAATATGTCTGTTAGGATACGACTGACGCCAAAATTAACATTTTATCAACTATAATACTGTAGCGAAGTCGGGGGGCAGCCCGGGTTTCCCGCACCACGGGCGGCTACGCTAACCAGTCGACTAAAGGGTCCAACCCGTTAGCCAACCGGCTAGCAAGTCTACACATCCGTGACCGTTACAATACTGTTTTTCAAACAATGTAAAATCGTCCAACGCCTGTAAACACTGCAACGCCTCGGTGGTAGTCGTGGTGCGTCTGAAACGGCGGCTGTACCCAGACATGTTGGAAATAATACCTGAAAAACAAAATGGAAAACACATACCGCTAATCTAGGAGACGTAACAAGGCCGATAAAACGTGAAATGTAAAAAAAGAAAAAAGAACTGAATGTTGCAGTACGTGCCATGATAATGCCAAAATGTTGGGCCTAATTCTTAAAATAAATGAGAAGTAGCATCGCACGGAATCGAAATCACGAGTCCTGAATCGTGAGACGTATCGAACCGCGTGGTCTGTGACTCGTCCCACCCCTGAGTCGTGCATGTATGTGTGTGTGCATGTATGTGTGGCTGCATGAGAGAGGCTTAACAGGATGCAAGTTCTTATGTGTACTGCGAGTTCTGAAGGCCCCGCTGCCAAGCCCGTAAACCACGTTCCACACTTCCTGCTGTCCAGTCTAAAAGAATGAGCTATGAAGAACGTGTGAAGAGCATCCACCCATCCATTATCCAAACCGCTTATCTTGCTCTCAGGGTCACGGGGACGCTGGAGCCTATCCCAGCAGTCAATGGGCGGCAGGCAGGGAGACACCTTGGACAGACCGCCAGGTCGTCACAGGGCTATCTAAAGGGTCCGACCCGTTAGCCAACCGGCTAGCGAGTCTAGTCATATGTGATCGTTACACAAACCCCCTCCTTCGGGAAGCACATATCAGCTCCCTCACACCTCTGGGCGCACACACTTCCCATGGCCTCACGGTCTCACCATCCCACTTCTGACACCAGTGTAGTGAATTCAGGGGGCAGCCCGAGAACCGCCTAGCCGGGACGCGAACCCGAGTCTCCCACACCACGGGCGACTACGCTAACCAGTCGATTAAAGGGTCCGACCCCCAATGAAAATCGTGTTTTCCAATCTCACTGTTTTTTAGCAGGCTTCTGTTGTCCAAATTAGAAGAAGACCCTCTAGAAAAGAAATAGCTGCTGTAAAACTGACCTCCTCCTCAGGTAGACTTATCTTCAAACACTACGCACAATTCGCTGTACGCTCCCGACACAGACTGGAACCACACAGATTTTTAAAAGAGAAGTTTCACTAGTGTAGACTTACATAAATGTATTTATGTAAATGTATTTCTGACGTCAACATTAGCTTTGACTTACCAGTCTTATCCATGACACTGACAGAAGTGAGGACATCTATCTCAATTATTACTGTATCATCTAAAGTTCAGCATGAGAAACAAACCGTTTAGAGGAGAATTATGGGAAGTTTTTTTCTTTTTCTTTTATGAGGGCCTTGTTTAAGCCCTCTAAACGGGGAAAGGTTGTAGTTTTAGAAGTTAGCAGGTTAATTCTCCAGGCCACCAGGGGAAACCCGTGTCATAGACGACACAGAGTAATGTACTCCACTCTCACCCGTGGTCCATTGTGAATGTGGAAGTTAACCTCCGACCTCTCCGGAGGAGCCGCGGGGTAATCTATTCCGGCCGGCCTCCAGATGTGATCATGTGACGGTGTAAAAAACCCCAAAGACTCTTAAACAACACGTCTGGTTAACTGAGCAGTTCAATTGTGATGCATGACGTGTTGGAGAGAGCCTCGATTTATGGAAATGCACCTTTAAACATGAACATTATCATTTACATTATCATCGAATATTGCCTCAGCGCGGCTGCACTAATGACATTCAACATGTATTTAACTGCAGAGGTCAATAAGCAGAGTTTTATGGTAATTCATCTTCTCCTCTCCTGAATTATTCCTCGTACGGCATGCATGAATTTGCACCTCAGAGCTTTCCAAGGCGGTTTCTCGGGGAGGCGACGTTTCTTTAAACATCGTTCTTTGTCGCAAGTCCAGAATTTTACCGCAGAGGTGACTCGTGACACAAGACGATTCCCCCAGGACTGCCGCCACACATTTACCTGCAGACACTTTTATGACTCGAAAATATATTGCCCGTGCTTTTTCAAGGATTATCAAAATGGAAAGGGTAAAGATGAGGTATCATCTTCTTCTTTCGGCTCGTTCCTGTTTCTCAGGGGTCGCCAAAGCAGATTTTACAGTTTCCATCGGTACCCGTGAGGGCACAGCGCCAGTGGCGTTCGTCGTTAACCCGGGCCTCGACCGATCCGGTATGGTCTTGTCAATCCGTGTAACGATTTGGCAGACTGTTACGTCGTATGCCCCTCCTGACACCGCCACTAACCCGATGGACGGGTGAACTGGTAAAACATGGATGCCATCCCAGTATTCATGGACTTGCACCCATGTCTGCTGCCAAAGCTTAAACTGCAACCGTCGAGTCGTCGGCGACTAAACCGGCATCCCCGCTTCAACCCTCGGGTTGTTGTGAGGAGGGTGTGTGGACACCCAGCAGGACTGCAACCAAAACATGTCAAAGGACGGATGAGTTCCTCCGTGAACCAACGGCCATCCATACCTGGAGAGGAGACCGGGACCACCAGCTACTCCCCCTACTGACACACAATGATGACTCAATCTGTTGAGGCATCAGCTGTGCTCCTACCACCTCCATAGGTTATGGAACTGATGATGATGATGATGTTGAGTTGTGATACATGAAGAAAAAAAACTGTCCCACATCCAGTATCATCCATCTATCCATCCATTTTCCAAACCGCTTATCCTGCTGTCAGGGTCGCGGGGATGCTGGAGCCTATCCCAGCAGTCATTGGGCAGCAGGCGGAGAGACACCCTGGACAGGCCGCTAGGCCATCACACAGGCCTACACACACACTCATACCTAGCAACAATTTAGTATGGCCGATTCACCTGACCTACATGTCTTTGGACTGTGGGAGGACACCGGAGCCCCCCGGAGGAAACCCACGCAGACACAGGGAGAACATGCAAACTCCACACAGAGGACGACCCGGGACGACCCCCAAGGTTGGACAACCCCGGGGCTCGAACCCAGGACCTTCTAGCTGTGAGGCGACTGCGCTAACGCTGCACCACCATGCCACCCAAATCCGGTATCAGTTCAACAGAAACACGCTTCATACACTCACATTTTTGATTTTCAAATAAATTCCAAATAGTAACACAATGCAACTTATTGTGCGATGCTACAGTTTTACACGGATTTAAATGCTGCTTCCTATTACACCGCGAGGTGTTCGACTGCAGGAAAAAAAAGCCAGTCGCTGTCAAGGCCTGCTCTCGGCAAACCGTCCCCAGAATAATTCTGGGACTCATTTTAATTTTCTCACCTACCAGGCGGCTGTCCCGGCACCATCGCTGGAGAACTAATCTGCAGCATCAATGTATAATTAACTGCTAAGGTCAGAGGAGTGCTCTGGATTTCAATTAGGGCCGTTATCTCTAGAAGTATGAATCCACCGTGGGACTGAAGAAGTCACCGAGGTCGTGGAAATGAACGTCTCCCATGTCTGAATCAATCCACAGAGAGCGCCCGTTCACCAGCTATCGCTCAGTCGGTCGGATGTGACTTTGTCATGTCGGAAGTGTTTCAATAAGCCATTTCTAAAGGAGACCCACTCCCCCCATGGATTGAGGGTAGTGTGCTGAGCCCCATCCTTCATCACAAGACGGGCTTTTTTCCACGGCAGGTCCAAGAGGCACATAAGCAGGGCGATTTATTATTTAAAGATTTACTCTTCAGCCCCTGAATCTTGTTTATTGTTTCTTCCAGTGTAAAACAATGCTCACACAGCAAGCGTGGCTACTCAACCTCCGTGTTTCTAAAGTGTCGCTGGATCGACTCTCTGCATAACCGTAGTCCACTGACTTCCGGTTTCTACTGCGGCGGTCAGACCAGTTTCCTGTTTGTTGGCGTGTGCTGTTGACAATGGCATGTTTTTCGCGATGCCTGCGAGATTCACCATGGATCAATGTGAACGACATGCACACAACTGTAGACACACTTTCACCTGCACCACCCAGCAAACGGGGGGAAAGTTTCAGGTTGTACATATCAAGTTACGTCCACAGTTATGAGGATGAGGATACAACAGGGAATAAGCTGAAAGAAGATGGGTTTAGTAAAAAGATGGAAAAAACTGAATATGGAAAGAAGAATATATATATATATATATATATATATATATATATATATATATATATATATATATATATATATATATATTATATACATGAGAGAGAGAGAGAGAGCCCTGTGATGGCCTGGCAGCCTGTCCAGGATGTCTCCCCACCTGCCGCCCAGAGACTGTTGGGATAGGCTCCAGCATCCCTGCGACCCTGAGAGCAGGATAAGCAGTTTAGACAATGGATGAAGGATATATATATATATATATATATATATATATAATTTTTTTAATAGCTCAAAGTTGTTAAATGGCATTTGCTGCTGAATTGTTGAGCTCTTTTTTCTACATCAAAGGTTTCATTGCAACATCCTGTGGACATTATATATATATATATATATATATATATATATATATATATATATATATATATATATATATATATATATAAAGATAGATTTAGGGGAAAAAAACTTTAATTCATAGTGATACAAGCCAATTGGGGAGAAAAGGGGGGGGGTTAAAAAAACATGGCAAAATATCAAATGCTTCTGCCTGGAATGGCTGATGTCCTGCATCACATCCTCCTCCTGGGTTCTCGTTTGTGGAGCTGGGCTGCTGGGGTGGGGGTGTTTTGAGCCGGAGAAGTGTTGTAACCAAACTGATGCTGTTAACTGTTCCTTCTCAGCCCCCTGAGTGCAGTGTAGATGTCAGTGTGTCAGTTGTCTAGGAGGCAACACTGACCCCGGGTTTTACCTTGAAGGGCCTGTGGCTCATTCAGGGCATTTGTTGGGGGTCTCCGTACAGCTGCCTTAAGACTGTTTAACACTGATACAATAACCTGCAACACACACACACACACACACACACGTTTTCGTCAGCGACAGCAGCCAGCCCATTATGTGTGAGGGAACGTGTGTATTTGAGTTATTGTGCACAAATTTATTTGTGCGTTCTAATTTGATTTCTGCAATTTCCCTAAAGCAATTAGCATACAACATGTATACATAGATTTTACAGCTACACACATGCATTTAAATTTGTCATTATGAGTTTGGTCACAAAAAAAAGTGCATTTAAGTAAATACAGTGTGTTTATTCTTACTTAGCAGTAATTGGGTGCAGTTTTGAAAAGCCCGTCAACCGAGACCGACAAATAAACCGATGCAGCAGATATGATTACTGTACTGCAGTTGGTAACCGAACAAACCGTGTTCATTTAATTCTTTAAGACACGTGTTTACGCCTGCCTTTGAGCGGGATTTGTCGCTTTTCGTCCCCACAGGAATAAATCTTTGTGGAGTTTACGAGTCATATTGTGAGGAAATGGCTTA
>NC_079226.1:10230297-10263748 GCF_029633865.1 Lampris incognitus
ATTCTGTTTTGTTACATATATCTGAAAGTTACTGAATACATATTCTGTTCTGTTACATATATCTGAAAGTTACTGAATACATATTCTGTTTTGTTACATATATCTGAAAGTTACTGAATACATATTCTGTTTTGTTACATATATCTGAAAGTTACTGAATACATATTCTGTTTTGTTAACTATATCTGAAGGTTACTGAATACATATTCTGTTTTGTTACATATATCTGAAAGTTACTGCATAAGAATTCTGTTTTGTTACCTATATCTAAGTTACAACTGAAAGCTCTTATTTTTGCCCCAAAGAGTGAATAAATGCTATAATGCAATTTAAAATGCAGTTTCTACTGTTTCCATCAAATTGCAACCCCCCTCCCCCAAGATCAGGTGGAGGGGTCCTCAGGGTAGATCAAAAATACGCAGGGGGTCCAGGACCCCAAAAAGGTTGAGAACCACTGCCATAGACCATTCGAACAGAACCTCAAGGTGTCATTTGATCAAAGATTTAAAGCTCTTGAGTATCACGATATAAGAAAAATCTTTACATTTACTTTTGATACTTCAGTACATTTAATATTTTCCTGGTTTTACTCAAAACATTTTTTTTGAATTGAGGTCTTTCACTTTTACCAGAGTAACCAAGTCAAATGTCAAGTCAATTTTATCTGCGTAGCCCGATATCACAAATTACAAATTTACCTCAGGGTACATCCTGTCCTTAGACCCTCACATCAGATAAGTAGCAACTCCCTAAAAAACCCTTTAGCAGGGAGAAAACAATAGGGGACAGCAACATAGGAGGTATCTCTCTCTCCCCAGACGGACAGATGCTGCTTAGTATACAGAGTAGAACACAATTTACAGAACACAACATTGAAAGAGGATAACAGAATTAGGATGGAATTATAAAATATATGAAGAATGTGATGAGGAGGATGCCAAGCAGTGTCCAGATGCCACCGGGACAGCCTAGGACCCGAGCCATGCGACCATCAATCACCATAGACCTGACAGGAGGACAGACTACACATGCACACAGGGGAGACTCACGTCACACCATTCACATAAACAGGAGGAGAGATAAGAAAAGACATTAGTCACACACTGGAGGGAGAGAGAGGGATAAAACACTGAAACAGGACAACAAAATGTTATGGCTTTATAAGAGATATAAAGAATGTTATGAGGAGGATGCCGAGCAGCGTCCAGTTCATGGCCACCATCACCACGGAGACCCGGGGAGAGGAAAGACTACATGAGCACACAAGGGAGATGCACATCACACCATTCACATCATTCAGAGGGAGAGAAAAGATGTGAGAGGGAGCAGTCGCAATCACCTATCCTCTATAATCTCGTCCGCAGAACAGCACTTGGTAAATTCATAGAGACAGAGACCGACCCATCATGCAGTATATTATAGGCATTACAGGTCATGAAGTATTCGATTTAAAGGCAACTTTTATTGGATTTAAAGGACTCGACGGACTCTTGATTGTCTGACGGCATGCAAATGCAGCGGCCTCATGCAAATCGCTGCAGAACCAATCCCCGCCTCTGTGATTATGTATAAAGGGGGTGTAACCACCATTAGGACATGATACCGCTTCAAGGACTTTTGAGTGGGTCATATACCCCTGGATCTTAAAAAGCTCAAAGCCTCCTCCCTCTTCAAGCTTTGGGAAGTGTTTGGGTAAATGGGCCTCGAGCGCCTGAGCAGAACAAGCTTTATCTACAGCAGCACATATGCAATCAATCACCGTGTCACCATGGAACAAACAAGAGGACAACTAAAACAAATGATAGTAATAATAACAATAAAATAAAACTTTCCTAGAAAATGCATATTCTTTATTCCCACATTGGGAGAAGCCAGCTTTCCTTTTTTCAAGTGGCAAAGGAACTTTGAAATCTTTCCAGCCTCACAAAAAAAAAAGTGTAAATTACTTGACAGTTACTGTATTTCCAGTTCTGTTTGATTCCTTGGGAAGTAGAGTGCCTTTTCCTGGTGCCAGATTGATACGGGGCAAATGTCCTGACAACCGCATCCTCTTCAAAAAATAAATAAATAAAATTAATAATTAATCAAAATTAGTCGTTAAAAACCAATAATGCACTCATTTCACAAATAACCTAATGCTGCTTGCCAAATTCATTATTTTACCTACAGATCATCAGCTTTTGAAAAACCTGTAAATAAAACTTACACTTTTATAGCCTGCTTCAATAGAAAGATGCTAGCTAGCTACCTAGTTGTTACGTGACAACATTTAATCCATTGATATTGGTTTTGAAAAAATTATAGAGGCTTAACTAATTACTCTGGTGTCTTGCACAAGTCGTGTTAAAATGTGGGTTAAAATAATTTGGCCATTTATGACGTTCATATTCTGCTGCCAGCTTCTTGAAATGGTGAGCTAGCTAGCTACAGGTGATAATGTGATGTTAGCCACTATCACTGAGTTTGCCATGGACAGATGTACTGCACCTTGGGGGTGCATGGCCGCCAACTAACACATGACTCTGTCGATGCTGAGGCTTCTTCTTTTTCTGTGCTGCTGAGTGCCTCCCTCAACACTCCAGCCACTGTTAATACCATGAGGCTCAGCCATGTCAGCATTCAGCGTTCGCCTGGTTAGCACAGTGTGGATACACCTGTCCTGTCAGCTGATTGATTAGATCTTGACTGACTATCAGTTCATTTTCCTCAACCACACCCCCCGTTTGCTAGAGAGCTGTGATTAGACAGTGATTAATTTCCTGGTGGCACAGTTTCGGCATGTACTTTTTGAAATGAGCGGATAGAACGTTTGGAGAAAAGAAAAGATTCCCATTGCATTTCTGTGTGGAATGGCACGATTTCATCATTAAATTGAGTGAAATTTAATCCCTTCTCATTGTTTTTCTAGATGGCAGTTGAACAAGAGGAAAATGGTGACGGACAGGTTGACGGACGAGATCAGGCAGAAGTCTCCGTGTACTATGATGTTCGCGGATGACATTGTGATCTGTAGTGAGAGTAGGGTGCAGGTGGAGGAGAGCCTGGAGAGGTGGAGGTATGCACTGGAGAGAAGAGGCATGAACGTCAGTAGGAGCAAGATGGAAGACATATGTGTGAATGAGAGGGAGGACAGTGGAATGGTGATTAAGGCGTATGAGTTTAAATACTTGGGATCAACTGTCCAAAGTAACAGGGAGTGCAGAAGAGAGTGCAGGCAGGGTGGAGTGGGTGGAGAAGAGTGTCAGGAGTGATTTGCGACAGAAGGGTACCAGCAAGAGTTAAAGGGAAGGTGTACAAGATGATTGTGAGACCAGCTATGTTGTATGGTTTGGAGACAGTGGCACTGATGAAAAGACAGGAGGTGGAGCTGGAGGTGGCAGAGTTGAAGATGCTGACATTTTCATTAGGAGTGATGAAGAAGGACAGGATTAGGAACGAGTATATTAGAGGAACCACTCAGTTTGGAGACAAAGCAAGAGAGACAAGATTGAGATGGCTTGGACATGTGTGGAGGAGACATGCTGGGTATACTGGGAGAAGGATGCTGAATATGGAGCTGCCAGGGAAGAGGAGAAGAGGAAGGCCAAAGAGGAGGTTTATGGATGTGGTGAGGGAGGACATGCAGGTGGCTGGTGTGACAGAGGAAGATGCAGAGGACAGGAAGAGATGGAAACGGATGATCCGCTGTGGCGCCACCTAACGGGAGCAGCCGAAAGTAGTAGTAGTAGTAGTAGTAGTAGTAGTAGTAATAGTTGAACAAGATGAAAATCAATGAAATTATGATTTTGCTTTTCATTGTAGCACATTCTCTTTACATTGCGTTTCCACATGGCGCGGTTTCTGCATGCTGCGCACTGTAAAACAATGCGTCGTGGCGATTGTTTTCCCCCTCATCCCAAAGTTGTGTTTGCATTTCAGGATGGCATGAAATCGTCTCCATACTTCATCCTCCCAACTGAGTGTGACTGAAGGTTGAAATCGTGTTTCCCCCTGAGTCTGACCTCATAAAATGTATGGTGTGTGTGTGTGTGTGTGTGTGTGTGTGTGTGTGTGTGTGTGTGTGTGTGTGTTATTCTGATGAAAGAGACCGGCTCCCTCTCTTCGGTGTGCGTTTGTCTTTGTGTGCACAGCTGCTGCTCACTAATCCTTCTCTTCTAGTCCATTGCACTCCACATCCATATCAGATTGATTAATTACGTGTTCAGTCATTAAAGTTAGATTTCTGGACATCAGCTTCTGTACGATGAATTACTCGAAGTTGTTTACAAACTGCTAATTGACTGCATGAGCCGAAGCGATCTGTCTGAACATTTCCAACCTTATTTCCACTGAAAACACTGTACAGAGGCTGTGTAGAGCAGGAAGTGTTTCTGGCAGCAGATACTGGTGACTGTACTTGACCTTCGACCATGTTCTTGACCTTTGACATTGTTTTTGATCTTCGACCATGTTCTTGACCTTTGACATTGTTTTTGATCTTTGACCATGTTCTCGACCTTTGACATTGTTTTTGATCTTCGACCATGTTCTTGACCTTTGACATTGTTTTTGATCTTTGACCATGTTCTCGACCTTTGACATTGTTTTTGATCTTCGACCATGTTCTTGACCTTTGACATTGCTTTTGATCTTCGACCATGTTCTCGACCTTTGACGATATTTTTTGCACTTTGACCGTGTTCTCGACTTTAGACAATTTTCATGAACTTTGACCATGTATGACCTTCCATGTCCTAGATCTTTAACCATGTTCTTGACTGACAGTGTTCTTGACCTCTGACACTGTTATTTATGATGTTGTGGGAGTGCAGGAATGGGGAGACGGAGAGATCGAGTCGAGTCAATTCCGTTTACTCGCCACACTGAACGACACCGATACAGCACAATCTCTCGTGGCAACCAGCTAACCGCTAGGCTGCTGCAAACATGGCTCCACCCCGGAAACTCTAAGCAGTGCCTACGTCAGCACTCTGAACGTCCGCCTTAAAGGAGCAGCAGCCCCTGCTGAATCAACCCTCAACTGTGTATCACCACAATGTAAGGGATTTTAGGACGTTTCAGACACCAATCTGAACTGCATTCAGATAAACTATTAAGCATTGCAGTTCAATATTTATCTGTGGTAGACTGATGGCAGTGCAAACATTTCATATCAAATATGATTATCTACAGTTGTTAAGCAAAGCAAAATAAGACCACAGCTTTATTTTCAACAAAGCAAAAATTCTACAAAACTTTTCAGATTAGTAATACTGAAGCCATGGGTTTTGGGTGAAATCTAAAATAGCAGCAGAGAAGGCCATGTCAAAACAAACATAAACATAAAACATGTCAAAATTATGTATAGAAACCGCCACAATCTGACAAGTGCTTGGTGTAGAAACATTGCAGACTAAATTCCAGAATGTCTCAGTGTCCCCCCTTAGAGAAACATTGTTTCGTGATCACATGGCCATCTCATTACCAGTGGCGGCTGATGCTAAAAGTTTGGGGGGGAAGGGGGGGGCACAATTTGCCTTGGTGCAGCACACCTGACAGCTGCTTTAATGTCCACACAGTCACAGAGTTATTAAGAAGGACAATGTAGCCTGTAGATTTTATCAGGGTTTGTAGATGGTGGATGATTGACAGTCGAGACGAGGCGTGGTGTTGGGTGTGAACATGATTGACAGCCACGAGAATTGTCCAATTACATTAGGTCAAAAAACATTAAAACAATACCAGTTCGCTGCCAATAAAAGTGGGCGTGTCTGGGGCGCACAGAACTGCGGCCCCTGGAAAATCTGAAGAAACCAATCAGACAGCAGCCTCGGGTCACCTGCTCGCCACAAGTTTGAGGGCATACTTAAGGTATCGTTTGGCCGGCGCCCCTCACCCAGGAAGTATATGTATTCAGACAGAAACCAACCAAATACCATTTGAACCAATATTTAATGGCTGCTGACAGGCGCTCACAGACTGAAAACACTTTTATTTCATAATTATTTGCATTATACAACTAAATTATATCTTAACATGTTTAAATAGATTTTCATCTCTTGATATTTGAAGAGGGCGGCGCCCCAGCGCCCTGTACTGGCCAGCCGCCACTGCTCATTACTCATGTAGCTTGTAGCTAACAGCCTTCATTATTTTCAGAATGAATGCTGAGCAAAGTAAGACGGGAGAGTTTATGGGAATTGCAGAAACTTTTACTACAACATGTTGTGAAAACTATCTGACAAATACAAAATGTTGATTGTCCCTTAGAGGAAAAACAGCTCTTGAATGATTTGGTGAGCTCATAATTCAAACTGTAACATTCTACAGACAAGTACATTTACAGCTGTGTTCTTTAGGACATTTGGAGTAAATTTTGTGACATTAAGGGTTTAAAGTTTACAAAAAGAAAAAGGAAAGTATCTGCAATTTTTTTTATGCCTCTCCAGTTGAACTTGTCTAATTTCTGTGAGATTTGAACCGATACTTTCGAGTTTTGTTTTTTTATTTAGCTCTTTGATTCATGCACATTTGTGAAAATATTCGTTTATTTCATAATCGAGCCTATTAACCCTGTGTTTTTGGTTTCAGTAAAATTATGTCATACCCGAGATGCAAGATGGCAAAAGCTATATAAATAACACCAAGGTTGTGGAAAATGTAGATTTTTGCCTTTAAGGTATACAAAAATACATCTGCGTGTCATTATTTCATTGAGAGTGGGTGGACGATCCAAAAATACTCAGAAACAGAAATAAAGGGGTTTTAGATTACAGGGAATGTGACCTGCAGTAATGAATTGTTGCTACTATCCTTCTCAAGTTTGAGTAAAAGGGCCAGAAGAAAAATTCTGGTGTACAAAGTGGCAGTGCTGCCCCCCCTACGGTATGGGTCAGAAACCTGGACCACATATAGCAGGCACCTGAAGGCACTCAAGGCATACCAGCAGGGATGCTTCAGGAAGATCCTTAAGATCAGCTGGGAGGATAAGCACACCGACTTCAGCATCCTTGAGGAGGCCAACATGCCCAATGTAACTGCCCCGGCATGCCCAAAGCCCCATCCTCAACCGCTCCTCACACCCTTACCCACACTGCCCCAAAATATGCGGCTCCAGAATCGGCCTCTATGCCCGCCTGGAGGCCCAGAAGGAGGACAGTCGTGCTCAGCCCTGAGTGGCCGCCGATGATTGTGTGTGTGTGTGTGTGTGTGTGTTCCGGCCCTGGGTGTGCGCACATGTTTGTATTTGTCTGTCTCTTTATCTGCCCATATCTTCTCACCGTTTGAGTGTGTTTGTAGTTTAGCGATGTTTGGTCAGTCATTTGAGGAGCCGCTGTTGATAATCACTCAGTCTCGGTTCTTCCCCAGACTGAGCCTTCGATAATACGACCCTGATCAGAATGCCGATCGACCCGTCAAGCGCGCACACACACACACACACACACACACACACACACACACACACACACACACACACACACACACACACACACACACACACACATAGGGGTTATTTACAAGATTGAGTCCATCAATAAATACTAGTTTAGACATCTTATTGCACTGCAAACACACACACATGTACACACACACATATACACACACACACACACACACGTGCGCACACACAAACACACACACACACACACATAGTGGTTATTTACAAGATTGAGTCCATCAATAAATACTAGTTTAGACATCTTATTGCACTGCAAACACACACACACACGTACACACGTACACACACACACACACACACACACACACACACACACACACACACACACACACATAAGGGTTATTTATTTACAAGATTGAGTCCATCAATAAATACTAGTTTAGACATCTTATTGCACTCCAAACACACACACACACATACACACAGAGATCTACATGTGCGGACAGAGAAACACCGAAAAACCCATTGTGTGTCGGGTGACATACAGAGAAACAATGGCTGACTCCCGGTCGCCGTGGCAACTGTCAGATAGCGCTACCGTATGGCTCTGAACGGTTGTCGTCTTTCCTCTCCTCCTCCCGTCCGCTTCGTTTTCATTCCTTTCGCAATCTTCCGCTCTCGCCTTCGCCGCCTCCCCTCCCCCCTGTCCTGTCCTCTAGCTCCTCTTCCTCGCCTCTGTTTTGCTCTTCCTCTGTCTTCTCTCCCCCCTTAGCTCTCCTCCCGCCTCCTGTCAGGGAAAACCCGCTAAACGCTGTGTTTTCTGGTCCCAGACGCTGTTATCTCGCATTACCTCAGACTTTCCACCGGGGAACGCCGGCGGGCTATTTATGTCCGGTCGTCCCTGAGACGTTTGTCCTCCTTCATGATGCCACCGCGTGCTGGGATGTGACTGGCTGGGAGGGGAGAGCGTTGATAGTTTGGCCCCGGGGGGCCCGGTGCCCCCCCCCCCCCACGCTGATGGAATATGATATTACGTTATTTCAGTAGTTAGGCTCGGATGCTTGCTCGTCTCTTACGCCTTGCAGGTATTAGAGGACTGCTGTGCTCCTCCTCCTCCTCCTCCTCCTCCTCTGTCAGCAGTGATGTTCCCCCGGTGTGTTGCCCGCTGGACGCGGTGTAATCAGATAACGGCGTGGAGGGAACATGTGACCCAGCCGTGAGCCTGAGCCTCCACGTGGCCCTCCTGGCTGGCTGTCTGCATGTAGGCTTTTGTTCTCTGCAAAATGTTGGGAGGGGGAAAAAAACAGGGTTTGTTTGTTATCTCCGCTTGCTAACATGGCCTCCGGTTGTTTGTACGTCCCCGGTTCAGATTTAACCGTGTAGCGAGAACGTCTCTGGGTAGCTTGGTTTCACAGCCCTCCGCGCAGTGTGCTCCCATCTTCAGCATAGAAACGGCTGTTGTTGTTGTTGTTGTTGTTGTTGTTTTGTCTTTCTGTGCTATGGAAAATGTGTTTATCCCATCTCTGGTTGATGTAACGAGTGACAGTTGATTTTTTTTTCTGATTATTGATGATGGAACATGAAGACACCTTCATGATCTTCTTATTCTCACTGAAATTACATGATAGATAGATAGATAGATAGATAGATAGATAGATAGACAGACAGACAGACAGACAGACAGACAGACAGACAGACAGACAGACAGACAGATAGATAGATAGATAGATAGATAGATAGATAGATAGATAGACAGACATACAGACAGACAGACAGACAGACAGACAGACAGACAGACAGACAGATCGATAGACAGACAGACAGACAGCAGATAGATAGATAGATAGATAGATAGATAGATAGATAGATAGATAGATAGATAGATAGATAGATAGATAGATAGACAGACAGACAGATCGATAGACAGACAGACAGACAGACAGCAGATAGATAGATAGATAGATAGATAGATAGATAGATAGACAGACAGACAGACAGACAGACAGACAGACAGACAGACAGACAGACAGATAGATAGATAGACAGATAGACAGATCAATAGACAGACAGACAGACAGATAGATAGATAGATAGATAGATAGATAGATAGATAGATAGATAGATAGATAGATAGATAGATAGATAGATAGACAGATAGACAGATAGATAGAAAGTGTATTTGATGGTGAATTTAGATAGATAAATGCATTTAAATAACTGTGTGTATGTGTGTGTGTGTTTGTGTGTGCGTGTGTGTGTGTGTGTGCCAACAGTGGATGACAGAGGTGGCATAGTATTGTGGCCCAGACAAAGGACATACGACACACGCTCCACACATTTGATTGTCTATTTTTAGTTTCCAGAAGCCCTTCCAGTCAGCGTGTCTGGAGAAATGGTGTGATTTCTGGTGAAGCTTCTCCGCGTCCCTCAGAGAGACGCGTGACCCGTAATCACAGCCTTTACTCCGGCTGTGGAAACGAAGCAGAAATCACATTCGTCATGCTCATCGTTGTCGCCCGAGGTGTCATCCAATCACTCGTACCATCGCGTTGTTCCCATTTAGGGCTCTTATTCAGCCCCGTCACAGATCCAGCTGGCTCCGTCTGCCTCGTCAGTACGCCCTTCTCGTCGTTGTGTGTTTTGTGGAGTTATTGTGCTGCTGCCTGTGTCCAGCATCTTTTGAGCGATGTTCTGATGTAGTGTATCATGGGATGATAAAACTGGCTGTTTTGATTCCGCTCTCTGACGGGTTGATAGTCGTGGTATAAATCCTGAATACAGGCTTACTACGGAACAGTCTCTTACATTATTCCCCTCTGAAGTAGCCTGTACACAAACGAAAGGGATCAGCCCGACACCAGCATGGAGGGAGGGGGGCAACACGACAGGGGGATTTTACACTTAATTCACCCGTCCAAAGGCAAGTTTTACGTTAAGATAAATGAATTGATAATGAGGTTGAGTGTCCATCCATCCATCCATCCATCCATCCATCGGCGGGGAGACACCCTGGACAGGCCACCAGGCCATCCCAGGGCCCACACACATTCATACCTAGGGACATTTTAGTACGGCTGATTCACCTGACCTACATGTCTTTGGACTGTGGGAGGAAACCAGAGCCCCGGGAGGAAACCCACGCAGGTATGGGGAGAACATGCAAACTCCACATAGAGGACGACCCACCAAGGTTGGACTACCCCGGGGCTCGAACCCAGGACCTTCTTGCTGTGAGGCCACCGTGTTAACCACTGCGCCACCGTGCCGCCAGGGTTAAGTGTCTTTCACATTACTGGCCGTTTTTGGGCTTACAATAAACCCATTTTATAAAACACAGAAGATAGATTTTGACATAAACTAATGACTCATGTGAATGACTGAAAATGAAGAGTTCATACAACTAAGAGCTGTCTCTCTGACAGTCAGTTTTAATCAGTATTATGTGACTGCAAAGAACGTGGCGCCCCCTAGTGGCATTACAACGTACATACAAAAACTCACTACTATACTGCTAATGGACAAACACGACTCGAACTTTTCTTACAGGTTCTTTATTCAAGGTGCCATCCCAGAATGCATTTATGGTACGTTTGCTATCCCTTTAAGAAATATTTGTTTTGATGTCTTCCTCTTTGGGTTGTGACCAAAAGGGTGAGGTCGCGGATACAAGCGACTGAAATGAGTTTCCTCCGTAGGGTGTCTGGGTTCAGCCTTAGAGATAGGGTGAGGAGCTCGGACATCCAGAGGGAGCTCGGAGTAGAGCCGCTGCTCCTTTGTGTCGAAAGCTCCTTCACGTCCAAAAGAGTCAGTTGAGGTGGTTTGGGCATCTGATTAGGATGTCTCCTGGGCACCTTCCTTTGGAGGTTTACCGGGCACAGCCAACTGGGAGGAGACCCCGGGGTAGACCCAGAACTCGCTGGAGGGACTACTTTTCCAATCTGGCCTGGGAATGCCTTGGGATCCCCCAGGAGGAGCTGGAGGTCGTTGCTGGGGAGAGGGACGTCTGGAGGGCCCTACCTAGCTTGCTGCCACCGCGGTCCAACCCCGGAGAAGCGGCTGAAGATGAATGAATGAATTAATGAATGAATGAATGTCTTTCTCTATCTTTGGGACTGAGCTGACTGCTGTGCTAGACAATCTGTTTATAGCTGTCTCGCCGTTATTTGTGCCATCGACACGTATTACTGTGTCCGGTGTACCTCCGTTTATCCTGAACGAGCTCCTTGAAAGACAACCGAGTCGTTTCGGGAAGTTTGCTAGTGGGTTTGGAGCAGTTCATCTGGGTTGTAAAGACACTAGACAACAACTACTACTACTACTACTACTACTACTACTTTCAGCTGCTCCCGTTGGAGGTCGCCACAGTGGATCATCCGTCTCCATTTCTTAGACACTAGACAGCGTTCATGTATGTTTTTTCCCATTCTCCGCCTTTTGTTAGATAGTGATAGCCAAGAGAGACAGGAGAGGTCAGTGGGGAGAGAGAGGGGATGACATGCAGTAAAGAGCCCCGAGCTGGATTCGAACCCAGGCCGCTGCGGTAATGGCTCAGTAGTACGCGTGCTACCAGGTGAGCCACCGGGGCGCCCCATGCATTCATGTATTTAAATGATTCTTTGCAACACATGGACGTGTCATTTAAAGTCGAATATTAAAACAGTTTCTACACTGTGTATGGAAGTTCAGGCAGTATGAAATGTTTTGAGTGCGGCGATGTTGGCCACAAACGTTCGTCCTGCCCGGACAGGAAGCCCACAGCAGGCAGTAGTTCAGGTGAGCCACAGCCTGGAGGCGACGCTGAGAGCGGTAGCCCGCAAACAGCACAGCATGCAGCGGGAGATACTGCAACCGGTGGTCCACAACCTGACATGAAGGGAAATGAAACAACTGAGCAGGACAGCAATAATGAAAATAGTATAAAATAACGGTAATCTAAGTGATACTGAAGCACAGGTTATGGATGTATGTGGAGATGGAGGACAGACAGAACCAGTGAGAGAGAGTCAGACAGCTGAGGCTGAGAGCCAGGTCTCTGCAACAGGTGAGTCACACTATGAAAACACTAAAAATGAAGATGAGGAAATGTTAGAGGATGATAGCGTCTCATAGTTTACTGGTATTGTGTCACAGGATGATCAGCAGTCATATTCATTAAAGGAGATTAATAATTTACGTGATGAAACTTATGGCAGACAGTCTGTGGAAATGACAGATTTCTTCTCTGATGTGGACAGTTTTGTTTACTCAGTTATGAAGATTAGGAAAAACTGTTGGATATGAAGAGCTAAGTAAGCAGAAGAGGTTTCATCTAAAGATTCTGACTAAATGTTGGGGAAAAAGTGAGGAAAGGCTCCTTTAAATGCAGAAAATTAAAAATGGGTGATGCACCAAAGGTGTTTTCCTCTTGGAAAGGTTTCACTGTCTTCTTTTCCTTCCTTTTCTTTCTTTTTTATGGAAAGTTTGCGGGTAGGAAGTTTAAATATAAATGGAGGACAGGATAGAGATAAGCGAGGTATGGTAGCTGAGCGGAGTAGAGCTAAAACATATATGTGCTCTTACAGGAGACACATAGCTCTGTAGACAACGAGGTAGAGTGGGGAATGAGTTGGACAGGCCAGTTTCTTTTTCTTTTCTTTTTTTGAACCATGGTACCAACCATCGTGCGGGTGTAGCTGTTCTCGTCTCACAGCACCTCCTTTTAACAAATGTTTTGACATGTGAAGTGGAGCAGGACAGAATCCAATTAGTTCAGGCAACAATCCGAGATACAGCTTTTGTTTTCATAAATGTGTATGCTTGTAATTCTGGCACTGATCGTTTGAGATTTTTAACAAACTGAAAGACAAACAAACAGTTCAATAGTAGCTCAATAATAGCAGTGGGAGGAGACTGGAATTGCACTACACATCCTACAGTTGACAGAAACTCAGAAGAGGTTCATCCACCGTCAGCTTCATTTCTGTCCCGTTTGGTTGCAGAAAATGACCTCACAAATATTTGGAGAAAAAATAATCTAACAGTTAGGCAGTACACGTGGGTGAAAGCTGTCGAGGGTAGTATGAGGGCAGCCAGGATGGATCTAAATCAAACATATACATAACAACAGGTTAATGAAGCCCACAATATTACCTGTTGGATTTTCAGACCACCATTTAGTAGTGGCAGATTTTTCCTTACTATTTCAATTTTGACACTGTCCCTACTGGCACTTCAGTGTACGGTTACCACATGATAAAGCTTTCTGACAGTTCATCTCTGACTTCTGGAGTCAATGGAGGCTGAGGAAGAAAGATTTTGAAAACTTAGCTCGGTGGTGGAAGGTAGGAAAAACACAAATTAGGATTTTCTGTTAGCAATACATAAAACACACATTAGCTATGGAGAAAATCTACTACTTCTGCTTTCGGCTGCTCCCATTAGGGGTCGCTACAGCAGATCATCCGTTTCCATTTCTTCCTGTCTTCTGCATCTTTCTCTGTCACGCCAGCCACCTGCATGTCTTTCCTCACCACATCCATAAACCTC
The DNA here is from genome assembly GCF_029633865.1 of Lampris incognitus. Taxonomy (NCBI): domain Eukaryota; kingdom Metazoa; phylum Chordata; class Actinopteri; order Lampriformes; family Lampridae; genus Lampris; species Lampris incognitus. The sequence continues at coordinate 10,244,201 of NC_079226.1, forward strand.
CTCTTTGGCCTTCCTCTTTTCCTCTTTCCTAGCAGCTCCATATTCAGTATTCTTCTCCCAATATACCCAGCATCTCTCCTCCACACATGTCCAAGCCGTCTCAATCATGCCTATAGAGAAATAGAGAAAATCTGTTTTGAAGTATTTTAGAAAGAAATTAAGATAAGAATTAAGAATGGACTCAAAGAATGTATAGATACTGTTGTACATTATAGCCAGACATACTGTGTCCCTGACCGTACAATCAAGGATAATCAGTTTTTGATATGGTACATTATTGATATATCTATGCTCCAGGAGCTGGACATTGGCCTTCTTTTAAAGAAGGCGTTTGATAGGGTTGATCATTATTTGTTCAAAACACTTGAAGGTTTCGGTTTTGGAGGAAAACTTATTTCATGGATTAAGTTTTTGCCTTCTGGAGCCAGTGTTCTGTTAAAGATAGGTAGTGGACTCAGCCAACCTGTCTCTATTCAGAGAGGTATAAGACAAGGGTGTCCCTTATCTGGAATGCTGTATTCCCTGGCCATCGAGTCTCTTTTAATTCAGCTCAGGCAGGGTCTCTCGGGGCTAACCTTTTCAGAGAATATCACTAATACAGTTAGTTTATCAGCATATGCTGACAGTTTTCATAACAAGTCAAAATGATGATAAAATTCTCACAAGCAGAAATTGGCCTATACGAACAAGCTGATCCCACGGAAGGCAATCGGTAAAAATCTGAGAGTTTATTACTCGGGGAGTGGAACAACAAAGAGAAGCCAACATTACCCACTGGGCTGCAGTGGAACACAGAAGGGATGAAATGCTTAGATGCCTTTCTGGGCAGTGACCGCTTTCTGCACAAAAACTCAAGAGGGTTTAGTTGAATAGATCAGTGCTTATTGTCTAGAGGGACTTGGATCCAGCCTCAGTCGTCCTGTAGGGGGAGAGTCTTGATTATTAATAACTTGATTGCCTCGATGTTCTAGCATCAGTTTACAGTTGTAGAACCTCCGGACATGGTTATAAGAGAGGTACAGAAGAGGCTGGTGAACTTCTTCTGGGTTGGCTTTCACTGGACCAAATCGGCTGTATTTTCCTACCAGTATTAGAAGGAGGCCAGGGCCTGATTGACCTCCACAGACATAGCACAGTTTCTCGCCTTCAAACTGTGCCGCAACTGTTGTATTATAAAAAACAGTTTGGCGTGAAACAGCATCTGTGTTGCTTCGTAGGATTATGAACCTGAATTATGGCTAGCACTTTTTCCTTCTGAAACTAGCTGTCATGGAGTTCAATATGACACCTTTCTATCAGGCAGTCATCCGAGCTTGGGGAACAGTCTTTTAAACGCCAAGAGAGACTGCTCCGAATCTATAGCAGTGTAGGAAAGGAACCCCTGTTCTATAACTCGCTGATACACCACAGGATGCTCAGCTCTGTCAGTGTACGAAGATCCCTCACAAGAGTTGGACTTACTAAGATACTAAGATAGTGTGTCTCAGATCAGGAGGACAGTGGAAAACGTTTTGAGCCAAGAGACTGGTTTTAAATCTCTTCGTCTAATGGAGAGGCTGCTAGTGAAAGTGATCAGTGCACTTCCTGGTTTCTTTAGAGATGCGTTTGGAGTAGTGTGTCAAGAGGATCAGCCAGTTATGTGGCTGTTTTTCCATCTTTGTCCATCTGTGCTGCAGTGGAGGAGCAGTAGGAAGTTAATGGGGCCCTTCTGTCTTTTAAAACACCAGAACCACAGGGCTTCTCAAGAACATCAAAGAAGGCATTGTATGCAGTCAGTGTAAAGGCTCTCAACAGAACATCACTAACCGGTGTACAGGAGTCGAGGTGGTTGAGTGTGTTGACATCAGGTTCATCTCCCAAAGGCAGCTGGAGGTCCCCATACAACCCCCCCCCCCATAGAGAAACGCACTGTGGATCTACATTGGAGGGTGGTACATGGGGCTGTGGCTATGAACAGACATATGGCATCTGTAGATCCTAGAGCAGGGAGTCACTGTTTTTTCTGTAATGATGAAGAAACTCTACAGCGCTTGGGGCGCCCCAGTGGCTCACCTGGTAGAGCACGTACCACATAAGGCTGAGTCTTCACTGCAGTGGCCTGGGTTCGAATCCAGCCCGGGTGCTTTGCTGCATGTTATCTCCTCTCTGCCTTTCCTGTCTCTCTCTCAACTATCGCTAACAAATAAAGGCAGAAAATGCACACAAAAAAAGAAACTTTACAGCACGTAATGCTCAGCGTGTCCCAGATTGAGCCCTCTTTTCTCTGCTGAAGCAGTGGCTCAGAGGTTTAGGAGAGGTTTTTCAAAGACAGCTTGTTTGTCTTTGGTCCTAGGTACACGGCAGCACAGTGCAGACGTGTTACTTTTCTTTTATTAAATTTATTTCTAGTTTTTCCCCTTATCCCACCTGATTAACTCAATGGCATGTGGCCGGAACTCTTGTTGAATAACTCCCCTGGCTCACGTTTCCACAGGAAGGAGATAGTCGTAACACCAGCTTCCTTCAGACTCATGTCGGCTGCTCTCGCTAGTTTACACGCTGAAGCCTCGCATGGATTGCATCACCTTCAGGCCGCGAAGGAGACGTAGGGAGAATGCTTTCGGTTGCTTGGCTGCAGGCGCCCGGATGGGCCAGAGGGGTCGCTGGAGAACGAGTCCCCGAACACTACACCGATCTACACCCACAATCCCTCGGGTAAGGGCGGCCTAATGAATGGTTTACCCCGTGGACGCTCTGGCCGTGACCGGTTCTGATAGGTCAGGTAAAAATGAGCATTTGGCTTAGTAGAAGAAACAAAATGAAAGACACAGAGTCCACAGATGCTACACTCATGTTCAGGGGTCTAGTGGCTGCTCGGCTGAAAGTTGAGTTCACATATTTCAAAATGATTTCAAACTTGGAAGAATTTGTTTCTCTTTGGGGACCTGGAGATGTTCTGTGCCCTGTAGAAAACCAATTACTTGTTCTTAAATTCTGAAAGAGGGAAGGTCTGTATCTTTGTTTTTGCTGTGTATGGGGATTGTTGTATCTGATTGCTGTATCTGTGTTAATTCTACTGGGTTTTTTTTAATGTAAATGGAAAAATTAACAATTGGTTAAAGGTCTCTCTCTCTCTCTCTCTCTTTCTCTCCCACTCTCTCCATCTGTCTCTCCCTCCCTTGATGGTCAGGTTTCCCCTGACCTCAGAATCAGTCGTGTGGCGTAAGCGGCGTTCGTCTTGCCTGCCTGTTTCTCTTTACTCCAAGGATTGGGATTTCTGTTGGTATGGAATTTCCTTGGGTGGGTTTTCCAGCGTGGTATTATACACACACATCCCCCTCCCGTCACCCCAGATCTCGACGTTACATTTCTCACAGACTATTTTAAGAGATAATATTTTAGACATGATTCAATTTCATGTTGCTATCTCTTCTGCTCTCTCTCTCCCCCCCTGGAGAAATTCAATCAAATCATTGTGCGATAACAAAACACACACACACACACACACACACACACACACACACGCTCTCTCTCTCTCTCTCTCTCATGTTGATTTAGTGATTCTATTCCATCTCGTCTCCTCTAGTCATGTTTCAGTCAAATGTTCATTTTGTTATAATGTAGCTGGCCTACTTATGGCCTGATTGAAACCTAATGAAATCTTTTAATGAGCCGTTTCTGTGTGTCAGCCTCAGGAGGGGCCGGGCTGAATTAGACACACATACACACACACACACACACACACACACACACACACACACACACACACACACACACACACACACACACACACACACACACAGAGCTGTGGTGTATGGACGCTGGATGCTCGTACAATCATATAGACGAGCCTCTGGAAACATAAGACGATTAGTGTGTGTGTGTGTTTGTGTGTTAGTGTGTGTTTGTGTGTGTGTGTTCTTTATATCTTTGTGAGGACCAATTTTGAGGTTTTAACGACCAAGGTGAGGACATTTTGGCCGATCCTCACCTCATTAAGGGTCCATTTTAGGGTCAGGGTTAGAAATGTAGTTCTGAGCAGTACGGTTAGGGTTGAGGGCTGGCAATGAATGTAGTCAAAATCCTAGTGTGTGTGTGTGTGTGTGTGTGTGTGTTTGTGTGTGTGTGTTTGTGTGTGTGTGTGTGTGTGTGTGTGTTTTTGAGCATCCGGGGCCTATTTAAGGAGCCCTCTTTCATGTAGCTGAGGCCTGGGAGCATTTCAAGGCGAGCGCCAGAAGAACAGAACACATGAGAGACGGGATTAGCTCGACTTGGAGGGAACAGCCCAAGTGTAATTAAAGGAAAAAGAAAAGCAATTTATATTTCGAAATATTCCTTTATTCGCTTCTGTTTTCTCATCTCTTCTTTTTCCCGTCCTGTCCTTGTCTCTCTCTGTGTCGTTTTAGTTTCAGATGTCCCCTTCCTCTCTCCTCCCTCCTCCTCCTCCTCCTCCTCTCCGCCTGTTATTTTAGTTTTTAAAATGTTTTCCCTGTCATTTCTGTCTCTCGGCCCCAGCGGAGAGCAGGAGCACATGAGTAAAGAAGCTCTTATCCCCTCGCCGACGAGTAGATAAGAATAGGAATTACCGTGGCTTTCATTTGGAGAGAGAGAGAGAGAGAGAGAGAGAGAGAGAGAGAGAGAGAGAGAGAGAGAGAGAGAGAGAGAGAGAGAGAGAGAGAGAGAGAGAGCGAGATGGGCGTGCAAGACAGTAGAAAGAGGAGAGAGGGTAAGAGAATGAGGTGGAGTGCATAAGTAAGGGATGGCCGAGAGAGATAAAGAAAGAGAGAGAGAGAGAGGTAGAGAGAGGTGGAGCACACAAGTGAGGGAGGGAGGGAGGGAGGGAGGGAGGGGAGGGGGCCGTATAAAGGGAGGGAGAGAGAGGCATGCTGTGCTGTGCTGTGCTGTGCTGTGCTGTGCGGCTTCAGGCTCAGTAGATTTAGTGAATTTCTTGTATTTTTCTGGGAGCCTGAAGTTTACAGAAGCGTGACTGATAACAGAGGAACTTCTTAAACGGTTCAGCCGAGGACGGGGCCAATCCTCTCTCAGGGCCGATCTACCCGAGAATATACAAGATCTAATCTAACCACCCCCACCCCCCAACCATCCCCCCTACTCCCCCCCCCCACACACACACACACATCCACCGCCATCATCACAAGAGCGGAGGAGCTGAAACTTCTCAAACTCACAACACCAGCAGATTGATTCAGCTGATGCCACTCGTCCCCAAAGCCTTGCTGGAGAATATTCCCCATGATGCTCGGTGTGCCAGTCAGTGTGCCGGGCGACAATAGAGGGGAAAACACGCTGACTGAGGCCACGCGCCGTGTAGAATGAGCTTAGTATAGAATGGGGACTATTTTTCAATCCTGCTCCCACTCACCACGCTTCCTCCCCCCCCTTTTCTCCCCAATTGTACCTGGCCAATTGACCTTTCGCAAAGCCCCGCCCCCCTTAGTTACTGTTGCTATGCCCGTCAAGCATTTCAGAACTATCCAGGAAGTAGCCGGAAAACACCGAAACATGAAGGAAGAAATCAGCGTGTTGTGTGGGTAAAAGTAGCAGTAATAATACGTTAGCTGTATTAGCTATCGATAATAGCTAGTAGCTAGCTTAGCTTGGAGCAGACAGGTATTTTTGTTGATTTTGGATGGATTAAGCTGGCCATGGGGTCTGCTATACTGCTGTAAACTACTAATAAGACACGTTAGCCCAGGGGTCCCCAATAGGCGGCCCGCGGGCCACGTCCGGCCCGTGACGGGTTGATTTATGGTCCGCGAGAACTTTTGGAGAAATGCCAGAAGGAAGACTTTTTTTTTATTTCCCTACCAAAAAAAAAAAACAAACCTTTTAATTTTTTTTGGAAATAAAAAATTCGGCACCCGGACTAAACTTTTGGCCACTACTGTATGTGAAATAATTAATTTCTTCGTAAAAGTAAGACTAGTAATATATCGAAAAATAGATGAAAAATCTCTGTTTAAATTATAATACCTGCAACGTATCGACACCCAAACAAACTAGCGAACAACATGCTGCTGGAGGTTGAGTGGCCCGTGGTTTTAAAAGTGGCCCTAAAAGTGGCCCGCTATGAAAAGTAATTGGGGACCCCTGCGTTAGTCCCCAGCTAACGGGTCTGACCCTTTAGCCGAGCGGTTAGTGATGCCGCCTTGTGGTGCAGTACACCTCGTATCGAATCCCGCACCGGGCAAGAAAATAACCGGTTACACTGGTTTCAGTTTCCGTGGTGGCGGCGTGCAGCTTCTGTAGTTTCCGCCTCCGCAAGTTAAATGTGCGGTGTCATGGAGCAGAGCAAGCGGCGGTCGAAAGCGTGGCTTCAGAGGAAGGGTTGGCACAGTGCAAGGGAGGATGTACAACAAATATGGCCAAACACCTTGGCCTACACGGTGTACGGGTTAACCAGTGTACCGTGTTGGACACGCTGCGCCGGTCTCCATCTCCTGCCTCGGCGCCCTCTACAGCCTCCCTGGGCAACAGCAAGCAGCACCTCGCCGCAGTTGGGTAGGTGAACGTCAATAACGTTTGTCTTATTCACAACAGCGAGACAGCAAACAACTTATACATGAGCGAATTTCTATAAACTGTACGCAAACACTGAAATGTGACATTTTGTCCTCGTCGCCTATTTGTGGTATCGTAGTATATTTCAATAAGGTCGTGTTAAGAAAAGGTTTACTGAGCTCGCTAAACGTGCAACGTTACGTGCGTGGCCGCCATCTTATATTCTCTTCTTCTTACTGTGTTAACGTAGAACACACTTTTCATTACCCGACAGTGCCACCTAGCGGCGTTACAGGATACACCATTACAGGACACAACACTGAACCCTCGCGTATTCAGCCTGAGAAGGCAGATGTGCTCATATTTCTAAACAAGAACCGTTTCTGATTTAAGGGGTTTAATACCTGGTAGTCGGGACCGGGGCGTGGCTGTGTCTTTACTTCTTCATCTTCATGTATGAAGACGGTTGTTGTAAATGTAAATATGAGAACGAGACATTTGCATGAACGATCCGGTCTTAAAACAGAATAGCTTGTATGAAGTTTTTTTTTAATTCATTTTTCTTATGTGAAATAAGCATGTGACCCGTTTTCACATCGCCTCTCAAAGAACCAGAATCGAGAATCGAGAATCAAGTCAAGTCTGTTTTATTTGTACAGCCCAGTATCACAAATTACAAATTAGCCTCAGTGGGCTTAAGAGCAGCACAGCATCCTGTCCCTAGACCCTCTCATCGGGTAAGGAACGACTCCCTATCATTAAGAGCGTTAAGAACAGGACTCGAGAAGCAGAATCAGAATCATTAAAATCCAAACGATGCCCGACCCTACTCAACACTGCAGCAGCAATAGCAATAAAACAGCAACAAAATAAAAAGCGGTAATAATAATAAATAGTGTGCGGTGTATGTAAGGTACTGTGTGTGTAGGCTCTGCCTTAATAAATGTGCAAGTGTGTGTGTAGTTGTTTGCTGATTTGTGTGTGTTTGTGTATGCCAAGGTACCTCTGTTTGTGTGTGTGTGTGTGTGTGTGTGTGTGTGTGTGTGTGTGTGTGTGTGTGTGTGTGTGTGTAAACTGATGATCTGCTGAAGACCATAGGTCAGTACCAGTCAGTCCGGCACCAGGCTTAGTGTCTTTAATGTTCTTTGTTCCTAAGTCTGGTTGCTGGGTGGTAAAAGCTGTTCCGGAGCCTACTGGTCCGGGCTTTGAGGCTGTGATAAGTGCTTGCCTGAGGGTAGCAGCTGGAACAGTATATAGTTGGGGTGGCTGGGGTCTTTGATAATCCTACGGGCTTTGCTGACACAACGCTGTTATATATGTCCTGGATGGAGGGAAACTCGCATCCACTGATGTCCTGAGCCGTTCGCACAACGCTCTGCAGGGTTTTGCGGTTGTGGGCAGTACAGTTCCCATGCCAGGCAGTGATGCATCCAATCAGGACGCTCTCGGGTGTGCCTCTGTAGAAGGCTCGTAGGATCTTGGGCCCCATGCCGAACTTCTTCACTCGCCTGAGGTGAAAGAGGCGTTGCTGTGCCTTTTTCACCACATGGCTGGTGTGTTCATCCCAGGCGAGGTCCTCGGTAACGTGGAGACCGAGGAACTCGAAGCTCTTGACTCTTTCTACAGCAGTCCCGTTGATGGTGATGGGGTCCAGAACTCCTCTTCCTGTAGTCCACAATCAGCTCCTTGGTTTTGTCGACATTGAGAGAGAGCATATTCTCCTGGCACCACTTTGTCAGATTGTTGTTGACCTCTCCCCTGTATGCCATCTCGTCATCGTCGGTGATCGGGCCCATCACCGCCGTGTCGTCAGCGAACGTTATCACTAGGTTGGAGCTATGTGTGGCCACTCAGTCATGGGTGTACAGGGAGTAGAGGAGGGGACTCAGGATGTAGCCCTTGGGGGCTCCTGTGTTGAGGGTCAGCTGGGCAGAGGTGTTGGAGCCTGTCTTCGCCACTTGGTGTCGACTCAACAGGAAGGTCAGGATCCAGCTGCACAATCTGTGGTTGAGTCTTAAGTCCCTGAGCTTGGTGTAGCATCAGTAGGGGACTATGGTGTTGAGTGCTGAGCCGTAGTCTACAAACAGGGTTCTCACATCGGACTTCCTTTTCTCCAGGTGGGTGAGGGCGGTATGGAGTGTAGTGGCTATTGCATCATCACTGGATCTATTTTGTCGGTAGGCAAATTGGTGGGGTCAAGGGTGGGTGATAGCATGCTACAGATTAGCGCTTTAACAAGCTTCTCGAAGCATTTACTCACTATAGGAGCGAGAGCAACAGGACGCCAATCATTCACGCATTCAAGCAACCTGCAAAATAAAGAATATTAGAAATGCAATTGGGGGGGGGGGTTTCCCAAGGGGGGCGGCCAGACAAGAGATTTTGTATCCGTCAGCAACAAAATGAGCCAAAGTATTCTCTGTGGGGCTGAAGGATGATGGATGTCCGTCATCCCACGGATGATCGATGCACATTTTTACATACGTCAAAAGCTGAAACCATCCAAACATTTAACGGACCATCGTATGTGTAATCATCCGTTGTGTGTTCAATATCCAGTCAGATGCGTGGGTGTAGCCTGCTTCTGTCATTCACCATGGGGGAGAAACTCTGCCCCGTGTACTCAAACCCTGTGCACTTTTCTCAGTAAGTTAACACTGTGCTCCCACTGCCAAGACTCTCTTATTTCTAATAAGAGGGGTGATAAAAATCTGATGCTCGTTGGCGTCCATCTCTCCTTTATCGCACCTGCCTTTTTCAAAAGACACGCCGCCATTTGATAGCTGATAGCGTGTACCAAATTCATCCATTTAATCCGCTTTCTGCCTGGCTGTGGCCTCATTTATTAGGGGTGCACGATTCAGGAAATCTCACAATTCGATTCCAGTTCTTGGGGTCACAAGTCGAATCGCCATTCAAAGTCAGTTCTCAACTCAGTGCATTCATAGATTTGATTTTAGATTGCTGTCGTGTGTTACTTTTCCCATTTGACTGCGGTAGACACTTCTCTAGGTCTCAAACAAGAAAAATCACACTGAAGCCAATGTAGACGTTTACTACTCGGTGTCAACCCTGAGTAAGATTTATTCTCCTTTCGTCCGCTCAGTCGACAGGGAACCAAAGCAGCCCTGAGACAGAGAGTAAAGTGCATACTTAATATGAAAATGATTGCAAAGATAAACTGCAAAGTGCAAACCTTCAAATAATAACAAATTCAGACTTCAAATAATAACTTAAATTCAGTATTCAGATAACAAAATCAAACAAACAAAGCTGTCTGCTGCATTTAGCTGCGAATTGAAAGAAGAATTGTTACATGTGGCTGTAAAGTGCTGTAACCAGTGGCTGACTTTTAAAACGTGAACTAAACTTCCCTGGAGCGTGGACTCAAATAAAATTAACAATAAACACTGTTAGCCAGAGGTTTCCATCTGAAACACTTCTTTCTCCTCCTGTTCTTTCACAGACAATACGCCAGGAACACACAGTAACACAAAATGGGCACGTTATACTTCCTAACGTCAGAAGTAGCCGAGTAACATATTAGACAAGTTTACTTTACCGCGTGAGTCCTCAAGTTGGTGGTGTTTCCAAAATACTTCACCTTCGCTGTGCAAAGCTTGCATCTTGCATTAGTCTTGTCAAGCTCCTTCTTCCCCTCGAGTTCATAACATCCCAAGTGTGTCCAAATTATTGCCTTCATTGCCCATGGGGCAGGTTGTATTTGTTTTTCACTCAAGTACTCCATTACTGACATTCTCTCCATGACACACACTTCGCTTCCGTCTTGCTCATGCCAAGGAGGTGTGCCGGGGTGGAAACTGCACAGCATCATGACACCATCTATAGGATTTAGCCAGCTAACACGTGTCGGGGGGAGGGGGGGATCGAAACCAGCGTTGTCGCAGGACTAAAAAATATGAATTGACTAGAAGAACCCCGCTACAATGTAGCGGTTTGGTTCTCCACCCGTCTAAATCTCCCTCCTCTTCATCCTGCCAGCTAACCGCCTTCCCCCTGCCCCTAAACCCCCCCCCACTCCAACTCCCTCCCCCCAAATGCTCAGAATCATCTGAAATGCCGAGAAAAGTGGTTTTTAGCCATTTTTAGGAAAATGCATATTTTGCATATTTATGCATAATTATTATAATTATATTTTAATGTTCTGCTATTTTTCTGGTCCTCTCTGGAACAATACCTACCACCTCCAAAAAAAATGAGGATCATAAGTGCATTTTTGCAAAAATGCATACATTTTGCATAATGCCAAAACATTTCTAAGTCCCAGAACATTTTTTTTATATAGGTGAAAAAATCAAAGATGCTCAGAATCATCTGAAATGCTGAGAAACGTGGTTTTTAGCCATTTTTAGAAAAATGCATATTTTGCATATTTATGCATAATTATGCATAATTTTAATGTTTCCCCTTACTCTCTGAGACAATACCTACCACCTCCAAAAAGAATTAGGATCATAAGTGCTTTAGTTTTCGGTCCCGCTACCTACACTAACTAACACACACACACACACACTAACACCACACACACACACATTACGAAAATATATGAGTGATTCTTGGAATTTGTGGATCGATTCTCAATCGGCAGAGATAGAATCGTGATTCTAATGCGAATCGATTTTTTTGCACACTCCTATTATTTACTATGTATATGCAAATGGTTATTCCACTGTTAAATAAGCCTCCTCCACATGACATGAACTGAAACAACCTTTCTTTAAGTGTCTACCAGTGATTTCAATGTAGAACACTTTTCATAATATTCAGACCATTTTCTCCTTATCAGCCAATCAGGAGAGTTCTTTGAAAGCAGGCATCTCCATTGGTCCCTCCATGCTGTCAATCAGTCTGTGCATTAAGCGGCTCTAGGGCAGAGGTCAGGAGGTGGGTTGTTTAGCAAGGTGTAGCTAGCACTTGTTCACTTCCACCCAGGATCACTTACTGCCACTTTAAACGCGTGTTGGGTTTACATCAGCGGTTTTCAATCCGTGGGTCGCGACCCACTTTTGGGTCGCGGCAGGGGACCGAGCGGGTCATGGGATGTCCAAAATAATTACGCTTCGTTTGGAGAAGCAAAGACGTCGTCATACTTTTTGAGTCAATGCAAACAATGCAATGATTTAACCGTATTCTAAAATATCCTTAAAATAACGTTCATGTTGACGTATCTTGTCTGCTTCGTTTGATCATGAACGGGACATAATTGTTGAAGGCTGGATTTTTTTTTATGAATTATAAATGTTGTAATGCCTAATTGAATAACTGAGCGTAGTTAATCACGTGTCATTCCCATCATTTGTCGCTGCTGTTTGGTGGACAGTTGTATCTAAAGCGCCCCACTTTACCAAGAATGAGCCCCCTTTTGACCCGGCGGTAGCGGTTATGTCTAACCCACGCCGCATATGACCCGATATGATTCTTACTCTTTATAGAGAAGAAGCCGGAGATGGCAAACACTCACTCGTTAATCTGCATTGTGCACGACACGGCCCCAGATTTCCATTTCAATCTCTTGGCTTTACAATGCCCCCCGCATTCTGATAGCTGTAGCACAGGGGTCCCCAATAGGCGGCCCGCGGGCCACGTCCGGCCCGTGACGGGTTGATTTATGGTCCGCGAGAATTTTTGGAGAAATGCCAGAAGGAAGAATTTTTTTTATTTCCCTACCAAAAAAAAATAAAAAAAATAATTTCTTAGTAAAAGTAAGACTAGTAATATATAGAAAAATAGATGAAAAACCTCCGTTTAAATTATAATACCTGCAACGTATTGACACCAAAACAAACTAACGAACAACATGCTGCTGGAGGTTGAGTGGCCCGTGGTTTTAAAAGTGGCCCTAAAAGTGGCCCCGCTATGAAAAGTAATTGGGGACCCCTGCTGTAGCATAATTCCACAACAATAATTATTCTGTGACCCGAACCCTGTTTTAGACAGGCCCGGGTCACGGATAAGACATGACGAACCTAGGCTGGCCGAGCAGATACCACCAGACCGGTCTGATTGGGTCCAATCTGGTTTCTAATGATCTGTGAGGAGATGGTGGTTTGTTTCACACACACAAAAACACTCCAAGAACAGATGAGCTGGGTTTCCCCGGCTTAACGGCGGCATTACATTCTGTTGGTGTCCTCGAAATCCCACTTACCTGAGGAGAGACAGGCTTCACCCCAGAAACCTGCTCGCTATAGAGAGCTGCACCCCGCATCCATGATACAACACTCTGTGTGTGTGTGTGTGTGTGTGTGGGTGGGCCCTGTGATGGACTGGCGGCCTGTCCAGGGTGTCTCCCCGCCTGCCGCCCATTGACTGCTGGGATAGGCTCCAGCATCCCCGCCACCCTGAGAGCAGGATGAGCGGTTTGGATAATGGATGGATGGATGAGGAGAGAGAGGCTTCACCCCAGAAACCTGCTAACTATATAGAGCTGTACCCAGCGTGTGTGTGTGTGTGTGTGTGTGTGTGTGTGTGTGTGTGTACCATTCATACTGTACTTCTGCAAGCGTGAGAGGTACCCTGCACAGTGATAAAAATGAAATAGAGTTCTGCAGCTCGCCGAGTGCTGGGATATTGCATCACGTATATTTTCTCTCCCTCTCTCTCACACACAGCTCCCGGCGTCGCTTCCTGCCGTCACAGCGGTGATATTGATGTGCTGATGCTGACAACAATATTAAAGGTAATATCAACCGCTAGGAGAGACTCCGTGCAGGGTGGGCAGCAGACCCCAGACCTGTGAAATACGGCAAACCGGCCGGTCGCCGTAACTTGCGGAGCGTCCGCTTTCTGTACAGTGTCAGTGTGCCGTGCATGGCATTGTTGGATTAAGCCGGGACGGGCTGTTGGGCGAGCCGGGGTCGTTATTTATTCTGTGCCCGGGACCAAAAACGGTGTAAATTTAGTCGCACTAAATTTACCCTTCTGTCCTCCCATCTCGTTGAAGTCTGACAAAGCATCCGGTGTGTGTCGATGGAAGAGGGGGAGAATGGTGTGTGTGTGTGTGTGTGTGTGTGTGTGTGTGTGTGTGTGTGTGTTAGATCAGTGGTTCTCAACCTTTTTGGGGTCCTGGACCCCCTGCGTATTTTTGATCTACCCTGAGGACCCCTCCACCTGATCTTGGGGGAGGGGGGTTGCAATTTGATAGAAACAGTAGAAACTGCATTTTAAATTGCATTATAGCATTTATTCACTCTTTGGGCCAAAAATAAGAGCTTTCAGTTGTAACTTAGATATAGTTAACACAACAGAACTCTTATGCAGTAACTTTCAGATATATGTAACAAAACAGAATATGTATTCAGTAACTTTCAGATATATGTAACAAAACAGAATATGTATTCAGTAACTTTCAGATATATGTAACAAAACAGAATATGTATTCAGTAACTTTCAGATATATGTAACAAAACAGAATATGTATTCAGTAACTTTCAGATATATGTAACAACAGGATTTTTATGCAGTAACTTTTAACAATGCAAACGGGAGCGAGATCTCTTATTAAAATACAATAAATTACACTTGTGAAACAGATGTAATTAGAGAAAAAAGTCCTGTTACCCTTTATAGTTTAGGTAGATAAAGGTCTCAGTCACATTTGAGTGAAATAATCCTATTTCTATAAATGTCATAGGATCTTTTTTTTTAAAGATATTTTATTTTCACGGACCCCTTGCAATTACACCACGGACCACTAGGGGTCCGCGGACCCCCGGTTGAGAAACACTGTGTTGGATGACAGTAAATAACTCAGAGGTACAGTATATCCCAGGTAGTCTAGCGTGTCTGTTTCTTCCCCTCGTTGTGTTGCGCTGCCTGGCCTTGGTGAATAAGTATGCGGAGGCAGACGCGTGAATAAATCTACCTTGTTTATAAACTATACGTGCAGTGGTGGACTCAGTATCCACAAATAAATAAGCCTGGGAAGGCAAGCCTCCCTAACAACGGGAATGCACACTGCCGCACTCACTTTCCCGCGCCGACATATGTACACGAACACAAGGGAACAAATAATGCATGTATACACAGACGCACAAACAAACGTGCAGTTTGTAGACACAAAAACAGACGTGGGTGGGCAAGAAAACGCCGCAGGGGCGTCAAAGTGTGGTTAGCCTTATGGCTGAATTGTGTGTGCATGAAAAGCTACTTTGAGTCGGTATGTTTGTGTACATTCGGTGTGAGTTTGGTGGCGTGTGTGTGTGTGTTGTCAGGATGTGCATATCAGATGCCATTTCTGAGGGTGTCTTTGTGCGTGAGTGTGCATGTGTGGAGGGATGCAGGTCTGCCTGCATGTGTTTTGGAAGATGTGCGTTGCCTAGCTTGCGTCTGCGCTCGCCTGCTTGCCGTGTGGTGTGGTGCTTGTGACACGACTTCTGTTAGCGGAGACGAATCTATAAAAGATGAAGCTGCAGCGAGGAGCCCTTCGGTGGCGTGACACATTCTTGTCGTGTCACAAGAAAAACTTATAGCTGCAGTCACATTCCAGTACACACACACACATATATATATATATATATCACAATTATCCAGTGCATGCTAATAACAGAGAAAGGCCATGAAAAATGTATGTGTGCATTCAATTCAATTTATTGTCATTAAAAACAATGTGCAGGCACATGTGTCAAAGCAAAATGAGGGCAGCAGCTTCGCCAAACAGTGCAAGACAGACATAGACAAACCTAGTATAAGATATGTACACATGAAGACTAAAAGCTGAAGACAAAGTTAAAAAAAAAAGCAGTGTAAACATATATACAGACATTCAGTGGGTGGTCAGGTTCAGGTGGGTAACAGCTTGTGGAAAGAAGCTGTTTTTGAGCCTGGTAGTGTGGGCTCTGGGGCTCCTGTAGCGCCTCCCAGAGTGCAGGGGGGAGAACAGTCCATGGTTGGGGTGGGTGGGATCTCTGCTGATGCCGAGACCCCTTCGAAGGCAGCGTTTGTGATAAATGTCTTTTATGGCTGGGAGCTGGGTACCGGTGATATGCTGGGCCGCCTTGATGACCCACTGCAGAGCTTTCTGGTCTACTGAGGAGCAGTTGCCGTACCACACTGAGATGCAGCTGGTCAGGATGCTCTCTATGGTGCAGTGGTAGAAGTTGGTGAGAATTTTGGGGGGTAGACGGGCGCTCCTCAACCTCCTCAGGAAATGCAGGCGTTGTTGGGCCTTTTTCACAAGGGCCTGGGTGTATGGTGTCCAGGAGAGGTCCTCGCTTATGTGGACTCCAAGGAATTTAAAGCTGTAGACACGCTCCACTTCCACCCCATTGATGTGTATGGGGGAGTGGCTGCAGCTTCTAGACCTCCTGAAGTCCACAATCAGCTCCTTTGTCATCTGCAAGTTGAGGACAAGATTGTTGGTGCATGGTGCACTATGGTGTGAGGTGCTGAATCTCGTCCCTGTAGGCCAGGGATAGGTAACATGGTCCAGAAAGGTCCGATGTGGGTGCAGGTCATTGTTCCAACCAAGCAGTTACACACCTGATTCTATTAGTCAACCCATAGTCTTTGCTAAGGACCTTGATTTATAGACTCAGGTGTGTAACTCCTTAGTTGGAACAAAGACCTGCACCCATACCGGACCTTTCGGGACCAGGTTGCCTATCCCTGCTGTAGGCCGTCTTGTCATTGTTGGTGATACGGCCTACGACTGTGGTGTCATCCGCAAACTTAACTATTACATTTGAAGGTTGAGTTGGCAGGCTGTCGTGGGTAAAGAGGGAGACAAGGAGGGGGCTCAGAACACAGCCTTGAGGGGCACCTGTGCTGAGGGTCAGGGCGGAGGAGGTGTGCATGTATTTTATGATACAACAGGGAACATGTGCCTGCTGGCAGGGCTGATTTTGTGCGTTTATGCTTTCTGTATATGCGTTGGCAAAGTATGCAGTACCTCAACATGCAGTTTAAGCCTGTATGGAAACACATTAGCTGGAAAGGGTTTATTAGGCACTTATCAATCGCATCATTCTGGCTACGAAAAACCCTTGGCTGGTGACGGATACCCTGGAAAACACATGGTGGGGGGTCACGGCACAGAATTACCGGTCAGTATCTGGTTTGACAGCATTTGCCTCATACATCTCCTTCACGTAGAGTTGAGCAGCTTCTGGGATGTTGTCCCACTCCTCTTCAATGGCTGTGTCAAGTTGTGTGATATCGGAGGTAACATGAGGTAAAATCCCAAATATGCTCAATGGGTCTGCTGAGTATGTTAATGAGTTTGCAAAGGCTTGCACACAGATATCTGAGATTAAAAAATGAGACATCACAAATTCCCATGGATCCAATAGCTCGATAGAGGCGTAGGAGGGTGTTTGTGTTGCATAAACACAAGATAGGAAACAGAAACTATACAAACACAACGAGGATTAATCCCCTCACATTCTTCTCATATTGTGATTTTACTCTTGTGTGCAAAAGCTATGAAAACATTGTTTGTGAGTGTGTGAGAGAGAGAGGAAGAGGGAGAGAGAGAGGAAGAGGGAGAGAAAGTTTATGCTAAGTTTATATACATGTCAGGAATCGGCAACATGTAATTGTCATTTCACTCCGTGCACCTGCGCACATGAAATAAAACGAAATGTCGTTTCCCCCAGCCCACAGCAGTGAACCACAACGACAAAAACACACATCCAAACTACAAGAACACACACATCCAAACTACAAGAACACACATATCCAAACTACAAGAACACACATATCCAAACTACAAGAACACACATATCCAAACTACAAGAACACACACATCCAAACTACAAGAACGCACATATCCAAACTACAAGAACACACATATCCAAACTACAAGAACACACATATCCAAACTACAAGAACACACATATCCAAACTACAAGAACACACACATCCAAACTACAAGAACACACATATCCAAACTACAAGAACACACATATCCAAACTACAAGAACACACACATCCAAACTACAAGAACGCACATATCCAAACTACAAGAACGCACATATCCAAACTACAAGAACGCACATATCCAAACTACAAGAACACATATATCCAAACTACAAGAACACACATATCCAAACTACAAGAACACACATCCAAACTACAAGAACACATATATCCAAACTACAAGAACACACATATCCAAACTACAAGAACACATATATCCAAACTACAAGAACACATATATCCAAACTACAAGAACACACATATCCAAACTACAAGAACACATATATCCAAACTACAAGAACACACATATCCAAACTACAAGAACACACATATCCAAACTACAAGAACACACATATCCAAACTACAAGAACACATATATCCAAACTACAAGAACACACATATCCAAACTACAAGAACACACATATCCAAACTACAAGAACACATATATCCAAACTACAAGAACACATATATCCAAACTACAAGAACACACATATCCAAACTACAAGAACACACATATCCAAACTACAAGAACACACATATCCAAACTACAAGAACACACATATCCAAACTACAAGAACACACATATCCAAACTACAAGAACACACATATCCAAACTACAAGAACACACATATCCAAACTACAAGAACACACATATCCAAACTACAAGAACACACATATCCAAACTACAAGAACACACATATCCAAACTACAAGAACACACATATCCAAACTACAAGAACACACATATCCAAACTACAAGAACACACATATCCAAACTACAAGAACACACATATCCAAACTACAAGAACACACATATCCAAACTACAAGAACACATATATCCAAACTACAAGAACACACATATCCAAACTACAAGAACACACATATCCAAACTACAAGAACACATATATCCAAACTACAAGAACACACATATCCAAACTACAAGAACACACATATCCAAACTACAAGAACACACATATCCAAACTACAAGAACACACATATCCAAACTACAAGAACACACATATCCAAACTACAAGAACACATATATCCAAACTACAAGAACACACATATCCAAACTGCAAGAACACACATATCCAAACTACAAGAACACACATATCCAAACTACAAGAACACACATATCCAAACTACAAGAACACACACATCCAAACTACAAGAACACATATATCCAAACTACAAGAACACACATATCCAAACTACAAGAACACACATATCCAAACTACAAGAACACACATATCCAAACTACAAGAACACACATATCCAAACTACAAGAACACACATATCCAAACTACAAGAACACATATATCCAAACTACAAGAACACACATATCCAAACTACAAGAACACACATATCCAAACTACAAGAACACACATATCCAAACTACAAGAACACACATATCCAAACTACAAGAACACACACATCCAAACTACAAGAACACACATATCCAAACTACAAGAACACACATATCCAAACTACAAGAACACACATATCCAAACTACAAGAACACACATATCCAAACTACAAGAACGCACATATCCAAACTACAAGAACACATATATCCAAACTACAAGAACACACATATCCAAACTACAAGAACACACATATCCAAACTACAAGAACACATATATCCAAACTACAAGAACACACATATCCAAACTACAAGAACACATATATCCAAACTACAAGAACACACATATCCAAACTACAAGAACACACATATCCAAACTACAAGAACGCACATATCCAAACTACAAGAACGCACATATCCAAACTACAAGAACGCACATATCCAAACTACAAGAACACATATATCCAAACTACAAGAACACACATATCCAAACTACAAGAACACACATATCCAAACTACAAGAACACACATATCCAAACTACAAGAACACATATATCCAAACTACAAGAACACATATATCCAAACTACAAGAACACACATATCCAAACTACAAGAACACATATATCCAAACTACAAGAACACACATATCCAAACTACAAGAACACACATATCCAAACTACAAGAACACACACATCCAAACTACAAGAACACATATATCCAAACTACAAGAACACACATATCCAAA
>NC_079226.1:10263948-10281448 GCF_029633865.1 Lampris incognitus
CTGTCAATCTCCCACTCCGTCCTTCCCTCGCTCCTGAACAAGACCCCGAGATACTCGAACTCCTTCACTTGAGGCAACAACTCGTCCCCAACCCGGAGGGAGCGATCCACCATTTTCCGGTAGAGAACCACGGCCTCAGACTTGGAGGTGCTGACTCTCATCCCGGCCATTTCACACTCAGCTGCAAACCACCCAGTGTGTGCCAGAGGTCACGTTGTGATGAAGCCAACAAAACCACATCATCTTCCAAGAGCGGAGATGCAAATCTGCATCACAGTCAGAAGGCCTTCATTGGCCAGTACGAGGACTTACGTACACGTAGGTTCCCATGGCCAAATATGCAACACCGAGTTAACACTAAAACATGACACAGGACTACAACGTACACGGTATGACAGATCACACGAGGTGAAGACGACAACTAAACCTCCACAGAGACATTAAACTTGGACAACACAACACAACACAACACGGCCGAGGACGTTTTGGCGGTGGTCTAAATGGATAAAGGAGTACATACGCTCAGGGTGCCGCCAGGGATTTTGCACCCCTATACAGAATATGACTGAGCGCCCTTTATTTATTTAATTAACCCAATAATTATTTTATTCTTTTCCCGACTTCTCTAAACATGTGACCCCTTCCTCTACCTTCGCCCCGCGCTACCAGCTCGCCCAACAACCCCTCGTCAACAGCCTCTCCAGTAAGGGACCCGTCTTCTGAGTTTGACAACTTTACGTATTACAAAAAGGAAAGTGACACCACCGTAGCCCAGACTGGACCTGTGGGCTCCTTCCTGTGGCTCGCGAATCAGGGAGGTAGGTCTTCCACAAAACTGAGGCGTGGACTAACCATTTAGGGGGAGGAGGGAGGGTCGGGGTTCAAACAGATGCCGTCAACTGGAATTAATTTTTCCCCCACAAACAAACCGTGTACGTTTTAAACCGTGATGCCGTTTTAATAAGACTTCTGGAGAACGACTGATTTCTTAAAACCGATTTGTTTATTTTTCTTTGCAATATTTTCGAGCACCGTTGTGGCGCCCCCTCTAGTCTGGCGCCCTTAGACTCTTCATAGCATTATACCCACTTAGGGCGCCTCTGCATGCACTATGTGGACAAAGGTATTGGGACACCTGGCCATTACACCTACAGGAGCTTTTATGGCATCCCATTCTAAATCCTAGGCATTAATATGGAGTTGGTCTCTCTCTCTCTCTCTCTCCCTCTCTCTCTCTCTCTCTCTCTCTCTCTCTCTCTCTCTCTCTCTCTCTCTCTCTCTCTTCTCTCTCTCTCTCTCTCCCCCCCCCTGCAGCTATAACAGCTTCCACTCTTCTGGGAAGCCTTTCCACAAGATTTTGGAGCGTGTCTGTGGGAATTTTTGCCATTCATCCAGAAGAGCATTGTGAGGTGAGGCACTGATGTTGGACAAGAAGACCTGGCTCACAGTCTCCGTTCTAGTTCGTCCCAGAGGAGTTCGACGGGGTTGAGGTCAGGGTTCTGTGGGGGCCAGTCAGGTTCTTCCACACCAAACTCACCCAGACGTGTCTTACTGGACCTTGCTTTGTGCACTGGGGCACAGTCGTGCTGGAACAGAAAAGGGTCCTCCCCAAACTGCTCCCACAAAGTTGGAAGCATAGAATTGTCCAAATGTCTTGGTATGCTGAAGCATTAAGATTTCCCTTCACTGGAACTAAGGGGCCTCACCCAACCCCTGAAAACAACCCTATACCATCATCCCTCCTCCACCAAACTGTACAGTTGGCACAGTGCAGTCAGGCAGGTAACGTTCTCCTGGCATCCACCAAACCCAGACTCCTCCATCAGACTGCCAGACAGAGAAGCGTGATTCATCACAGACGCCCTCCCTCCCACTCTTTCATCTCAACTCCACTTTTCCCTCTGTCGTTCTCTCTTTCCTTTGCTCCTCTTCTCCTCCATACCCACCATCTCTCCATCTCTTCTTCTCTCCGTCTAGCTGTCCGTCTTTCACGTGCCGCTGAGAACTTCTGCTGATCATGTGACCCTGAAGAACGGTTGAGAACCTTTCTTTCTTTTCTTTCTTGCTTGCTGGCTGGCTGGCTGGGTGTACTTCCACGTGTCTTCTCTGGTCCTGACTCCCTACACCTCCGCCTGGTTGTGGATGACTTAAACCGCCTCTGAGCCACCAGAAAATAATCACGTTTTCTTTTTTATCTGTCAGTTTCTGTCTGTTTGATTTGTCGTTCCTGTCATTCTGTCCCAACACACACACGCACACACACATAGACACATACACACACACACACACATACAGACACACACACAGAGTTGAGTTAATCTGCAGCACAGTGAGTGGCTGGAGTCTCTTGGTACATGTATCAGACGACTATTTGCATGATGAATGGTCAAGAGCCCCGAAACTGACGTTCTCAAATGAGCGAGGGAGAGACGGAGAGGGACGGGGAGAGGGAGAGACAGAGAGAGGGACGGGGAGAGGGAGAGACAGAGAGAGGGACGGGGAGAGGGAGAGACAGAGAGAGGGACGGGGAGAGGGAGAGACAGAGAGAGGGACGGGGAGAGGGAGAGACGGAGAGGGACGGGGAGAGGGAGAGACAGAGAGAGGGACGGGGAGAGGGAGAGACAGAGAGAGGGACGGGAGAGGGAGAGACGGAGAGGGACGGGGAGAGGGAGAGACAGAGAGAGGACGGGGAGAGGGAGAGACGGAGAGGGACGGGGAGAGGAGAGACAGAGAGAGGGACGGGGAGAGGGAGAGACGGAGAGGGACGGGGAGAGGGAGAGACGGAGAGGGACGGGGAGAGGAGAGACAGAGAGGGACGGGGAGAGGGAGAGATGGAAAGGGACGGGGAGAGGGAGAGACGGAGAGGGATGGGGAGAGACGGAGAGGGACGGGGAGAGGGAGAGACGGAGAGGACGGGGAGAGGGAGAGACGGAGAGGGACGGGGAGAGGGAGAGACGGAGAGGGACGGGGAGAGGGAGAGACAGAGAGAGGGACGGGGAGAGGGAGAGACGGAGAGGGACGGGGAGAGGGAGAGATGGAAAGGGACGGGGAGAGGGAGAGACGGAGAGGGACGGGGAGAGGGAGAGACGGAGAGGGACGGGGAGAGGAGAGATGGAAAGGACGGGAGAGGGAGAGATGGAAAGGGACGGGGAGAGGGAGAGATGGAGAGGGACGGGAGAGGGAGAGATGGAAAGGGACGGGGAGAGGGAGAGACGAGAGGGACGGGGAGAGGGAGAGACGGAGAGGGACGGGGAGAGGGAGAGATGGAGAGGGACGGGGAGAGGGAGAGATGGAGAGGACGGGGAGAGGGAGAGATGGAAAGGGACGGGGAGAGGGAGAGATGGAGAGGGACGGGAGAGGGAGAGACGGAGAGGGACGGGAGAGGGAGAGACGGAGAGGGACGGGGAGAGGAGAGACGGAGAGGGACGGGGAGAGGGAGAGACGGAGAGGGATGGGGAGAGGGAGAGATGGAAAGGGACGGGGAGAGGGAGAGACGGAGAGGGACGGGGAGAGGAGAGACGGAGAGGGATGGGGAGAGGGAGAGATGGAAAGGGACGGGGAGAGGGAGAGACGGAGAGGACGGGGAGAGGGAGAGACGGAGAGGGACGGGGAGAGGGAGAAACAGAGAGGGACGGGAGAGGGAGAGATGGAAAGGGGCGGGGAGAGGGAGAGACGGAGAGGGACGGGGAGAGGGAGAGACGGAGAGGGATGGGGAGAGGGAGAGATGGAAAGGGACGGGGAGAGGGAGAGACGGAGAGGGACGGGGAGAGGGGAGAGACGGAGAGGACGGGAGACGGGGAGAGGGAGAGACGGAGAGGGACGGGGAGAGGGAGAGACGGAGAGGGATGGGGAGAGGGAGAGATGGAAAGGGACGGGAGAGGGAGAGACGGAGAGGGACGGGGAGAGGGAGAGACGGAGAGGGATCGGGGAGAGGGAGAGATGGAAAGGGACGGGGAGAGGGAGAGACGGAGAGGGACGGGGAGAGGGAGAGACGGAGAGGGACGGGGAGAGGGAGAGATGGAGAGGGACGGGGAGAGGGAGAGACGGAGAGGGACGGGGAGAGGGAGAGACGGAGAGGGACGGGGAGAGGGAGAGACGGAGAGGGACGGGGAGAGACGGAGAGGGACGGGGAGAGGGAGAGATGGAGAGAGAGAGCGAGGGAGAGACAGAGGGATTGGAGAGGGACAGACAGAGAAAGAGAGCAAGGGTGAGACGGAGAGCGACGGGGAGAGGGAGAGAGCGATGGAGAGACAGAGAGAGGGAGAGAACGAGAGAGACAGACAGTCAGAAGGAGAGAGAGACAGACAGAGAGAGCAAGGAGAGACGGAGAGGGACGGGGAGAGATGGAGAGAGCGATGGAGAGACAGAGACAGGGAGAGGGAGAGAACGAGAGAGCGAGGGAGAGACGGAGAGGGACGGGGAGAGATGGAGAGAGCGATGGAGAGACAGAGACAGGGAGAGGGAGAGAACGAGAGAGACAGACAGACAGAAGGAGAGACAGACAGACAGAAGGAGAGAGAGACAGACAGAGAGAGAGAGCAAGAGAGACCGACAGACAGACAGAAGGAGAGACAGACAGACAGACAGAAGGAGAGAGAGAGATTAATTTCCAGCTTGAAACAAACCAAACCGGCTGGTTTTCTAGGAAGACGGATGGATGGACAGACAGGCGAGGGGGAAGAGAAGACAGAAAAAAGACGTGAGGGTGAAAACAAACAGACGGCAAAGCGACCGTTTTCTCAGATAAAGAGGAAGCGGTGGAGGACGGCGGGTCGCCGGCCCGTGTGAATCGCCTGCCTTTCAGCCGCTGTTGAACATAAAGTTTTTCCTGTGTGGAGGGGAGCGAGGGATGATGCGGAGGTGTGTAAAATGCTTTTTCAGTGGAGAGGTGGGGGGAGGGGAGGGGAGGGGGGGTTGGCGCGGCGGGGAGGTGCGCAAAGACATCCCGGATACCGTGGATTTTGTTATTCGTGACTAATTCGAAGCTGTCACGGCGTCTGTCTGCATTGAACGGCTGAGATGAGACGTGGCGAGGAGAGAGGAGGCGGAATGATAGATTAAAGGAGGGATTACAGATGCCACGAGGTGTCGTCTCAATTTGGGAGAGCACCCTGCAGATGGCAAGACGAAACATAAAACATTGATGGATCGTGCTCATCACTTGCGACGCGAGCGCCGGCTGGAAGCGACTCGACAAAAAGAAAACAATGCAGCAATTAGCCGGTACCCGAACCCCTCATCCTGCTCTCGGGGTCGCGGGGATGCCGGAGCCTAGCCCAGCAGTCACTGGGCGGCAGGCGGGGAGACACCCTGGACAGGCCGCCGGGCCATCACACAGGGCCCACACACATTCATACCTCCTGTGTAACCACACTGTCCCTGGGAAGACCAGATGGAGGAGGCGCAAGAGAGGGGGAGAGCCTCAGCTCTGGTAGCTGAGTGTCAGAGGAATGGGGGGGAAGGCCTGCTGGGAGCTGACGGAAGTGGGCTGCAGGAGCTTTGCAGGCCAATCTCTACACCAGGTCCTGGGACTCTTGGGGATCCGTGGGCTGCACAGATGGAAATGCATTGAGAACATGTTGGAAGCCGTGGAAAAGGCTTCCCGTCGGCTCTGGGTGAAGAGGGGGTGACGCGCGGCGCTACCCGGGCAACAAGTCGGGGCTTGATCACCCCCGGCTGAGTCGCTTGGGTGACAGGGTGTCTGATGTTAAGACCCGAAACACCTGGTGACCCCGGGCTCATTACCGACGATATGTCCAGGTTGCACCACATGACGTATCAAAGACCCATCTTGGCGACGACAGGTGGTTAGGTCTCTCGGGTCAAACGATATGCTGCTATCTGTGTTTTATCATTATATTCTGTTATTTCTTACATTTTATTTTACTGATGTTATTCAGTTAATCTTCCCCTGTAAGACTGTGTATTTATCATACGGTGGTCAGTGAGTTGTTAGGTAACTTCTGTTTATCTCCTGATACTAGCTGTAGGAACCCGTCCTGCTGGGTAGTTTAGATAGACCTCATTTTAGTGGTAGTAGTGATGTGATGGAACGGCTGCTGTTGATCATATGTTCTCTGGTGGCAACACGCTGTAATATACTTCCCATGTGTAAACTCACTATCGACTGACCAGGGTTTTTCAGCTAGGTGTGCAGAAACCACATACGCCACCTGTGGAACGCCCAGAAGCGAGGCTGGATAAAGAGCAAGGTCTGCTTCTTCATTCTTCTGAGTCCTCTTTTTCTAAGTTTTTCCCAAGACTTTTTTAAAGTCTTTTTGCAAAGTTTTCTCTTAAGTCTTTATCTAGGTCTCTTTTTTTTCTCAAAGGTTTTCTCTTTTTTTTTCCCCCCACTTCTTTTTATACTTAATATTTTTGTGGGGGGGGGGTTCCCTTTATTTCACAAAGTTATGCTAAACTCCACTGTCGTTATTCACATTATTCAGGGGCTCTCGTGGTTTTTCATCGGCTCTTTTGGTCAGTTTGTCATTTACGTTCTTTAATATCCCTCAAATCCATTTACACACACAAAACTTGTGTTTGACTCAGGCTAGCAAACACAGGTTCAACCTGCATTTGACCATTCACACCAAAATATGGTCATGGGTCAATACCGGGTCAACCCGGGTCCAGAACTTTGCCCGATGTTCAGACTGAACTGCCATTTCGTTACCACTCTGATGTTCAGTCTGATGACCGGATGTGCCAATGTCACTTTCATGTGACAAAAAAATAAAATAAAAAAAGCTTAAGTAAGTTTACCAGTAACGTCAGTTGCTGTTGATACAGTATGTTGTTAATACAAAGACCGTTTGTTAGTTAAGGTGGTGATGACAAATTCATCGTTTCTGCTTGGCCTAAACACTCGAGTAAAAACACTACGCGAAAGGTTCTGAGTATAGACTGAGTTTGACATTTGCCCTGGTGGACAAACATTTTTTTTAACTGACGTCAGTGGACAGTCCAGCGTGTTACGCATCTATACAGTAGCAGAGACACTATTGCCACGAACTTGTCATGCGAAGCCCTGCTCAATGACATGCATGCACATGAATCATGGTCCCATGCACATAGTAGCTTTGCTAGTTCTATACTGCACGCAGCTCTTCTAGTTCTATACTGCACACAGCTGTTCTAGCTCTATACTGCACGCAGCTGTTCTAGTTCTATACTGCACGCAGCTCTTCTAGTTCTATACTGCACGCAGCTCTTCTAGTTCTATACTGCACACAGCTGTTCTAGTTCTATACTACACACAGCTGTTCTAGTTCTATACTGCACACAGCTGTTCTAGCTCTATACTGCACGCAGCTGTTCTAGTTCTATACTACACGCAGCTGTTCTAGTTCTATACTGCACACAGCTCTTCTAGTTCTATACTGCACACAGCTGTTCTAGTTCCATACTGCATGCAGCTGTTCTAGTTCTATACTGCATGCAGCTCTTCTAGTTCTATACTGCACACAGCTGTTCTAGTTCCATACTGCACACAGCTGTTCTAGTTCTATATTGCACGCAGCTGTTCTAGTTCTATACTGCACGCAGCTCTTCTAGTTCTATACTGCACGCAGCTCTTCTAGTTCTATACTGCACGCAGCTGTTCTAGTTCTATACTGCACGCAGCTGTTCTAGTTCTATACTGCATGCAGCTGTTCTAGTTCTATACTACACACAGCTGTTCTAGTTCTATACTGCACACAGCTATTCTAGTTCTATACTGCATGCAGCTGCTCTAGCTCTATACTACACGCATCTGTTCTAGTTCTATACTGCACGCAGCTATTCTAGTTCTATACTGCATGCAGCTGTTCTAGTTCTATATTGCAAACAGTTATTCTAGTTCTATTCTGCATGCAGCTGTTCTGGTTCTATACTGCACGCAGCTATTCTAGTTCTATACTGCACGCAGCTGATCTATTTCTATACTGCAAACAGTTATTCTAGTTCTATACTGCACACAGCTATTCTAGTTATATACTGCACGCAGCTGTTCTACTTCTATACTACAAACAGTTATTCTAGTTCTATACTGCACACAGCTATTCTAGTTATATACTGCACGCAGCTGTTCTACTTCTATACTGCAAACAGTTATTCTAGTTCTATACTGCACACAGCTATAGTGTATAATCTCGATGCAATACATTTTAACAAGTAGAATAATACAGCATCATCATGTACGCAGTTTCAGCTATGACTTTTTGTCTTTCAAAGGAAAAAAGATTAACTGTAAGACTTATTGGCTTTACACCATCAATTCTGCTCAGCTATCACTTTGTTTTTGCATGGTGAAGTTTGACAGTATGTTCCAATTCAATATTTCAGGTCTATAGTCATTCTATAGTCTTTCTATAGTCAAGTCTATAGTCTATATCTCAGATTTTAGATCCTTTTTCAGACCGGTCATTACATGTAGCCTATGGTCACAGTCACATGCACCCACTAGCTTTGGACACCTGCTCAGCCGCCACATCTCTGGAAGTGTTGACAAATATATCCCGCGATTCTCACAGTGACTCCTGAAATTCCTCCTTTTTAAATTTATTCCGTTTCTTAGCACCCGACTCGTGTTTACAAAATTGGCCGTGCTCTCGTTCAGTTGACATTGCTTCCACTTCTCCTTCTTCCTCGCAGTGAGCAGCGAGATGGAGCACTCTCTATATAATGACCCAATATTGAAAATGAAAATAACCTGAATAATTTGTTAGATTTTTTTTCATGTGACCTTGACTATGCATAATGGAAATGATACAAAGGAATTTCATTTTAGAAACATGTTGGGTCAAGAACAGTCATAAAAAAGTTATATATTAAAAAAAAAAACTGCAGGATTGCAGGCACAAGACCCTAGAGTCGCAAGGCCCTGTGGCCTGCGCGGTCGCACATTTCCCTTCAGAGCTAACATCTCTCCTCGATTATCATCAAAAATTCATCTCCAAAATGTGAAATCAAAGTTTCCACCATGCAGGGAAAACCTCTCAGCTGTTTATCAAATTGCCAATCCCACATTGTCAAGCGATATGTCAACGGGGGAATTTGTAGTTGCTTTTGGCATCTTTCGTGATGTGATATGCTCTGTCTACCCAGCGCGTAGACAAGAACTGGACACATATTTGACTCTGATCGGCGATTTAAACTTGAAGCATGGGAAAAATATTGTTTACCAACACCACAAAGGATTCTCCAGCAAAGCAGCTCATCCCATCTCTCAATCAAACATCCACTTGAACTGGTCTGTCTTGGAGACTGAATTGTTTATCATGCTAGTGGGTGAGTCACAAGTAGTGTCATGCCTAACTTGTGGCATAATGGGTGATTCAGTGTCTCTCTGCCCTGGGGTTCCATTTCCCCCCTAAGCGCATGGGGCCCTACCCAAAATTAACCACGATCTATCTTCCTCTCAGAGAGAAAAAAAACTGACAGCCGCAGTCGTAAGGCACGTACCTTCAACAACCAGCCCATATGCAATAACTTCCATGAAAATGTTGGCATTTTTCCCCACATCTGCAGCCTCTGCAAAGACACTCACCCGAGATCCATGTGCCCTCGCAGGTCTCGCCCTCTGCAGAAGAATCATCATGGTTTAAAGGCTGATTAAACATCCACCCTTCTACTCCAATACATGTCCTAGGTCTTGCATCAGAACTAGTATCTTGTCATACTGATTTCGTGTTTCATGATCATTTGTTCATTGGTCTTTCTCAAGGGTTTCAGGTAGGGGCCATGTCCTCCCTGGCCTCCTCATACTGGTCCAAAAACCTCCAGTCCACTCTAACTGACCCAGCCGTGGTGTCTCAGCTAGTCAACATACAACTATTCGCCATTCCTTGTGTTTCGCAATAGTCCTATAGGAATAGCAACTAGAAAGTACTCTAGAAAGAAAGGACTTATATTTGATCTCTCTGCTCCTCCCTCCAGGCCATTTCCATGCATTAACAGTCTTATTCCACCTGGGCATTTCTCTTTACATTATCCCACCGTTGACAATGCCATACGGCTTATTACTCTAGCTGGTCAGAGTGCATGGCTTTCCAAAGCCGATATTACAAATTCCTTCAAAATTGTTCCAATTCATCCTTCGCAGTGGCATCTTCTTGGTTTCAAGTGTGAATCCAAACTGTACTTTGCTGTGCGTCTCACATTTGGCTGTTGGAGCAGACCTTTCATTTTCAACCAGGTTTCCGAGGCCCTTTTCTGGCTTCTTTTAAACAGAGTTAAAGTCCCCTCTTTCTTTCACCTCCTCGATGACTTTCTGTTGATTGACTCTCCGTGTGAAAAATCTGGCTCATCTCTGTCCAAACTGAGACCCCTGTTCAATTAGCTGGGCATCCCTCTCTCTGATGAAAAAGGTATTGGTCCTGCTACTTGCCTTGAGTTTCTGGGCATCACAGTTGACAAGGTTGACATGAAAGCGTCTCTCCCAGTAGAAAAACTCAAGCACGTCTGCAAAATTAACCAGTCCTTTGTTGAAGCAATGGAAGTAAATAAACATCAAATGCTCTCTCTCCTTGGCCATCTAAATTTCACAATGCGCGTTGTCCTCCAGGGTCCCTCGTTCATTTCCAGACTGCTGGACATGGCTTCCTCCATGCCTACTTTGCATGACTGTGTTCTGTTGGATGAATTTTGCCACTCCGATTTGAATTGTTGGTATTGTTTACTGGATCAGTGGAATGCTGTAATGTTTTTCTGTGATAATTTGGTTCATTCTTCTGATTTGCTTTGTTTTTCACAGATGCTGCACCCTCCATGGGATTTGGGGGATATTTTCAAGGTCATTAGTTCACCAGGGAATGGTCTCATTCCTTCCCCAAGCTTGATTCCTCCTCTTCTTTGTATGAAATGTTTCCCATAGCTGTATCGTGTTATATACGGGGGAGGTTCTGGCACCGTAACCGTATTGCAGTACAGTGTGACAATGAAGCAGTCATAGGCATCATTAATAAAGGCCATTCATCCAGTCTCGAAATCATGCCTTTTGTTAGATGTATTACATGGCTATCGGCCATGCAAAATTTCATATTTACAGCCCATCATGTGTCAGTTCATGCTAATGTCATTGCTGATTCTTTATCCCGTTTTAAGCTCCGTGTAACCAAGAGTGTTTGCCCAGCAGCCACCCAATCGCCCATAGCAATCCCCTCTCTAGAAACACTAACCCTCTATTAAACCAGTTCTCTCTGCAGTCATATTTAGAATCTGCCAGGTTTTATATGAGAAAAGGGCTAGCTGCCTCTACCCTGAGAACCTATGATTTTGCCTCAACATCTTTCACCATGTTCTGTGTTTCTCTGAGTCTGCCACTAAAATTTGTTATATTCAGTACTTGTCTGTGCATTTATTTGCAATTGTATGGATGTGCGTCAGTTTAAGCTGCAGTATATAAGAGGTCTGGTTGTTGGTATCCAGTTTAATTCTAGATGTTTTGATACATCTTTCACCAGTCTATTGTCCAGTCTGGCCATCAAACTGTTACTTAAAGGCATTTCAAAAGTCTGCCCCTCTAGCTTTGATAATAGACTCCCTATTATTCTTCCCATTTTGCATAAAATGCTGTCAGTCTTGAGAGATAATCATTTTTCTCCCTCTGTCGACTCTCCCTTGGATCATTTCTTTTTATTAGCTTTTTATGGGTTTTTAAGGAGTGCTGAATTTACTACCTCTTCCAATTCATTTGATCCTGCTAAAGATGTTACCGTTTTGGATTTAACTTTCCACCCAGATCTTTAGTCTCTTCCTTAAACACTCTAAATCTGGAGGTACTTGCGCTATAATCATTGCACTGATTCTCAATTCTGTCCTTTTAAAATCAGTGTATAAATATTTAAGAAATAGGCCTTTCCCTGACCCTTGTGCCCTTCTTTTCTGACCCCAGATAACAATCCAATGTCCAAATCTTGGTTTAGCTACCATCTTGAGCAAATTCTTCTGAGATGTAACATACCCCCAAAACATTTTTCAGGTCATTCATTTAGAATAGGTACAGCAGCCTCTGCAGCCATCCAAGGTCTGTCAATAGCTTCCCTTCAACAACCGGGCCAACGATCATCCGCTGCCTATGCTTCCTATGTGCGTCCTGATTCCTCTACAGTTATTAAGGCTCAAATATTGTTAAAACCTTAATAGCTTATGGTAAGCAACTGCATATAACTGGTGGTCGGTGGGTCTGTGTTTTGTCTCACCCATATTTATCGGCACTGTTTAATTACTAGAGGTCATTGCTGACCTCTGGCCAGTCCATTATTACAGAATTCCAGGTCATCGATATCTTATTCCTGCCTCAGCCTATCATTACTATTTAAGTCATTCCTGAACACTAGCCATTGCTGGCTAAGGCCCTTTCATTGCAAGGTCATTGCTGACGTCTAGCCATTGCTGGCTAGCTCAAAAATTGTTAGCTGTCCAGGTCATTGTTGACCATTAGCCATTGCTGGCTATGGACCATTCATGGCTGACAGGTCATTCAGATCATTGCTGATCATTAGCCATTGCTGGCTAAACTCAAACTTGTTAGTTGTTCATGTCATTAATAACCTCGTTAATGCTGGTTGTGTTTTGTTTCTCTCTATTCATTTATCGTACTCTATCACTTAAGCTCAATAAGCTCAAATTTTACCATGTCTTGCTCATTATTTAATTTCATCCCTTAGCAGATGATGTTGTCTTTGTTATGATTATTGAGCCCTGTTTCATTCCTGCTTGGTAAGTAAATATTCTTTGGGGGAATACGTTAGGCTGTCTTTGGGGCTTGCACCCTTTATTTTGGGGGATATATTATGGTGCAGCTCAGGGGTGATGCCCCTCAATTAAATAATGTCCCTGTTGAGTCTAAGCGCCAAAGACTTTCTTGACATGTATTCATCTCTGCTAAATCATTCACCCATCCATTAGCTGAACCGCTTATCCTGCTCTCAGGGTCGCGGGGATGCTGGGGCCTTAAATCATCTGTTATAATAAAAAAATGATCTTTTCTTCATTCACTGTGTCTTTCCTGAGTTTAACTATCCATTGCTACGCTGATGACACACAGCTTTATCTCAGCGCTAGACCATCCTCTCAGCTCTCCCCACAATCCCTTGTCAACTGCCTCCACCAAATAAAAATCTGGATGTCATCAACTATACAAAGCTAATTAGTAATAAGACTGAGCTCATGGTTGTGGCTCCCAAGGTCCTGCCCCAGACTTCTCCTTGACGTGGATGGCTGCTCCATCTGCCCATCTCCAGAAGTCCACAACCTTGGTGTCATTCTGGACTCCACCCTCTCATTCCAGTCACACATCAAATCTGTCACCCAGTCTGCTTTCTTTCACCTCAAAAACACCTCCAGACACAGGTCACTACTCTCAGACTCCGTGGCAGAGACACTCATCCATGCCTTCATCGCCTCCCATCTTGATTATTGCAACGGAGTCCTGTCTGGGGTACCTAGCAAAGCCCTAGACAGGCTTCAGGGTGTGCAGAATTCAGCTGCCAGGGTGCCCACCCGCACCAAGCCCTGGCAACACATCACTTCCACTCTTGTCCCCCTTCACTGACGCCCGGTCAAATTCCGCATTTCCTCTAAAATCCTCCTCCTCACCTACAAATTGTTTCATGTGCTTACCCCCCCCCCCCCCGTGCCTATCAGACCTCCTCAACCCCTATATTCCATCCTAGAATCTGCAGTCTGCAGACATGGTCTTGCTTTCCATCCCCCATACCAGCCTGTGGACTTCTGGGGATAGAGCCTTCAGTGTGGCAGCCCCCACCCGTTGGAACTCTATTCCAGCAGAGATCTGTAATGCTGCTTCTTTGGACAATTTTAAAATACTACTGAAAACCCACCTTTTTACTAAGGCCTATTGTCTGTAGTCTTTTGATCTTTGTTTTAATGTTTTTCTTATCTAGTGTAAAGCATCCTTGGGTTCCTTGGAAGGCACTATAGAAAACTAAGTTGTTGTGATTGAAGGGACATGAGTGCTAAAAAATGAATTTGCTACAAAACGAAACATAATACTTCAAATTGGAAGTTCACAAATTTGTACATTTGTACAACTCGACTACACAACTTTACAAAGACTGCTTGATGCAGCAAAGTCCTGGAAAAACATTTCTACAAACATCAGTTTGGACGGTGCAGAATGTACAAAGAGGTGGAAGAAGTTGTGGGACATGTACGTTCTCCTCCAAAAAAGAGTCGCAACAAGGACTGGGGACCCAGGTTTAATATGTCACTGCCTAACAGGGCAATCTCGTTTTGACGTCATTATAAAAGAGTCAGTTTCAGTTTTTATTTACAGCGGGGGTTCAACATGGTGGATGGTGCGGACCATCTGGAGTTTGACACGAGATCCTTGACTTAATAAGATTTCCTTTTTCTAAACTTAGCACAAAAAGTAAGGAAATTTGTGTTTGGGAGATTATTTCTCCGTTGTAACAATGCTTCTTGGCAATAAATCTTATACCAGGCAGCTGATTGTCAGCACCTGGGGTACCAGAAGCTCAAAAAAAGAGTCAATAGCAGCAGCAAAATAAGCTGTTTAGCATTGGCAGAGAAGATTTGGCAAATTTTTCATGGGTGCAACCCACATACTCAGCTCTGCTGCTCATCCCACAAATGCATGTTCCTTACCAATGTGACGCCATTTAAAAGGGAAATAAACAGGCTTTCCAACGGTGTAAGATTTATTGCCAAGAAGCATTGTTACAACAAAGAAATAATCTACCAAACACACATTTCCTTACTTTTTGTGCTAAGTATATATTCAGTCACCTTGTGAAAACTTAAAGAAACAACCAGGGGTGGAGCTTACCTCCCCGTCACTAAAATCAAACACCCAATCATGTCATGAGCCTAGTCAAGGTAAAACTGTGAAAATAAGCATTGTGATATTATAGAAAAGTCTTACGTAATGCAGATGCATGTAAGGACTGCAACAACAAAGTGCAGTGTTTAGCTGAAATTTAGCGTATTTATTATCCGGTTTATTTATTTATTTTACAACATCAAATTGGAGAGGCCACACCTATGAGTTCATCTTTCAGATTTTCATGTCAGTGTTGTCCAAATTAATATTTCCAGTCGTTTTTCTCTCGGTAAAAAGGTAAACAAGCTGCGAGAGAGGCCTCTCGCTGGTGTAGTCAGTTCAGTTGGTTTGTTTTGTGATTATTGTTTTTCCTGTTCTGTAGTGTGGTCCTGAAGAGCCGAGCTGGGAAGTGCTGCACGGTGATTTGGGAGGCTGCGCTGTTTGGTCGTCCGCTGACCAAATTTGGATTTGTGGATTTCTTTTTTGTCTCTGGACACGTGAGTGGCATCCCACGACACTTCTTTAGATGAAGCAGGTATAGACGATGGGTGTTGGGTTTTGCACTTCGTCTTGCCTTTACACAGGTTGGAGGGTTTACATAAAACAGCAGATATGACACACTCTTCTGTCATCACCGTTAACTCCACTTCTCTCCCCGCCTGTCATAAAATCTATGATTCCCAGACTGGACAGCATAGACGCCATTTAAAAACTCCCTGAGAGGGGGAAGAGTCACGAGATGAAAGTGTGGAGTCTGAAAGTGAGTCGTGAGCAAGTAAATGCAAAGGTCAAGGAAAGAAAAAGAGGTTAATGCATTTAAATCCCTGTGAGAGCATGGAGAAATCGATGGCGGTATATCCGCATGAGGCGTACATACAACAGCCCAGTTGTAACACACACACACACACACACACACACACACACACACACAGTTACCCAATGGCTAATGCTTACTGTTGAAGGGTAATATCATATCAACTCTTGAGACACTATCCAGCAACGTATGATTCATGTCAGTCATGTTTCACACAACTTTATTTCACGCAAAAGTGAAAAAATACCATTTATACATATATAATAGACAAAATGGTGTGAAAAGGGCCACCCCAAGGAAGCGCAACAGAGCTTAGAGCAAAGTAATTTGCATAAAGAGTAACAGATATGAAAGGAAAGAAAAATAAAAGAAATAAAACTTACAAATAAAAATAAAATAAAAATACACCTAAATTCCTAGCCCTGTAATTAGCAAGTTTTTGATATATCGGTCAGCAGTATATTTCTGAATTAATTTATGTTTTAATTTCTTTTTAAAGACATGCATGGATGATGACATTTCCAAATCGTCACTTAACTCATTCCACACCTGTGGGCCTTGACATGCCACACCAAGGCTCGTGCATCTAAGCCTGCGGCCCTTGCCCGCTATAAGGTTCTTATTCCTGGTGCTAAATGCATGTGGAGGGAGGCAAATTTGAATGAGGTCACACAATCTTGTCATTGATCCCATAGATAACATGGTACATCAAACAAGCATTATGAAAAACATTACATTCAGCAAGCCTTAAAAGACCATAATTGTGGAAAAGAGGGTCCGTGGGAGCACAGACCCCAGACCACGATATGGCGCGTATAACTTTCTTTTGCAGAATCTGTAGTTTTTTTAGATGATTGGGAAAAGTGTTGCACCAAATAAAATTGCAGTAATTGATATGGGGCTCAAATGAAGACTTGTACAAAGTAAGAAGTTCTGCGCATGGGAGAAAATGTCTTATCTTAAAAAACAGACCAACATAATATTTTTGTTAAAGCATTAATATGGCACTTAAAATTTAAGGATTCATCAATATGGACCCCTAGAAATTTTGTGGACTTGACTCTTTCGACATCCTGAGCATTAATTTTGAGACAAACATGCTCAGCACTGTTTTGATTTTTGTTGGAATGAAACACAATGTAGTTTCTCTTGCTGATATTTAGGGATAATTTATTTAATCTGAACCTAGTGTCCACCTTCACCAGCTCCTTGTTTAAAAAATTTTGAAGATCATTGGGACTCTTATGTGACATGAACAAATTTGTATCATCAGCAAACAATATTTTATGTAAAATGTAAGAGGAATTTACAAAGTCATTTATATACAGGATAAAGAAGAGCAGCCCAAAAATGGAGCCCTGGGGGACTCCATACTTGATGGATTTACATAAATATTTGTGGCCATTTATAAGTACATATTGCTTCCTCCCATAGACATAGCTCCTAATCCAGTTAAGAGCTATACCTCGGACCCCATAATGATACAATTCATTTAAAAGAATCTCAAAATCAATAGTGTCAAGTGCCTCTGACAAATCCAAAAAATACCAATGTTGCAGTCTCCTTTATCAATAGCAAACTTCATTTTTGTCAGTTGGCTTCAAAAAACGAGTTCAAATTATTTTTTTGTAGATATTGGCTGAAAGTGGCACCCTGTGGTTGGCTAATTTTGTTGGAAAGATTTTCACCTATGGAGATAAAATGATTGTTAAAGTTGTGTTAATGATGTGTGTTAGCGTTTCACATGTGTGTAACTATACACAGATAGATCAGGAATCGGGAAATGTCCTTTCCCCCAGCCCACAACAGTGCAACACAAAGACAAAAACAGGTCCAAAAACTACAAGAACACACATATCAAACTAACACATATCCAAACTAACACATATATCCAAACT
>NC_079226.1:10283948-10366448 GCF_029633865.1 Lampris incognitus
CTTGTAGGAGCTTTCAAGCTGGTTTTCCAGTGGAGTTACCAGCTTTGAGAAATAAAAAGAGGGAACCATCATGTAAATGTGTACTGACTAGGGTAGGCTTCTGGCAAATAGACAATACTCAGGTTTTCAAGGCTTTATTGATACAACAACAACTTAGTTTTGTATAGCGCCTTCCAACCCAAGGACACTTTACACGAGATAATAACAAAAAACAAAACAAAAAAAGATTAAAACAAAGGATAAAAAGACTACAGACCATAGGCCATAGTAAAAAGGTGGGTTTTCAGTAGTTTTTTAAAATTGTCCAAAGAAGCAGCATTGCAGATCTCTGCTGGAATAGAGATCCAAAGGGTGGGGGCTGCCACACTGAAGGCTCTATCCCCATAAGTCCGCAGGCTGGTATGGGGGATGGAAAGCAGGTCCGTGTCTGTGGACCGCAGATTCCGTGACAGAATAAAGGAGTTGAGGAGGTCTGATGGGTACTGGGGGTAAGGGCATGGAGGGATTTATAGGTGAGGAAGAGGATTTTATAAGAAATGCGGGATTTGGCCGGGAGTCAGTGAAGGTGGACAAGGGTGGGAGTGATGTGTTGCCAGGGCTTGGTGTGGGTGGGCACCCTGGTAGCTGAATTTTGCACATGTTGAAGCCTGTCTAGGGCTTTGCTAGGTACCCCAGACAGGACTCCATTGCAATAATCCAGACAGGAGGTGATAAAGGCATGGATGAGGGTCTCTGCCATGGAGTGTGAAAGTAGTGGCTGGAGTCTGGAGGTGTTTTTGAAGTGAAAGAAAGTAGATTTGGTGAGACATTTGATGTGTGACTTGAATGAGAGGGTGGAGTCCAGAATGACACCAAGGTTGTGGACTTCTGGAGATGGGCAGATGGAGCAGCCATCCACATTGAGAAGATCTCCAACCTTCTGGAGCAACACCTTGGAAGCCACAACCATGAGTTCAGTCTTATTGGTATTTAGCTTGAGTAGATTTGATGACATCCAGATTTTTATTTGGTGGAGGCAGTTGACAAGGAATTGTGGGGAGAGCTGAGAGGATGGTCTAGTGTGAAGATAAAGCTGTGTGTCATCAGCGTAAGAATGGAAACTTAAATAATAGTGGTGAATGATCTGACCAAGGGGGGGGGCATGTAGATGGTAAAGAGGAGAGGTCCAAGCACGGAGCCTTGTGACACACCTTGATTGACTGGGGCTAGGGTGGAACTGGGGTCTCTGATGGTAACAAACGGTTTCCTCTTGGTGAGATATGAATGGATCCAGGAGAGAGCTACACTACTGAGGCCTACGTATTCAGATAAGTGGTTGAGGAGAATGGTGTGGGACACAGTTTCGAAGGCTACAGAGAGGTCCAGGAGGATGAGAATACTGAAATGACCAGAATCAGCAGCAGTGAGGAGGTCATTGGTGATTTTGATGAGGGCAGTGTCCGTGCTGTGGTGTACTCTGAAGCCAGATTGGAGGGGTTCATCGAGCTCCTGGTTGGACATGTGCTGATGGAATTGGGCAGCGACTGCTCTTAATTTGTTTATTATGACGTTTGATTTTTTAACATTTTTATTTGGCTTTTTTTATGAATTACAAATGTCATCATAGTAATTCATGAAATTGGAATTTGAGAGTGAGCTCCTGCCCACAACTAAAGTGTTTGCAACAGAATTTACTCTTTAGACGTCATTTATAAAATAAACTAAAGAATGCTTTCATTGCGATTCCTAATCGTGTTCTTCTCACTAGAGTTATTCAAGTGGGGGACTACAGATCAAATAGTTTTCCATATAGATGCATTAAGGAACATGACATTTTGCTCTCCGTTACAAAATGATTCTCTGTTATACAGAATGGGTCCCAGTCCACTTACATGACCAAATGACAAGACCTACAACATGTGTAACCAGAGTCGACTCTTTTCTTCTACTACAGTAGATCCTGGCTGGTTCTATTCTTTTCTGTCCTCGCCTGTCCAGCACGAGGCACGTCAACAGTATAGACATAAGTGAGCTGAACCTGTTGTTATCCTCTATTCTCCCGTTCTCTTCTTATCCTCTATTCTCTGGTGGTTGTCCAGTAGATGGTGAGTCAGCAGCATTGGTCAAGGACCATCAGTCTGTCATGAATGAGTTCATTCTATTCTTCTCTTTGCTGACACTCTAATGCTTCCTTGATGCTAACCTGTTGGTCCCCTGATGGAAAACATCTGTTTTTCTACAAATGGAAGTCGAATCACTGGGTCACCCATAAGATAAGCGGCGTAGGAGCTGACGGGAAGGCCGAGTCCAGCGAGAGCATTACAGATGCTTGTTAACAGGGACTAGACCACCGGGCCCCATTATGACAGGAAGATGGGTTCACTACTCGCTGTGCTGTCCTCTACATCTCTATTTATAATCTTCTTTAATTCTCTTATCTTCTCTTCCCCGCTCTTCTTTTCTTTCATTCCCTTCCATACTTACTATACTATACTATACTATACTATACTATAGTCAAGTCAATTTTATTTGTATAGCTCAGTGTCACAAATTGCAAATTTGCCTCAGGGGGCTTTACAGCAACACAACATCCTGCCCTTAGACCCTCGCATCGTATAAGGAACAACTCCCTAAAAATACTTTTAACGAGGAGGAAAAAGAGGACGAAACCTCAGGGAGAGCAACAGAGGAGGGATCTCTCTCCCAAGACAGACACCGTGCAATGGATGTTGTGTGTACACAATTTACAGAATACATCATTGAAAGAGGATAACAGAATTATCATGGAATTATAGAATATATAAAGAATATGATAGGGAGGATGCCAAGCAGTGTCCAGACGCCATTGGAACAGGCCAGGACCCAAGCCACACGACCACCATCACCATGTAGACAGGGGGAAAAAAGCATTAGTCACACATCTTACTGAGAGAAGGATATAATAATTCTTCCTGTCCTCTGCGTCTTCCTCTGTCACACCAGCCACCTGCATGTCCTCCCTTACCACATCCATAAACCTCCTCTTTGGCCTTCCTCTTCTCCTCTTCCCTGGCAGCTCCATATTCAGCATCCTTCTCCCAATATACCCAGCATCTCTCCTCCACACATGTCCAAACCATCTCAATCTTGCCTCTCTTGCTTTGTCTCCAAACCGTCCAACCTGAGCTGTCCCTCTAATATACTCGTTCCTAATCCTCTCCTTCTCCATCAATCCCAATGAAAATGTTAGCATCTTCAACTCTGCCACCTCCAGTTCCACCTCCTGTCTTTTCATCAGTGTCACTGTCTCCAAACCATATAACATAGTTGCTCTCACTACCATCTTGTAAACCTTCCCTTTTTTTCTTTCCTTTTTCTCCCCAATTGTACTCGGCCAATTACCCCACTCTTCCGAGCCATCCTGGTTGCTACTCCACCCCCTCTGCCGATCCAGGGAGGGCTGCAGACTACCACATGTCTCCCCCGAGACATGTGGAGTCGCCAGCCGCTTCTTTTCACCTGACAGTGAGGAGTTTCACCAGGAGGACGTAGCGCGTGGGAGGATCATGCTATCCCCCCCAGTTCCCCCTCCCCACTGAACAGGGGCCCCAACTGACCAGAGGAGGCGCTAGTGCAGCGACCAGGACACATACCCACATCCGGCTTCCCACCCGCAGGGATGCCCAACCAAGCCGGAGGAAACAAGGGGATTCATAAACCTTCCCTTTAACTCTTGCTGGTATCCTTCTGTCGCAAATCACTCCTGACACTCTCCTCCACCCACTCCACCCTGCCTGCACTCTCTTCTTCACCTCTCTTCTGCACTCCCCGTTACTTTGAACAGTTGACCTCAAGTATTTAAACTCATCCGCCTTCGTCACCTCTACTCCTTGCATCCTCACAATTCTGCTGTCCTCCTTCTCATTCACGCATATGTATTCCGTCTTGTTCCTACTGACTTTCACTCCTCTCCAGTGCACACAGCCACCTCTGCATAGTGATCATATACCAGTACAATTTGAAGTAGTAGTGGTAGTAGTACTAGTTGCAATATTAGAACATTTGCTATATAGTAATCTTATCATAGCAAAGAGTGTGTACCATGTCAAATGTATTTAGTTAAGGGTGTCTTAGGTCATGAAGAGATGGTGAACAGGAGAATTGAAGTACAAAGTAGATTTACATTGGCACAAGTCAGAGAACAGAGAAATTAACCTGCCAAGTGCAAGTAGAAAAGACCTTAAAAGTAGACACCAAAAGTATGGTATTTAGAGAAGTATGGACACGATAGAAACCGCAGCGGCCAGTGCCAATTCAAATGTACTATATGTTTCTATTCTATACTATACTGTATGATACCATACTGTACCATACCATACCATTCTATATGATACTATACTATATGATACCATACTATGCTATTCTATGCTATGCTATACTATACAATACGATACTATACTATATGATTACTATACTATATGATTACTATACCATACCATACTATACTATATTATACCACATGATTACTATACTATACTATATGATACCATACCATTCTATATGATACTATACTATATGATACCATACTATACTATTATATTATATTCTATGCTATACTATACGATACTATACTATATGATTACGATACCATACCATTCTATACTATATTATACCACATGATTACTATACTATACTATATGATACTGTACCATACCATACTATACTGTACTATACTATATGATACCATATGATACTATACTATATGATACTATACTACACTATACTATATGATTACTATACTATGTGATTACTATGCTATACTATACAATACTATACTATATTATACTATGCTATAATTTACAATGCTATCTAATGCTGTGGTAT
The DNA here is from genome assembly GCF_029633865.1 of Lampris incognitus. Classification (NCBI taxonomy): domain Eukaryota; kingdom Metazoa; phylum Chordata; class Actinopteri; order Lampriformes; family Lampridae; genus Lampris; species Lampris incognitus. The sequence continues at coordinate 10,288,791 of NC_079226.1, forward strand.
GCCGTGACTGTTTAACTATTACATTGTCACTGTTGCATATTTTTTATATTTATATTTTATATTTATATTTTTTATATTTATATTTTATATTTATATTTTTTTATATCTAAGATCAGCCTTCTACCACCTTAAAAGCATTTCTCAAAACTAAGGGGCTTTCCATCAAAATCATAATCCATGCATTTATAACAAGTAGACTAGACTACTGTAACGGTCTATTCACCGGCCTCCCAAAATCAGTGTGCAGCAACTACAATTAATTCAAAATGTGGCAGCACGTGTTCTCACCAGAACTGAAAAGTATGAACACATTACTCCTGTTCTTAGATCTCGACACTGGCTCCCCGTCAAATCTAGAAGAGATTTTAAAATTTTACTTGTATACAAAGCTCTAAATGGCCTTACACCTCAGTAGATGAAAGACATGCTAATTAGATGCAAACCAGTAAGAACTGTCAGGTCCAAAGGCAGTGGTCTTTTGACCATCCCCCATACTAACTCTAAAGCAGGGGAAGCTGCCTATTGTATTTACGCCCCAAGTCGATGGAACGCCCCATCTGAGGACCTGAGAGAGGCCCTAACACTGGACACTTTTAAAAGCAGGTTAAAAACCCTACCTTTCATAACAGCCTACAGCTAAGTTCTGTGTGTGTGTGTGTGTGTGTGTGTTTTGTACATTTATATATTCTGCTCCGATTCCTGTGTAACTGCACTAACACCTGTTGATATGTATATTTATTTTCCACATTTGCACTTTTATGATTGTGTTACGATTGCATTGTCACTTTATGTGAAGCACATCGTGTTGCCCTGTGTATGAAATGTGCTATATAAATAAAGTTTGGCTCGACTTGGCATACAAAGCTATATATCTCTAGATTCCATGACAGCTGAGATCATGAAACTTGCTCAATACCCCATGTTGATTTTTTGCTTTTGATTTTCAGAAAGGCTTTGGTGTTTTTGATATACTTATGAATATTGTGTACACTCATGAATGGGAGGGGGGGGTTCAGAATTTCTGAGGGTTTCTCTTTTATGAGCAAACTGCCGGTGGCCCGTGAGGCAGCAGCGGCTGAAAGTTGATTCAGCCACGGAGTTCTGCTGCCATCTAGCGGTGAAATATGGAACAACAACTGGTTATGAAGCCTGGCGCTTTCCAAAGGGGGTTCATATTTGTACCACATGCATATTAATATTCTCAGCAGCGTGAATGAGAGTTAGTTCCAAAAATGACCAAAGGCCATTTGCTATCCAATGCAAATAGCATTGTGGTTATTTGGAGTTTCTGGTCATTAAGCGTTGACGGTTGATTTGATGCCATGCATCAGAGAGGACTTTATAGTCCTCAGCCAGCTACTCAGAAACCACAGCAAACTGATATTTACTGTGGGTGTTAGAGGAAATGGTAGCCTGGGAGCCACACAAATTCGCAAATGCTCATTCAGAATCAGAATCAGGTTTATTGGCCGTGTAGGTTTGCACAAACGTGGAATTTGACTCCAGTTTCGTGGCTCTCTCGGTGTACTTAACATAGAATGACAACACTACGACCCAACAATCTTCACATATATACACAAGGATGGACTTATACAGGGGAAATAAGAGGTGATAAAGGGCAATGGTGCAGAGAATATATCAGAGATGCTGAAACATGTTAGCAGGTTACTTACATGCATGCCTGAGGTAGTTGGACATGACAGAGCGTACCAGTATATGTACAATGTACAGTACAGTACATACAACATGGTTGGATTCATTTGACAGTGTTGTGCGTTCATTTATATGACAGCTTGCAGAAAGGAACTGCTTTTATATCTGGTTGTTTTGGGGTACGGTGCTCTGTAGCGCCTACCAGAGGGGAGGAGTTGAAACAGGCGTGTGTGTGTGTGTTGCACAGGGCGTGATGCGTCAGTGCAGTAGTACTGGGGGGGCTGGTAGTGCTTGTAGTTAGTGCATGCTGCATGCTGCTTCTGCTTGCTACTCTCTGCTTTCAGCTAGCCCTCCTTTGCGGGGGTGAAAAGAGGAGCCAAGTGCGTAAGTCTCCCCTGCCATTACATAGCCTCCCTACCGCCAAGACTCCTGCAGTGCCTCCTCGTCACCATACACGGTAACTGGGTACCTTGCGGTCCCTGGCTAAACTGTAGGGGATCTCAGAGCTACAGTGGTCCCCAGAGGTCTAATGCGCAGGCCCATGTGAAGTGGATATGCCCTGGCATTGACCAACCACTGTCCCACTGCCTTGTGGGTAAGTCTAGGATGACAAAGGCTAGGGGAGCACACCCTGAGAGAAAAGCAACGTGCATGGCGGCGCACGATAGGCAGTCCTCTGACAGACTGGAGCTCCGGCAGCCTCCTGCAGCTGTGGAAGAGTGCTGGTCATCTTGGGCCCCCCTTGCCACCAGATCCCACCCTCTCACAGTGAAGAAGTGCTGCTGGGACATGCGCACCCCCAGCGGCACTGTAAATAATCTCTTTGCGCAGGTATCCACCTCTGCCTCGGTGAGACCAGCAACCGGAATATGGATCAAAGTCTGGCGGCGATGGGGTGTCTGGTGACGGGAGCAGGTATGAATGCACTGGAAGCTCCTAATCAGACCCCTGCACGCCAGCGGCACAGGGCTATTCATGGTCGCCAGCAGCTGGGTTTGAGTGGCAGCTGCTCTCGGCAGACCCCTGTGTGTCTGAGCGGCCCTATTTAGGAGCCACACTGCTCACCCCAACTGGGGAGGGGCCTAGAAAAGATGGCCTAAACATTGCCCACTCAAAACATCCTGGATAGGCTACCGCATCTGTCGGGACATTCCACTCTGCGGTCGAAATAAACAAAAGAAAATAATCCCTTTAAACCGGCAACATGGACCATAAGAACTCTGCTGGACGTTAACGCCGAAAGACCTCAGCGAAGGACTGCACTCACTGCAGTGGAACTCAGCCGCTACAATGTTGACATCGCTGCACTCAGCGAGACCAGGTTCTTGGATGAAGGCTCCCCGAAGGAGGACACCTACACCTTCTTCTGGGAGGGATACCCTGCAGGAGGACAACATCAGCATGGTGTGGGATTTGCAATAAAAACAGCCTCCTACCAAGACTCACTGAAACACCGATTGGCATAAGTGAAAGGCTCATGTCGCTCAGGATCCCTCTGGCCAAGAAATGCTATGCCACCCTCCTAGGTGCCTATGCACCAACACTGCCATCAGAGGATGATGTAAAGGACCGCTTCTACCAGTCACTAGATGAGGCTCTCCGTCATATACCCAAGGAGGACAAGATCTTTTTGCTGGGCGATTTCAATGCCAGAGTGGGGAAAGACAGTAAGGTGTGGAGTGGTGTCATTGGTGGGCATGGCATTGGGAAAGTCAATGCAAATGGACTGCGCCTCCTAAGCCTCTGTGCTGAGCATGGCTTGACCATTACAAACACCCTCTTCCAGTTAAAAAATAAGCACAAAACATCCTGGATGCACCCACATGCCAAACATTGGCACCTCTTGGACTACATCATTGTGAGACGTGCTGATACAAAAGACGTCTTACTCACTCGTGCAATGAGAGGTGCTGAGTGCTGGGCAGATCACCGGCTCATCATGACCAGGCTCCAGGTGGAGGTACGCCCTGCTGTTCGTCTCCAAAGGTCAGGAAAGAAGAGGCTTGACTGTACCCGGCTAGAAAAGGCCAGGTCCAGAACAATCTCCACCTCTCTCTGGCTGAAAACCTGGAAGACATTGAGCTTCTCTTGAGCACAGATGATTCCATTGACAGGAAATGGTCTTCTGTGAGCTCCAGACTCTACAAGGCAGCATCCCAATCCATCGGTTACAAGAGCAGAAAACACCAGGACTGGTTCACTGACAACACAGGCACAATAACTTCCATACTCAAAGGCCTGCATAAAGCACACAGTGCTGTCCTCAACAATCCCACATCAGCTACACTCCGGCAACAATGGCAAGCATCCAGGAGAGAGGAGCAGTCAAAATTGCGTGCCCTGCAGAATGAGTGGTGGATATCGAAGGCAAATGAAATACAAACCCATGCCGATAGAAATGATATGCACAACTTTTATGATGCAGTGAAAACCATCTACGGCCCAAGTAACTGCTCTGTCTCCCCCCTGAAGTCTGATGATGGTACCACCCTCATAAAGGATCAGAAACTCATCACAAAAAGATGGGCAGAACATTTTGAGACTCTTTTGAACCAGCCCTCCCCAACAGATCCCTCAGTCTTGGATGAACTACCTGTCCGCCCCACCATCCAAGACCTTGACCTTCCACCAACCTTTGAAGAGGTTCATTGTGCAGTTAAGTCGCTGAAAAATAACAAGACCCCTGGCCCTGACAGTATCCCTGCAGAGATTTTTAAACAGGGAGGCTACCTCTGCACCCGTGCACTTCTCCTGTTCATCTCACACATATGGAAGAATGACATCATCTCCATATATAAAGGCAAAGGAGACAAGTCCCTCTGTGGCAACAGCCGTGGCATTTCACTACTGGCTGTTGCTGGAAAAGCCCTGGCCAAAGTCATGCTACACAGGCTGGTAAAAAACATCTCAGAGGAGCTGTTGCCTGAGTCACAGTGTTGGTTCAGGAGGAAGAGGAGTACTGTGGACATGGTGTTCACAGCACGGCAACTCCAGGAGAGTTGTAGGGAGCAACACCAGAACCTCTTCATAGCCTTCATTGACCTGTCAAAGGCTTTCGACACAGTCAAAAGAGACATCCTATGGAACATCCTCCTGAAGTTTGGCTGCCCACGAAAGTTTGTCAACATCCTTCAAAGATTTCATGTGGGGATGATGGCATGTGTGACCATTGGAGGCCAGGAATCTGAGCCCTTCAGGGTGTGCACCGGGGTACGTCAGGGGTGCATCCTTGCTCCAGTTCTCTTTAACATATTCCTCCTGTGTGTGACATTGCTGCTCCACAAGGAAACCAGGAAGGACAGTGGGGTTACTGTGGACTTCAGACTAGATGGAAACCTATTTAACATCCGTAGCCTCCAAGCGGTCACAAAAATGACATCTGAGCACATCATCGAGTTACAGTACGCAGATGACTGTGCAGTTGTGGCCCACACATCCGAGACACTACAAGCTACCCTTGCAGCTGCTGCAAAGGCGTATGGTAGGCTGGGGCTCTCTATAAATGTGGCAAAGACTGAAGTAGTATGCCAGTGGGCATCTACTCCTCCATCTCATTCACCAACCTTCACCATCTCCGACAAACCACTTGCAACAGTGGAATCCTTCAAATACCCGGGCAGCTTCCTCTCTGACGACTGCAGCATCGACAGGGAGATGCAAAACCGGATTAATCAAGCGTCACCCTCTTTTGGCAGACTTAGGAGAAGGGTCTTTCAAAACAAAGACCTCAACCTCCACACCAAAATATCTGTCTACTTGGCAGTTGTCATCACGACTCTCCTCTACAGCTGTGAGGCGTGGACCCTGTACAGCCACCACCTCAGGATGCTTGAGGCCTTCCACATCAGATGCCTACAATGCACCCTGAGGATAACCTGGCGTGACCGAGTGCCCCATACTGAAATACTCCGCAAGACCAACTGCATCAGCATGGAGGCCACCGTCACCCAGCACCAACTTCGATGGCTCGGTCACGTCATCAGGATGCCAAAGGAACGCTTACCGCGTAAAGTGCTGTATGGCCAGCTACAGCTTGGACGCCGCTTGGCAGGGAGCCAGAAAAACGGTACAAAGACCAGCTGAAGACCATCATAAAAAAAGTGCAGCCTGAACCCGAGCCAGCTGGAAGACACTGCTGCAGCAGCTCTGTCAACAAGGGGTGCAAAAGCTCGAGAAGGACCGCGGTGATCGACGGACCAGGAGACATCTGAAGAGACATGAAGCCAGTACCCCACCTACACCCCCAGTCAGTGATCTCACCTGTTCTGTCTGTGGCAGACAGTGTGGATCGCGGAGTGGGCTTTACAGCCATAAGAAGACTCACAAGTGACAGCAGCAGGATTGTCATCATGGGACACGCCGGACAACCTAAAGCAAGTGTATATATATAATCCAGTGAATCAAGTAAATTCTTTATGAGACAGTACAAGCCTGTTTCATGCCATAAGCAATCATCAGCTGTCAATAAAGCTACTCGGGAAGGAACACATGGATTATTTTGCTCCTTATTTGTTGAGCTCTTTCCCTACCACTGTTTCTTTTAACAAAGTTGTATATATATTCCTTCATTATTCCATATATTCCTTCATAATTCACAATACGTGGCCTTTCATCAGGCAGTGTAGGCCATGATGAGAATTGATGCTATGGTCTACACTGCCTGGTGAGAGGCCGTGTAGGCCATAATTCCCATAATCCTCAGCTACGCTACATAGTTCTCAGCTATACTTGCACACACTATCAAACCTTCTCACCCGCAATATCAAATAGTTATAGTTGGTTAGTATAGTATAGTATAGTATAGTATAGTATATAGCATGTAGTCTATAGTATAGTATAATATAGTATAGTTAGTTGATAGTGATGTATATGTGTGTGTGTGTATATATATATATATATATACACACATATGCATCCATATACACATATATATACTTATTTATTTTGATTTGTTGTTTGTTTTCTAATTTTTGCAGAACAATAAAAGTCAGTATTGCAATAGATTTACACATATCACCTTTAACTTAGATGCAGGTTGAATTTTTGCTTTTTGTTTTAATGAACATGGCCATGACTTTGACTCAAGGAGAATTTTGAATAGGGGTATTTATTTCTAGAAAAAAAAAACAAGGGGGCGGGGGAGTAACGGCTGCAAACTTAATCTAAGTCACAACAGTTTAATAACGACCCCGTTTTGTTTCCACTTGGATCTTCATCAGGTCAGAATGTTTGAAAGGTATTTGTATTCCTACCAGCACCGGAGTATTACTACTGTCGCTTTATGTAGGTTAAACTTTTGTTCTGATCATTTGCTCTGCCACCACATGAGCTTAGCCAAATATTTCTTCTATTTCCTGCCTGTCAGGAAGTGATTGCCTGGCAGGAAATTAGCAGTCGTCTGAAAAGACAATTTGAAGTTTGGGGGAAAGTTCAGTGCCATTTTCCGCCCAGTGATGAAGTCTGGTTCTGAACCGCCGTCCTGTCGTCCTCTGGGAACGCTGGAATGCAGAAGTGTGTTTTTCAGCTTCCTTCATTGGTCTATTTTAAACGATTTATTCAAATCACTTGTATCCATTGATCGTTGTGTTCATTGCTTACATAATCATGTCATTTTGACCATTTACCTTGTTTTGTTGTTAGATTATATCATCTCACACCAGCTAGTGTGTATAATCAGAATATCAATGGCTGTTTTCATTTCTGTTTACCTTTTACAAGACTGAAGCAGGTTAGGTTAGGCTAGAATAGCATCTGTGTTTAAATGGAGTGACCCTGTAGGCCTTGAGCTGGGTTCAGATGACCTGGTCAGTGTCAGGGCCTATCAGTCTGGCATGTACCAGACTGATAGGACGCCCGTCCTTATCCTTGAAGAGAGTTGAGCCTGTGAAAGTGGGAAAAAAAACATTCACCATCGTCCCTGTAGTCAACTATGAAGCTCTTTGTTGAGTCTATCTCGGCAGAGGGAATGTGACATGACTTGCCGTGATATATCTGTTCTGAACAAACTTGCCGACTGTATGATCAGGCTTTTACTGTTATCTGACCTGAGTATCTTCAAATCTCGGACTGAACGTCAGCCTGAATTTACTGAATGAAAGTGTGACACATTAGAATCTGTTGGCTTGTGTAATAGAATTAAAGCTGCATCACTAACCTATAGACATGTTCATATAGCAGTGTGATTACTTCCCTTTTTCTGCTACATAGTTTCCATTTCCTTTCATCAGTCAAATCAGTATGTAAATCAGGAATCAGGAGCATTTATTTGTCGTTTCATTCCATGCACCTGTGCACATGAAATGAGATGAAATGTCGTTTCCCCCAGCCCATTGCAGTGCAACACAAAGACAAAAACAAGAATCCAAACCACTAAAACACATATATCCACCATATCAAAATGCATAAATAAATAATAAATTCACTGTCCAAGAGAGCGAACGCCAGGATGACTTTCGGACCTGCCAGTCTACACGGGCTAGCAGTTAGCCTAGCCTGCTCTGCTTCCGCGTCCTGTCAGACCGCCCTCGGTGTTTCTCCTCGGGTGCAGCTCCAGGCAGCAGCTGACCAGGCTCCCCCAGCCAATCCAACGGCAGCTCTCCCAGCCAGACACCTTCGACACACCTCCCAACAGTCCACACAACGACACCATAAACACAGTCAACGCTAGGCGAGGCCACCGCCAGACCGCCCTTAGTGTTATCGGAACTGCCAATCTGCATGGGCTAGCAGTTAGCTTAGCCTACCCCGCTTCCGCGTCCTGTAAGGTCCAGGCAGCAGCCGACCAGGTTCCCCCAGCCATTCCAACGCCAGCTCTCCCAGCCAGTCACCTTCGACACACCTCCCCGCACTCCACATGACAGCACCAAAAATACAGTCAAGGCTAGGTGAGGCCGCTGCCAGGCTGCCCTCATCGTTATCAGAACTGCCGGTCTGCATGGGCTAGCAGTTAGCCTAGCCTGCTCCGCTTCCACGTCCTGTCAGACTGCCCATCGGTGTTTCCTCCTCGGGCGCAGCTCCAGGCAGGGCCATGTATATATGCAAATACAAATGCAGTATAGGACTAGTTTGAACCTTTAAGCATGAACTCCATTTTAGTGTAACCATCATCAATTTGCGCTGAGTCATAACAAGAACAGATTTACTGCCGCAGACTCCAGTGCAGACTTAAGGATCGATGTGTTTCTCGTGTTCCTTGGTTACTGTTGCTAAGTTACACAAACAGCCTCAGAGTCCATTTCCATTGAAAACCAATTGAAAACACCTGTTAATTTAACTGACTTATATTTCCATTTAATTCCTGTATTTCTTATGAAAAAAAATGTGTCTCTGTAATAAGAAACGTTTCGGATACAGTACGGTGACTGGGCGTTATGTGACTTTTCAGAAAACTGGTGACAAATCATCTTGAATTTTTCTGACGTGTGTTATGGCTTCCGCCTGGGCTGCTAACGCTGACTGTCTCTCTCCTCCACAGGCTTGCCTCTCTAATCTATCTGTGACAACTTTTTGGAGTGAGGGGGTCTCAAATATCTCACCACCCAGATAGCGTCCAATGTGGGCCACTTCAGACAATGATGCGGCACTGATGGCCTTCTTCTGGCCCTGGATTTGAGCCTGAAGTGGCCCACGTGTATAATAGCAAATATGGCAAATCAAATGTGGGCCTTTTTTGGCAAAGATGCGGTGCTCTCGGCAACAAGTAATCTGGGTGTGACCCTGAAGTGGCCCGTGTGGTAAATGGTGAACATGGCCCAAATATCACAAAACAAATATGGGCCACCTTTGGCAAATGTGTGGCACATGCGGCGTTGCTATGGCTTGGTTCCAGCCCAGATCTGGCAAACAGGAGCGGACCTGCCCAAGTGCCATCCTTCCACGCGGTATGTGGGCCGGATGAAAGTGTTGATGTGGGACGGGTTCAGCCCACAGCAATTTTGCTATCTGGGCAACGGGGTCTCCAGTATGTCGTACTGTGTTAGCTACACAATACAACATTCACCACTTCTATACACACAAAACCTAGACAGACTGAAGGAAGATAGCAATATTGTTCCTCTGGAAAATCTAATGTCGTCCGAATCGGGTTCATTTGGCCTTTTGGGAAAAGCAGGTGGTGCTGATGTTTTCTGTCCTTGGTGATTACTGTGTAGGAGGCAGCTGTATTGTTATCAGCTACACTCCAACAAGTGACCTTTGGCAGAGAGAGCAGACAATAGACATGTGTTATTTAATCTTCAATAGCTATTACACCTTTCAAATTAAACACAGTTTATATGAAAGACAAGTTTTGTGGGGGTTTTTTTTTAGATTAATGACAAAAGGAAATAGAAAAAAACATTCCAGCACAGAGTCAGACCGTCCCTTGCAAAGTACAACATAAAGTATGTAGTGGTAGTTAAATAAGAGTAATGCATTTTTGCAACAGGAGTGAGTGCCTTCCCTTTAAATCCCTTTAAAACCACCCTCCCATACTGATAAGAGAGTGAAAATAATGGACAGAGTTGAACTGGAGATAACGGGATTCTCACAGTATATTATTATGCGGCCTGCTTTGGCGGTTCTGATTATTGCTGTAGAAAGGATTCGTGGCCTGAATGTGGGATGCAGGTGTGAAACCAGTAGCCTACCATCTTCTTCTCTTTTTTTCTGTCATTTCAGTCAACACACTTAAACGATAGGGTAGAGTGTCTGGGCTCAGCTCGGAGTAGAGCCGCTGCTCCTTCGCGTCGAAAGGAGCCAGTTGAGGTGGTTCGGGCATCTGATCAGGACGCCTCCTTGGCACCTTCCTTTGGAGGTCTTCCAGGCACGTCCAACTTGGGAGGAGACCCCGGGGTAGACCCAGAACCCGCTGGAGGGGCTACATGTCCAATCTGGCCTGGGGACACCATGGGATCTCCAGGAGGAGCTGGAGGGCGTTGCTGGGGAGAGAGACGTCTGGGGTGCCCTACTTAGCTTGCTGCCACCGCGACCCGACCCCGGAGAAGCGGCTCATGATGAGATGAGATGATGCTTAAAGAAGGAATACACCAAAAACACAAGCAATCCAAAACATTTTTTCTAAATACTGTGCTAACACAACATGAAATCATCGTTATTATCTTGCTTTTCTAGAACTCGGACCACGCATGCTACACACGGATGACACGTAACACTTTGCATCCGATATGCATCTCCTAAAGAGGAGCTTCTCTTCTTAGAAGAAAGAATTTACCCGGGAAAACAGATGTGCAGTGATTTAGGACAGTGTTTCTCAAACCAGTCGTCAAGGACCCCCTATCCTGCAGATTTTCATTGTAACCCTGCATAGGTAGCCCTGCTTGTACTTACTCGACCAATCATCTCAAAGCACTTAATTATGCAAGGTGTGCAAACTCTGACACTCACTGCTGATTGGTTGAATAACTATAAACAGGTACCTAATTCGGGGTTGCAAAGGAAATCTGCAGGATAGGGGGGTCCTTGAGGACTGGGTTGGGAAACACTGATTTAGGACATGCAGGCGGGTGGCTGGCGTGGCAGAGGAAGCTGCGGAGGACAGGGCGGGGTGGCGATCCGCTGTGGCGACCCCCAACGGCAGCAGCCGAAAGAAAGGGAAAATAGATATTGTGACTTCTCTTATGTACACTATTGTAGTGTTACTATTCGTGGGTTACTAACTTCATCACTATTATATATATAAGTACACAGAGACGAGGACGCGGCACAAGTCTGATCTTTACTGACGGAGACGTCACACACCACTAGGCTCGACCAGTGTATTACAGAACTCAGTAGTGGTGACAGTCCAACACAATCGAGCACCGAGTGCTCGATCCAATACACCACAGATATACAGTGTATTGTAGCTCGGTCTGTGGGCTTGTATAATAAGACATCGAATACGGTAAAAAGTGAAAGCTGTACTAATCATGACACCGAGGTATATTCCTAATAAACCCGTGCAGAGTACCTCGGCGTGCACACAGCCACCCCACGCTGGGCAGGTTCATCCCTAATGCCCCTAATGCCTCCACACTACCCTTGGGGCTCCGCATCTGCGTTGCCGTAAAGGGGGGGGGGGGCGGCGCGTCTCTGCGGAGTGCGAGACGAGGGTCGTGCGTTAGCCCCGGATATCCGCTGCCCGGCGACAGCGCCGCCCCGCGGCGTACTGCGGTATGGCAAAAATAGCAGCGTCTCGGACGAAACCATCGGCGTCCGGCAGAAGTGTGTCATCACCTCACGCTGGAATCGCAGACGGCTAACGTCCCCGGTTGCGTTATAATTTTTTTTTTTTAAATCCTCCACACAGGAGTTGTCGTGCTCTTTCCACGTCGTCTAAAACCGGCGGCGATGTAATTTATGATATTCATCGTTTTATTCGCGTCCCCCGCCGCCGCCCCCCCCGTGCATGAGCGCGGAGTGGCGCGGGCCGGCGGTGCCGAAGTCAAAGCTGTGGCGCAGGGCAAGAGGTGCGCGTCAGTGAGGTGCGTGCGTAGCGTGCGTGTCGCGCCGGTTCGTTTTCTTCTAATAACGGTTTTGTTTTTTTTTAAAAAACAAAAAACGAAAAAAACAAAAAACACTCGTCAAACTCGTAAGTGGCTGTCGCGCGACGAGCTCGCCATGGCTCTGTGCGGGGGTGTCGGAGCCATGGCTTTGCCCAGCGAGCTGATCGTCCATATCTTCTCGTTCCTGCCCGACCGGGACAAACTGCGGGCCTCGGTCGTGTGCTCCCGCTGGAGGGAGTGCCTCTTCTACCCCGCCCTGTGGACCGAGCTTAAACTGCGGGTGGGGGGCGGCTCCGTCGCCGAGGAGACCCCGAGGCTGGAGTTCCTCATGCGGAAGTTCGGCTCCTTCGCCCGGGAGCTGCAGCTGGAGCTGTCGCCCGTGGACGGGTACCTGAGTCCGCTCAGCCGCGGCCCGGCTTCGGGCGGAGCGGACCGGCCCGCCCTCGACGGCGAGCCGGGCTCCTCGCAGCGGTGGAAGGACGCGATGGCGGCCTACTTGGACCAGATGCTGTGCGTGTTCACCAGCGTCCGCAACAACAGGTAGACGCCACCAAAAACGGCCCGTTTTTTGGGTGGGGGTGTGGGGGTTCTACTTTATTCGTGTATTTCGTCCCGAGGACCGCGTCGAATGCGGCTCCTGGTGCGCGCTAAAGGCTAGGCTATAAGTCGGCTAGCTAGCGCGGCTTTATTAGCCATAAACAAACGCCGACAGGCGGTGACGTCATTTGGCGTTTGACGTTGGCAAGCCAGCATCAAACTATATAGATATCAATGTGATGCGGTGGTGGGGGGGGGCTGCTGTGGGGGGGGGCGCGTTACACGACGTGAAGGCGCCCAGACGAGTAGGCAAATGGTGCCTCTCGGCGACGCCTACAGAGTTCACCCTCTGGCGGTGATGGGGTTGCTGATCTCCAGGCCGGTGGTAGGTGCAGGTTTGAACCGCTTTTCGTCGCGGTACTTGGGACGCAATTTTCCCCGAGCGGTCGTTTTATTTGTGGTTTATGGCGTCGGTGCGCCGTGAAACGCGAGTCTGCAGTTCTTTTGTAGTCGGGCCCCCCATTCTCTCCCGCGTCGGTTTTCATCGCCGGCGACAACAATGCAGCACGAGTGGCGCCTAGAGAATGCTTGGTGGGCTCGGACTCGCTGATGTCAGCACTTGCAGTTGTGCATATGGGTTTGGACTTCTCTATCTTGTGATTTAAGTCCCCTTTGACACAACTGCCGTCGGTCGGGACGTTATGTGTCTTAGGGGCTTTTATTATTGTTTAATGGTGCCATTGCCATGTGTTGACTATAAGTTTGTGCTCCTGCTTTGTTATTGTGTATTGTCCTGCAGCGATGTACAACATTCTACCCTGGGATCTGTAAGATGTCTGTCTATCTATCTATCTATCTATCTATCTATCTATCTATCTATCTATCTATCTATCTATCTATCTATCTGTCTGTCTGTCTGTCTGTCTGTCTGTCTGTCAAGTGAGCATTTTGTACCAAATATCTGCCCACGTGGCCCAGCTATGAAAGGAACTGCCAACCTTTTTTCAAAACTCCAAAGCATAGCTTTTCTTCACGTCCTTCAACATTGTGTCATTACCTACACTGCAGCACAGTGTTAATCCTGAACATACCCAGTGTTGTGCAGATAATGTTTTAGGGAACAGACGTGTAATGTGTGTGTACTCATCCAGACTAACTGGGGTTCAGGTGTAACTCGCAGCAAAATGGGCGGTTATCCGTACATTGGATATTGCAGCAGTAAAACATCTTTGGACCTTAAAAATTGAGTGTGTGGGCGTTCTTTCTTTGTGCTATTTAACGTGCTAACTTTTCTCAGGGCAGTTGGAGCTTTTAGCATTCTGGCCTTAGAAATTCAGCTTTGAATTTCTTTGTCTTATTGGCACTGTTGGAGAATATTGCGGTTACCGTCATTTGAGGACCCGTCAGAAATGGACTTGTGACTTATTTTATATTCTCATTCACTTTTTAGGAAATTGAGCTCATGGATGTTCTCTAGCAGTGCAGGGTGTGATTGGGAATACGCTTTAGGGATTTGGGTTTACCTAGCATGTTTTCGTCACTATCAGTTGTAGTGATCCACTTCTTGCTAAAAACATGGTGATAGGAGTTCCTTACTCTGGTGGATGCTGGTACATTCCAGAACTGTACCAGCAACGCATCCCTGTACTACTAGGTAAAGCCCTTAACTGGCCTCAGTGATAGAACCTTTTAGGATTTTGCTGTTGGTATAGAGCAACCAAAAATATGGGCTGCAGATAGTCCAAACCTGCTTCCAATCATTACAAACTGATAAAACTGAAGGAACAATGGCGCACATAATTTTCCCCGGCCATGTGTCTTGGCCAACTGAGCACGTGATTGCCTTGAACGTATGCTATTCTTTTTACTTGAATTGAAGCTATTTCATTCTCTAGAATGATGAACAAATAATTTTCCATCTGTCAGATCTATTTTCTGTTTTCCTCCTGCTCTATCAGATGGATGAAAAGCAAATTTCATATGGCTACATCAGTGCTATCTTTAAAAAAAATAGAGAGATAACTCGCTTTTCATTGCCTTCAGACACATGTGGCCTTGTTCTCATTGGTCCAATTTGTGCAATGTGACCGCAAGTGTGACTTGTGTTGAGTTCTTTGCAGAGGTGAAGTTTTGGCTAATTTCCTAGGTAAAGTGAATCATATTTAAGTTTACATTTCATAGTTTTGTCGCTGAAATGGATTACAGAGTTGGATGGACTTATATTTCAAGTAGGGATGCTGTGTACTGTTCAGGATATTTCAAGAAGGGATGCTGTGTACTGTTCAGGTGGCCTATACTTTTTGTCGGCTATCTACATGATCTGTTATCATAGTTTATTTTTGCAATTTACACTCTGTAAAAATATTCAAGCGGTGCATCAACCACACTGCCCTTGCTGGGGGAGATGACGATTCAAAGTCTTGAACTATTTGCCTACAGACCGATGGGAAGTTGCCAATTACATTTGGGAATCGAAAATGTAGGGTTTGGTACCTCATTCTGCTCAGAATCGGCAAAGTGACAAACAGGAATTAGAAATATGTGTGTGCTTGAAGTATACTCTAATATCTGCAGTGCTGGCAGTGACCAAAATAAAACACAAACAGCTGGATTTTGACCAAAAGAGAAATCTAATTCATGAAATGATTATGCTGAATTGAAAGTGCTGAACCCCACCCCTGATATGAATCCTGTTTTTTCATGTTAAATATCCCCCAACCAACATGTGATGTGCTGTGTGCACTACCTGCAGCAACAGTGACATAACTAAACAAATGTTGACAGAATGAATGACTGTTTAAAAAAAATAGGCTTTTAGTTCTCAACAGCTAGTTATTTTGTTTGGCTTTTGGAAGCAAATCCTACCTGGATTCAGATCTTTCTTTACATCAGTTTCAGTCATGAACAAAAAGAAACTAGTTTGTTTGTGATGGAGTATTTGTGCTCATTAATGTCAAGGATCGCATGGAAAATCATGTTCAAATTTTGAAATTTGAAGATAACTGAAAGTAAGTTGGCTCTTGAACAATCCTCACACAATCTTCCTCCTGGCCATTAAGTTTGGTTTTAAAGCCACAACCCTGAAGATTTTCACACAAACAAGTATTTTTTAATATATTTTCTGTTACTGGTGTATGTAAGTCATTAGCTTATCCGAGAATATGCGAAACATTAATGCATTTTACTGTAGCTGGGTAGAAATTAACCTGGGAAAACAATACTGTGTCCTGATAACTGTATTGTCCTATAAATGTGGAAGAATGATGGCAGGTAGTGGTGAGTTTGAAGAGTAATGACAATGTGGCTAGCATCAGATGTGGCAGGTTGGGGGGGGGGGCTGTTGAGAATGGAAGATGTGTCTCTATTGCTCAATAATTTTCAATTATAAACAATCTTTTTTATATATTTTTTTGGCCGCTGTTTTACTATATGCTGCATTTGAACTGCTTTGGTGTACTTTTGTAATATTTTTCGACCAGCAGTGTTGTCCTCGTTCGCAAAAACTGACTCGGCACATACTGGTTGCATGAAAGCCTCGCATTCGGCTGATCCTGTTTCCCCGCTGAGGAAGGCTGCCGACACCGAGTGCTTCTAATCTGGGACAACTACAAGTTATGCTAGATCTGTTGAAAGGGGAGATTTACAGTAAAATTGACTCTTCCTCTGACCTGCAGGCTGAAATCTCTTCAGTTAGAGAGGAGCTAAAACATATCATCAAGTTCTTGCAACAAAAACCTGACTGTCATGACCAGGCCATTGCTGAATTAGCCAGTCCAAAGCCCCGCTCCCTTTAGACATTGTTGCTAGGCCGGAAAGGTTGACAGAAAGAAACGTGGCCAATGCCGGTTCCATTTAGCCGGGTGCCGCAGTGTGTATTAGATAGTTTCTGGGGGTCAGACAATATAGCTTCAAGAAGCGGACAGCAAGGACTACACTATGCATTGGAAAGATATATTCGCGATGTTCACCTTTATGAACAAGGCAAAATGACATGACTTGAGGCTAACTCATTCCAGTCTCAATGAAAAAGGGAGAAGCAACACATTCTTTTTGTAGAGACCGAGGATGACAAGACTATCAGTTGACATTGCTTCTGCACTAGGTGATAACTTTTACTAAAGTAACTTTTCCCATTGGGATGCTAGACGTCATATATATATATAAATAACACCAGAAGTTACTTCGGGTGGCACATAGCCTTACAGAGATAATATAAATAAAGGCACGTTAGCCATGAGCTTTTCTGGCTAATGATAATTCATGTCATCTTAAAAATATGTCACCAGCCAACCTATATGTCCTTTTCCAAATCTCTTTAACGTTAACTCCTCTTGATTTAGCTAGCCAGTTAGCTAGCGTTTTGCTACCATTAGCTAGCTTAACATGTGATGTAATGTGTCTGTGAAGATTGTGACACCGCTGTAATGTGACTTTACATAGTAATGTTACCTTTGAACAGATGTAGGTGTCTGGTGATGGTGTTGATGTTCAGCTGACAGCGGGTTCTGCCGCACAGTCTAATCCACTCTTTACATCGCACAAAATTTGTTTTCAGATTTGGAAATGGAATGAACAGAACACATTCTACATGGTTAGGGTATTGAGTGTCACCTTTACAGGTCCCCCAGACACATCTTTTAACCATCTTCAGAATTTGGTTGTCTTTTCAACATAGGCGAGCCTAGCACATAGCACATCTAAGTATAACAGCAAAGGGGAAAGTTGACCAAAGTTCTGCTGGGTACCAAGCTTATTGGAGCAAAGAGCGAAAAGGGGCGTGTAGTTTCCACACTTAAAGCTCATGTAAAACTACTGACGGACAAATGCGATGACTTGGAGGGGAGATTGAGGGGGAACAATACAATATATGGTTGGTCGGGGTGCTGGAGGGGACTGAGGGCGCATGCCCAACCTAATTCATTGCCCAGCTGTTGAAGGACACCCTCGGCCTAGACATGATGAACCCCTGCTCGACCAAGCACATCGCACTCTTCGACCTAACCCCAAGGATGGTGCAACACCCCGGCCTGTTATTATTAGAGTACATTTTTTTCATGGAAGCAATGACATTATTCGTCGATGCTGCATCCAGCATAGACACAATCGTCAAAAAGGCCCAGCAGAGGATGTACTTTCACCACCAGCTCAACAAATTCAACCTGCCTCAGGAACTGTTGATTCATTTCTACTCTGCCATAATCCAGTCTGTCCTCTCCACATCCATCACTGTCTGGTTTGGATCGGCCACCAAACAGGACAGGGACATACTAAAACAGACAGTTACGGCTGCAGAAAAAAATCTTTGGTGTCAACCTGCCCTCCATTCAGGACTTATGTACCTCCAGGCTCAGGAAACAGGCAGGCAACCTCACTGCAGACCCATCACACCCTGGTCACAACCTGTTCAAACTCCTCCCCTCTGGCAGGTGCTACAGAGCGCTGTACCTCAAAACAGCCAGATATAAAAACCGTTTCTTTCCGCAGGCTGTCATTCAAATGAATGCTTGATACTGAGTCAATAAATCCAACCATGTTGTATATACTTTACTGTACATGTTGTATATACTGTACTGTACATTGTACGTATACTGGTACACTCTGTCATGTCCATCTACCTCAGGCATGTATGTAAGTAACCTGCTAACATCTATTTCAGCATGTCTGATATATTCTCTGCACCATTACGCTTTATCACCTCTTATTCCACCTGTATAAGTCAGTCCTTGTGTATATATCTGAAGATTATTGTGTTGTAGTGTTGTTATTCTATGTTAAGTACACTGAGAGAGCCACAAATCCGGAGTAAAATTCCATGTATGTGCAAACCTACATGACCAATAAACATGATTCTGATTCTGGTAATTATTGGGTTTTGCACACGTCTTGTTTGGGGTGATGCTTCAGCTGCAGCAGGTGGGGGTGAGTTTTTATTCTTGTTGTGAGTGCGTTTTGTGTTTGGTTTTGTACACCATCTGGTCTATGATGACTCCCGTCGGAGGCCGGTGTGCTATACAGGTATTTTATGTAGCTATTGTAATAAAAAGCACATGCACTGGTGTATATATATTAACTGTCCTTTTATTAAAAAGTTGTAAAGAAAGCAAGGGAAGTACATATAATAAAGCCTTGGAGGGCGGGAGTGGATGAATCTGGTTAAAGACATAATAACTGACCGTAAGGGACGCTCTTAAGAAGTAAAGCGAACATGCCCGCAACGAGGCAGGGATCATTTCATTGGTCAGCACACACCTGGCATTCTATTGGTTGGGGAATTTTACAGGATTATTGTAAAATTCTATCTCTTTCAGTGCATACCCATTTTCTCCCCCAGTATGTCTTTTGTAAATTAGATATTTAGTCGCTGAGTTTATTTGGGATAAGAAAGTTCCTTGACTTCATAGAGAGCTGTTGCAGAGGCTGAGTTCTCCTGGAGGTTTGGCTTTGCCTAATTTTAGGTTTTATTATTGGGCTGCCAACCTTGGAGTAATTCAGCTTTGGATCCATTTGGAGAGGTCACCTGCTCCTCCTTGATTGCTGCTTAGGGAGGCATTCTCCACTAAACCTGCCTCGCTGACCTTCACTCCTTAACTTTTCTTCCTCTCCTTATTCTAAAAATGCCTTAGTTCAGTCTACTTTGAGGATCTGGGAGCAATTCCAACGCTATTTTGTTCTACAGACCTTTTCTTTCTTAGCTCCTATACCAGCTAATCCAGGTTCTCAGCCCTCTCTGATTGATAGAGCGTTCTCCTTGTGGTCCAACTCTGGCACTGAGACATTTTTTGACAATACTTTTGCATCCTTTCAGCAGCTTACTGAGAAGTTCCCTTTACCCAGACAGAATTTTTTTAGGTACCTACAGATCCGCAGCTTTGTTTGTCATTTGAGCGCCCATTTTCCCAATCTCTTGGAGGCCTCACCTATTGACTCCATTTCCTTTCATAAAGGGTAGGATCTCATGCCTGTATGGTCTTGTCCACTCATTGCTCCCAGCCTCTTTTCATAACATAAGAACTCAATGGGAGGAGATCTCAGAGGAGTTGTGGGATGTCATTCTGCGTCAGGTTCACTCATCTATTTGCACTAGACATGCACTGACCCAATACAAAATCCTTCACCGTACACACGTCACCAAAGTCAGGTTTTCTAGGATTTATAATGATGTTGACCCTATGTGTGATAGACATCGCCAAGTCCCTGCTACCCCACATCCATATGTTTTGGTCATGCCCTTCCGAGAAATCTTTTAACTCAATTCCAGATTGTATTAAGACGCGATTTGAACCAGCGGCATCACAGCACTGTTTAGGGTTCCGCCTCACACTGCTGATTCCATCTGCACCCTCCCCCCCAATTCTTCATGAATCAAGAACATTTTGGGCTTCGTTGAAATAGAAGAGATTAGGTGTTCTATAAATGGTTCTTTTGCCAAATTTAATAAAACATGGGGCCATTTTTTTGCACATGCTGAGGGTTTGGTGTTGGCTGCTATTCTGAAGTAACAGCTTTAATTGAAGGTTTGTGACCACTTTTGTTGGGTATGGGATGTCATTTTTTTCTATCATGTGAATTCAGTATTTATCTTTAATTTTATATGGTGACCAACATATATTTTTGTCTATTTATGTTTACTTTTGATTTTAGTTTTGCCTTTACTGCATTATTCAAATATTTGTACTGCAGTCTACATACATGTTCTGTTTCAATGGCTGTTATACTTGACACTATTGAAACTTCAAACATTTTAGTTTTACATTTGTGTTGTTGAAAATCTGAAACAAGAGTGGCGCGGTGGTTAGCATGGTCACCTCACAACAAGAAAGTCCTGGGTTCAAACCCTGGGGTTGTCCAACCTTGGGGGTCATCCCAGGTCGTCCTCTGTGTGGAATTTGCATGTTCTCCGTGTCTGCGTGGGTTTCCTGCGGGTGCTCCGGTTTCCTCCCACAGTCCAAAGACATGTAGGTCAGGTGAATTGGCCGTACTAAATTGTCCCTAGGTGTGAATGTGTGTGTGTGTGTCGGTCCTGTGTTATGGCCTGGCAGCCTGTCCAGGGTGTCTTCCCGCCCGCCGCCCAATGACCCAGCATCCTAGCGACCCTGAGTGCAGGATAATGGGTGGATGGCAAATCTAAAACAAATTTGAGGAAAGAAAAAGAGATGTGGCAGGTTGTAAGGGGTCATAGAAGATTTTACCAACAACATCAATAGCTAAAACCCAGTTTCAACCTTGTTTTGTTAGTTTGATGATAGACAAATTGCTGTAATTACCATGATGTCCATAGGTGTCTGTAAGGTAAGACAGAATCAACAACCTTCAGGGTTGTAGCTTTAGTCCACAAAAATGTGTTCGGATGAGGATTTTGTTTCAGCACTCAATTCACCCCTTTCTTTCATTCTGTCCCTCACAATCCTCATCCCCCGCTCTCATCTCTGTCCCTCATAGAAACCTTCAGAAGCTGAGTCTGTTTGGCGACACCTGCATCCTCCACCAGGAGGGTCTGTTGGACAGCTCCTATCTGGACCAAATACACCAGGGAGACAAGAAGATCAAAGAGTAAGCTGAACCACGACTACTGTACTTTCCCAAATAGTGGCTGGGGCCACGCCACCCAGACGCCCCACAGTATTTGAGTTTTTGAAACACACACACACACACACACACACACACACAGCGGAGATGCAGCAGACCAAGTTCTTGGTCTCTTAACTCTTTGTATTAAGCAGCTGTGTAAAGTTTGACTCTACAAACTTGACGGGTACTCTCAAAGTCAAGATGTTTCTGGGAGGGGTGTCTGGGTGGCGTGGCGGGCTATTCCGTTGCCTGCCAACACGGGGACCGGCGGTTCGAATCCCCATGTTACCTCCGGTTTGGTGCAAAACGCCTCACTGTCAGGTGAAAAGAAGCAGCTGGTGACTCCACATGTGTGGAAGAAGGCATTTGGTTGTCTACAGCCCTCCCCGGATCGGCAGAGGGGTTGGAGCAGAGATTGGGACGGCTCGGAAGAGTGGGGTAATTGGCCGGATACAATTGGGGAGAAAAGGGGGGGGGGTCTAAAAAAGAAAAAGGATGTTTCTGGGGCTTTGCAGAATATCTTTGGTTGGTAATTTGGTGGTGATTGTTTGTCAAAAATGACCCACACCCTCCGGGGGGCATGGCGGTCTATTCCGTTGCCCACCAACACGGGGATCGTCAGTTCAAATCCCCGTGTTACCTCCGGCTTGGTCGGGCATCCCTACAGACACAATTGGCTGTGTCTGCGGGTGGGAAGCCAGATGTGGGTATGTGTCTTGGTTGCCACACTAGCGCCTCCTGTGGTTGGTCGGGGAGCCTGTTTGGGGGGACTGGGACTGGGGGGAATAGCATGATCCTCCCACGCGCTATGTCCCCCTGGTGAAACTCCTCACTGTCAGGTGAAAAGAAGCGTATCGGAGGAGGCATGTGGTAGTCTGCAGCCCTCCCCAGATCGGCAGAGGGGGTGAAGCAGCAACCAGAACGGCTCGGATGAGTGGGTTAATAGGCCAAGTACAATTGGGGAGGGAAAATCCAAAAAAAAATGTATTAGAAAATTAAAATAATGACACCACACTGACTGTTGTGAACTTGTGTAATCTTTGTCAGTTCACCTTAATCATTTTGCATCTTTCTCTTTCTCTCTGCAGAATTCAGCAGTTGTTCATGGAGCTGTTGTCCAACAGCAGACAGTTGAGGTGGTTGTCCTGTAGCTTCATGGTGGGCCTGGTGACTCCTTGTTCCCTAGCCTATGTTTCTAACCCCTCAGCAGGGACTCTGCAGCACCTTAGCCTACTAGACCACCAGATGGGTATGTATGTATGTATGTATGTATGTGTGTGTGTGTATTTGTGAGAGAGAGAGAGATTTTTTTTCTTCGTTGGTCCTTTGTTCTCCCTCTGTGCTATGTGGGGGGGGGGGTCACCAGAGGGCCCACGATATGATATTACCAAGATACTCAAGTCATGATATGATAGTACTGAGATTTTAAACATTTTGCAATATGCTGAGTATTGCAATACATATATTGCAATATATTGTGATTTATTACCTTCTTACAACTGCAAGTTATGTCCCCAAAGGAAAACTTTGTCAATATCTGTTTTCTCTAATAATATCAAAATTCTGTCTATTCATCTCAGTTCTATCATTTTTATTGCCGCAAAATGGGATTGTCAAGCAGACAGACTGACCAGCACTGTCATAAAAAAAAAACTGCCATATTATTTATATAATAAAGGATCGATACTTGGCATCCATGTATTGATACAATATTACCACACAAAATATCGTGGTATTACACTGTATCGATTCCCCCCCCCCCCAACCCTACTGTGCTGCTACCCGACAACAACTCAACCGGTCTTCTTGGCA
Source organism: Lampris incognitus (assembly GCF_029633865.1). Lineage (NCBI taxonomy): Eukaryota > Metazoa > Chordata > Actinopteri > Lampriformes > Lampridae > Lampris > Lampris incognitus. The sequence goes on from NC_079226.1 coordinate 10,311,845, forward strand.
TCCATTTAGTTAAGACCAGTATATGGCTGACAAGCTGTCTGTCTGTCAGGATTTCTGTCTCGCCATCTCAACTGACCATACGTTACCTTCGTTTACGTTATGAAGATTCAGTTTTAAATTCTATCTTTGACTCAAATGGGAAGGTGGGTCTTAATTCATGTTTGGGGAGAGCTAGGAGTTGAACGTGAGCGAGATATTATCTTCCCTATTTGTTTTTTCTACTACTTTTCTGCTGAGACGCCACTCAGTCAGTTCAGTTTTATACTCCATTTTGATGAATTTTATCGTAGTTCTCATGTGTCATACTTTCTTAATGACTGATTACAGTAATTAGCAGGTCATTAACAGCGCCTTTTGTATGTATAACAATTTAAGATAGCCACTGCACTGTCGCGTCCCCCCTTCATCTCTGTTGTTTCTCCCTTATCTGATCTCTTTACAAGAAGATGGAAGATGGCGGCACAAATTTACGTTTACAGCAGCCTCACCCAGTACTGATGTGGGAAGACGGCAGCACAAATTCCTGTTTGCGGCAGCCTCACCCAGTACCGTCCATGCAGTGTCTTTGTCCACGTCCGCGTCTGTCTTTGTCTTCGTTTGATGGCTGGGAGAGCTGGTGCTGGATCGGCTAGGAGAGCTTGGTCTGCTGCGTCCTGTGGGCCCAGGTACCACGGCCCTGCCTGGAGCTGTGCCCGAAGAGGAAACACCGAGTGTGATCCCGCAGGACGCGGAAGCAGGGCAGGCTAAGCAAACTGCTAGCCCACGCAGACCAGCAGTTCTGATAACACCGAGGGCGGTCTGGCGGTGGCCTCGCCTAGCCTTGACTGTGTTTTTAGTGTCGTGTGGAGTGCAGGGAGCTGTGTTGAAGGTGTCTGGTTGGCAGAGCTGGCGTTTGATTGGCTGAGGGGGCCTGGTCTGCTGCGCCCTGTGGGCCCAAGGACCACGGCCCTGACTGGAGCTGTGCCCGAAGAGGAAACACCGAGGGCGGTCTGACAGGACGCTAAAGCGGGGCAGGCTAAGCTAACTGGTAGCCCATGCAGACCAGCAGTTCCAACAGTCAGCCTGGCTGGCGTTCGTTCTCCTGGGCAGAGATTTTTTTTTTTTTTAAGTTTAGATATACACTCACCGGCCACTTTATTAGGCACACCTGTCCAACTGCTCGTTAACGCAAATTTCTAATCAGCCAATCACATGGCAGCAACTCAATGCATTTAGGCATGTAGACATGGTCAAGACGATCTGCTGCAGTTCAAACCGAGCATCAGAATGGAGAAGAAAGGTGATTTAAGTGACTTTGAACGTGGCATGGTTGTTGGTGCCAGACGGGCTGGTCTGAGTATTTCAGAAACTGCTGATCTACTGGGATTTTCACGCACAATCATCTCTAGGGTTTACAGAGAATGGTCCGAAAAAGAGAAAATATCCAGTGAGCGGCAGTTCTGTGGGCGAAAATGCCTTGTTGATGCCAGAGGTCAGAGGAGAATGGCCAGACTGGTTCGAGCTGACAGAAAGGCAACATTAGCTCAAATAACCACTCATTACAACCGAGGTATGCAGAAGAGCATCTCTGAACGCACAACACGTCGAACCTTGAGGCAGATGGGCTACAGCAGCAGAAGACCACACCGGGTGCCACTCCTGTCAGCTAAGAACAGGAAACTGAGGCTACAATTCGCACAGGCTCACCAAAATTGGACAATAGAAGATTGGAAAAACGTTGCCTGGTCTGATGAGTCTCGATTTCTGCTGCGACATTCGGATGGTAGGGTCAGAATTTGGCGTCAACAACATGAAAGCATGGATCCATCCTGCCTTGTATCAACGGTTCAGGCTGGTGGTGGTGGTGGTGTAATGGTGGGGGGATATTTTCTTGGCACACTTTGGGCCCCTTAGTACCAATTGAGCATCGTGTCAACGCCACAGCCTACCTGAGAATTGTTGCTGACCATGTCCCTCCCTTTATGACCACAGTGTTCCCATCTTCTGATGGCTACTTCCAGCAGGATAACACGCCATGTCATAAAGCTCGAATCATCTCAGACTGGTTTCTTGAACATGACAATGAGTTCACTGTACTCAAATGGCCTCCACAGTCACCAGATCTCAATCCAATAGAGCACCTTTGGGATGTGGTGGACCGAGAGAGTCGCATCATGGATGTGCAGCCGACAAATCTGCAGCAACTGCGTGATGCTATCATGTCAATATGGACCAAACTCTCTGAGGAATGTTTCCAGTACCTTGTTGAATCTATGCCACGAAGGATTAAGGCAGTTCTGAAGGCAAAAGGGGGTCCAACCCGGTACTAGCAAGGTGTACCTAATAAAGTGGCCAGTGAGTGTATGTGTTAGTTTGGATATATGTGTTCTTGTAGTTTTTGGATGTGTTTTTGTGTTGCACTGCTGTGGGCTGGGGAACGATGTTTCGTGTCATTTCATGTGCGCAAGTGCATGAAATGAAAATGACAAAGTGTTTCTGATTCTGATTCCTTCTCTCTCTCTCTCCGCATCTCCCCAGCTCCACTCATCTCTCCGTCAGAGTTGGACCGGCTCTCTAACCTGCGTTCTCTCGCCCTGGACTTCTCTGACCTGACCTCAGAGCTGTGTGGTCTGTTGGCCTCTCCTCGCCGCACTCCCCTGCATCGCCTCTCCTTGCTGCTCAACGGTGCCGCCCTGGAAGTCAAACCCTTAGAGGGGACAGCTACTGAGGATGACTGGAAGGCTTTGGTAGTGTAACAATAATGTCAACATCAGTGGTGAAATGGACACACACACACACATATATATATATATATATATATATACAGATAGATAGATAGATAGATAGATAGATAGATAGATAGATAGATAGATAGATAGATGTCCTCATGAGTTTGAGCGACTTGGCATTGAGGCTGAACTGGATTGTTTAATGTTTGAAAGAATGCAGGTAATTGAAAATGAATGGTGTAGATTGCTGTTCATTGTTTGATATTTAATTCATATCTTGATGTTTATTGCACTCAAGCACGGTATGAAGCAGTCATACCTTATATGAAAACGCCCTAAAATACCAATTGGCTGATGTGAAGACCAGTGTTTGCTATTTATTCCCATTGCATATCGCTGATCTTCCTGCGAGACGGTGAAATTCTCCCACACGGCCGACATCTTCCTCCACTTTTATTTGAAAACAAACCACATGTGCACACGGCACCCGTTGCCCTCTTAGAGTTGCATCCAGCCAGTGGCTGTTTATGAGCAGTATTGCAGTACCACCTATTGGATCTTCTTCGAATCTGAAGCTGGGTAGGCTTCTGTTGCCCGAGTCAGACCGCAAATAACCAACACAACATTTAGCCAGCACAAAATTGATGCAGCGCAACAGATAAACATTCGACACCGCCATTGGTGAATGTCATCTATTTGCCAATAGGCTGATGGCAGTCAACTAGGCGAATATTGGCCGATACAGATATACAACCGGTAAATCGGTGCTTTCCTAGTTTTTTGTCTTGATTTTACTGTTTCAGAGAGAAAAAAACTTGGTTTTACTGTGATCTGCCGCATTGTGATCCACGATCTAGAAAAATGCTGGCTCTGAAATTCCTATCATGACCATGGCGGCATTCGGCCTGGCAGTATGGCTACAATCTCAAAGCGTTTTTGTTTTTTTACATTGATGCCAAAGGACAATTAAAATCAGAAGTTCAGATGATCTTATATATATAAAGGTAACAGCACCAGTAAGATCAAATATCTCTAGCCTCCAAGAGTCAAACAGTAGAGATGTGTGTGTCCCCTTACCTGTGAAGATGAGTTTGGGCGATCTCGTTCTGTCCCAGGTTCGCATGAGCGCCAACCTGCGTGTGTACATCATGGCGATGGAGGTGGACAGCTCAGAGCTCCTCAGGGTCCTAAAGCCCAGCCTGCCTCTGGAGCGCCTGCACCTCGACAGCTACAGGACCCTGGTGACGGACGCAGCCTTGGAGCTCATCTCTCAGCAGTACAACAAGACGCTGACTCACTTCCTGCTCTTGAGGGACGACACCGACTTTCCTGACCTGAGTGTCAACCGCAATGAAGACCCCTTGGTTCTCTTGGCGTGGAGGTGCACTCGGCTGTCCGTGCTGGTGATACATGGTGAGCCAAGCTAGTTTACTGGGGTTGAATCTGGTTCATACTGGCCCCCCCCCCCCCGAAGCTTTATACAGCTCACTGTTTTCAGTAATACATGGCGAGTTTAGGTTGTTTTGGTTGGATTTATTCTTTGCAACTCATTTAGTCTGCTGGTTTGCCCGTGCGAATGTTCATGATATCTAACAGGGTGTGTATAGCAGGTTATTCAGATCCAGATTCAGACAACTTCATTTATCCCAGAAGGGCAATTCAATTTCACAATCCACCCAGACCATTCACAACTCACAGACAAGCGGCAATCAGCAGTTTGTCAGAGACAAAAGACAGATCAGTACATGGGCAAGAGATGCACAATGGCGCCCTCGTGTGGCCGTGCATGCAGACACACGAGGTCCAGGCGAAGGATAAAAATTCACATAAGTTAATAGAATAAATAAATAAATGAAATATCCTAAGATGCATTGCACGTGACATTCCAATACTACATTCAGTGAACGTATAGGCTAACAAGCCATGTGATGGTTAGGCTGGTCTAAATGACCCGAACAGGTTTAGACTTGTCTGAATTTATAGGGTCAGGCACCATATCTCCTGCTGCCGTGGCATTTATTGAAAATATAGTTTTCAGTCTTGCTTATGAACACCTAAAAGCAAATTCATGTGCACTCAGGTAGCAGCATGCAGCTGTTCTGTGGACTTGTTTTGCTGAGCTTCAGGCCACGTTGTTAGTGGAGTTGGCGTTTCAGAGCCAGTGCCAGTTATTTACTGGTTTTCTGAATGGTTTGAAACTGGACGTTATGGGTGTTCCACTTTGCAGTTGCCACTGAAACGGTTATAATTTGTTCACAGATAATTACTCGGGGCTCGTAGCTCTGTGTAATTGTGCTACCTAGCAGATACATAAGCAATCAAATAGAGATTTTTTTCCTCTCTTATTTGCTGTGATGCACTGAAGATGCCATACTAATGCATTTCATCTGGCATTATTGCTAATTTATGTAATTTTCAGGAAAATTACGATTTAATGCTGTCAGCGTGGAAATTGTGCTTGTAACCTACAGTTCCTGAACCTGTAGCATGGTAAATAATGTTTATCAAACAGTACGTGCTCCTTTTCTTTTTACGTTGCTCTGGTGTCAGTGCCAACATGTAGTAGGCTAGTAGAGAACTATGATAATGCTGGATAGAGAGGCAGTGTTTGATATAAAGCCTACTCAGGAGATGACCTGCTTGTTATGTACAGTTGAAACCGCTTGTACTAATCAAAGTCATCACAGACGAAACAAAACATTCTTATAATAAAGCTAATCATTTTGGGTCGTTGATACATTGGAAATTTTTTTTAAAAATCCAAGGCAATTCAGGAAATCTAACGTCAAAATGTTTATTATTTCACTTACTCTCATGACACTGAGTGGCGCCATCTTTTCTCTGAAAATCCACCTCCGAAATCACCAAATAGCCTAAAGTGGCAGAGGCTTAATTTCATTTTTTATAAATTTATTTCTGATTTTTCCCTTTTTCTCCCAATTTAGTGGCCAATCGATCCCTATTTTAATTCAAACACCCACCCTCGTACTGCGTGCGTTCGCCAACTGCATCTCTCCGGCCGGCAGTCTCGAAGGAGACGCCTCGCCACTTTCGTGACAAGGCGACTCCAGGCCGAACCACTGCTTTTTCCGACACACCCAGAGACGCATTCACGTGACGAACACAGGCCGACTCCGCCCCCCTCCCGAAGACAGCGTTGCCAATTATTGCCGCTTCATCGAGTCCAGCCATAGTCGGATCTGACGAGACCGGGGCGCGAACCCCAGTCCCCAGTGGGCAACTGCATCGACACAAAGCCGATGCTTAGACCGCTACACCACCGCGGACTACCGGCTTAATTTCATTTTTAATAACTAATGAAGAAATAAAGGAATTAAAGCTCACCTGGAAGAAAACGTGAATGCTTTTAGTCCTCCCACTGAGCATTTTTCTATTGAAAAGACTTTGCTATGGTGAAATTTTTATTTTCATACGATAAATTATACTCATGTCTAGCATTACTCCGTAAAAATAGTGTGTTCATACGGAAATTGAACAAATTTGTGTTTTGTGACACGTTGAGGTTGTAACCACATTTTAGCTGGTTGAAAAGAGGGTGAAAAGAGGTCCTAGATGTTCGGACCGAATATCACCCATTTTGCAACTAGAAATGAACATGGAAATCCCAGTTGGCGCTCACTGGGCTATTTAGAACATGGGAAGTGGTGCACTTCAGGACACCTGTGGCCAAAATGAGTATTACAACAACAATCACTTGGAGAGGGAAAGATCCTAACCAAAAATTAAAAAAAATACATTTTTCACTTGCCTCTCAGGGCTTCGTATTTTTAGGCCCAAGCCGGGGCCTAATTTAGGCAATGCTGCCTGTGCCTGACAGTCTATTTTTTAAATTCCAATTTGAAGCAGCAGATATTTTGTTATAGTACAATAGCCAATAGCAGGCTGCTGTCTCTCATTCAGTTAAATTCGGTAAGATAGAGAAGTGATCTTTTTATTTCATTATACAGTATTTATTAACTGTAGGCATGCCGATTACATGGTCATCTGGAGGGAAAAACAGAAGTCCACTTGTAGCGATCAGTCGGCCTGGGGGGGTTTGAGCACTACAGGTGGTTTTTACTGTATTCAAATGTTTGTTTCAGCAAACAAATGATTATCAAATGAGAATAATTGTCACACTTTGCTATAGCAAAGTAGCCCTTTGCATATGCCACACAAGCTATAAGGTTGCTACGCAAAATATCAACCAACTACAGTCAGAATCAGAATACTTTATTAATCCCCGAGGGGCACATTGGGTAAATACGAAAAAATACAGCTAACATCATTATATATAGACACACAAATGAAAGGAGAAGAGTTAAAAAGTGGTTAATTCCATCACTACCCAACCCCACTGTGCTACAGACTGTAATCATGTCCCTGGGGTCTTCCGGAGTGGTAACTGTTTAAAAATATAACTGCTTATGGGATAAAGAAAATCTCATATATATATATATATATATATATATGTCATCATGGTTACAGGAAAATGCATTAAAATCTTTTCCTGTATCCGTGTTGATATTCCACTCCTCATTACTTGAGCACTCAACACCATTGACGGTTTCGGAAAAAAACGCTACATATATATATAGCGGGGTTTTTTTTTTCGGTAACTGACAATGGTGTTGATAAAAGTGCTCAACAAATGAAGAGCGGAATATTAAGTATTATTAATATCATTTTATATATACGCATATATAGAGAGAGATAAAGAGATATATAGATATATACTATATCCATACATCCATTATCCAAACCGCTTATCCTGCTCTCAGGGTCGCGGGGATGCTGGAGCCTATCCCAGCAGTCATTGGGCAGCAGGCAGGAAGACACCCTGGACAAGCCACCAGGCCATCACAGGGCCAACACACACACACACATTCATACCTAGGGACAATTTAGTATGGCTGATTCACCTGACCTACATGTCTTTGGACAGGGGATATTGAATTGAAGGCAGTACGGTGGCGCAGTGGTTAGCGCGGTCACCTCATAGCAAGAAGGTCCTGGGTTCAAACCCTGGGGTTGTCCAACCTTGGGGTTGTCCAACCTTGGAGATCATCCCAGGTCGCCCTCTGTGTGGAATTTGCATGTTCTCCCTGTGTCTGCGTGGGTTTCCTGTGGGTGCTCCGGTTTCCTCCCACAGTCCAAAGACATGTATGTCAGGTGAATCAGCCGTACTAAAGTGTCCCTAGGTGTGAAAGTGTGCGTGTGTGTGTGTGCCCTGTGATGGTCTGGCAGCCTGTCCAGGGTGTCTCCCTGTCTGCCGCCCAGTGACTGCTGGGATAGGCTCCAGCATCCCCACAACCTTGAGTAAGGATAAGCGGTTTGGATAATGAATGAATACTCTCTACTAGGTGCGTACTGTATTGATAAGGGTATCAATAGATATCAGTATTGATTAAATTGTAACAATACCTATCCCTCATCAGCAGTTATTTTGTGTGGCGATGTTGAGGATGCAGCCTGTGCTCCAGGTTTTAGCTGCAGAGTTAGAAGTAATACCTGGAGAACAGATTGCCTGTAAGGGAGGCCGCATCCTGAACACATCGAGGAGTTTTGTGCAATTTCATTGTTGTGCTTTTTGTCCCATGCACTTCAGTTGATGTTGACATTTTGCCAAATATTGCTGTCTCATCACTGCTTGCCTTCACAAGATGCTGCTTGACCTGCAGGCATTTTGTGCCACTGGAAGCCGGTCAAAGTTCCAGCTGGATGACGTGGGAGGGCAACTAGTTGATGGCATAAAACCCTAATCCCAAATACAAATTCAAATATTGTTCATTCTTTCCTTGGTGCCACATGACACAGTAGTTCAAAGCTGCCCACAGTAAGAGACAATTTTAATGCCCATTCCAGTAAAGAACCACTGTTAAAGCCTATTGAAACTAATAGAATTACCCACAATTCATTCAACTGGCATTCTTTTCTTCTTCTATTTTTCCCCTTCTCTCACCAGGCTACACAGTTTGGTCCCATAATCTGGTGGCCATCTCTCGGCTGCGTGGCTCCAGTCTCAGTTTCCTGGCCGTGTCTGCGGAGAGCATCGAGTTTGACCCAGACCAGTCTGCGTACGTGGAGGGCGACCCCCTCCGCAATCTGGTCAAGGAGGTGTCCCTGGGCCTGGGCCGGGTCTGGCACCCTTGTCTTGATTCTAACGAGGTCCTGTCTGAACCCACCCAGCACTTCCACCGTGAGCTGCAGGCCTTCAGTGTGGGCCTGTAGTCAAGGAGGACAAATCCTCATGACACAGCCTGAGCTGGGCCGAGACCAGGGTCAGACAAAAACCAGCCAAGCGTAAGATAGACCAGACCTCACCTGCCACACCTAAACCCCAGGCCAAAGTCAGGCCTAAGTAAGACCTGACAACAAAACGTAAATCACTCTATAAATTGTGTTGATGTGAACTGATGTGAACTGAACTGTATTGATTTTCTTTTATTCCAGTATTTAAAGTTTCTTTTTTAAAGTCTCAGTGGTTTCTTTTTTTCTTTTTTGAATCGAAGATGAGAGCCCCGTTTTCCTGCTTTCCCCCTTAATTACCCAGCTAGCCAAATAGCTCGAATAACAGTTATATGTGACCTTTTAAAGAGTTGTCCACTGAACTTAGATGTTGGCTCTTGAAGTCTTGAAACCAGACAGAACTTGTCTGGTTAACTGAGTCATTCTTCCTGGTCTGGTCGGGTCTGGTCTGGCCCGGCTCTGCTCAGCTCAGCCTGGCCCACAACTTGCATTCAGAGCTCGATGTCGCTCCCTTACCTTGGTATAACTTCCTGTATTTCAAGCCTCTGTATGATGTAACTTGGATTTCTGTTTCGTTTACGTCATCGTTTCTCCCTGCCCTGCTCTGTGTATAGAGTGATTTTTCTTTTGTTTCTGTGCTGTATCCCCCCGCCTGAATGGGGCCGGTGTGTATTTGAATCCAGCCGTAATTATCCTGCTCACAACTACACCAGGATAAGCAGGCTGGTTTGAGTTATTGGCTTTGGAGGCAGGAAAAGGAAAGGGAGGGAGAGGGCTCTTCGTTTGTGTTCTGACACATGCTACTAGCTTTAGTTGTGAAACTTGTGGAAACTTTTTTTTTTCTTTCCTTAAAAAAAAACCGTTGCTCTGTGTTGATCTGTCTGTCCGACTGCTCCCGTCTTAGGCGACTTGGAATTTGTCTGTGAACTACTCCGGTTGATGGGTCATCCCTCATACATAACGCACACACACACCCTCGGTTGAGCCATGGTTACTTCCTGCGTTGCTTCAAGAGAGCTACTTATGCACTTGTTCACTCATTGGACAGCCTTCCAAGCAGGGTGGGGCTTAAGCCCTAACATGGCTGACGATGGCTGGTGAAAATCAAAGGCAATGAATTTCACTGATCAGTTACCACTGTTGTTTCCTGGCTAACAGCTATGTCCGCGGTTGAGATCCATGGGCACCATGGGGTGACTGGTGATAATGTGTTGACTGCTCTTATGGAATGCCGGGCACTTCGCTCTGGTGTGGTTTTTGGAGGACATTGTTTTTATTTTTGCAGCTAGCAGTTTTGTTTTTTTTTTGGTCCTAGGCAAGGAACACTCACGGTGCCCGTTGCGACCCTGTCCAAAGTGTGTTTTAAAATGGCTATGGTGCCAAGTTCCCACCCTGCTCACTTGTTGACTGGAGCCTTGCCTAGTCAACTAAATGGGGAGCCTCGTCTTCCAACAAAGGGATGGGACTGAAGGACACACAACACACACACACCTTCTCTCACCACCTCACTGTTCTGTTCCTCTTGATCTGTCTTTAGCTGATAGCATTTTTTGAGGATGTACTTCGTGTTTTGGATCTGAATATGGCTGCTTTAGTAATTTTGTTTCTTTTTGCCCCTGTGTTTAAGGCAAGACTTTCTGATGAGCAAAGCTGGTTTTAGAGCTGTTCATGTGAAATTTGTAACTCCTGTCAAGCACGTCGGTTCTTTTCAGAGGAGAATGTAAAACATCTGCAGACGACAGAGCTCTAACTCAAAGTAAGAGAACGGGCACGTATCATGTGAAGCGCTCTAATATATTAAGTGTAGTATGGGGTTGTGTGTTTATTATAAATAGCTAAACGTTTTTCATTCCAAAATGCTATATAGTACAGTCTTTGAGAAACACCTCGAACCCTAATATTTAAAAAAAAAAAATCAGCTAGGCTCATGCTAATAATTTCCAGTATTTTGTTGTGCTAGGATCTCGAGAGAACAAACTCATTTGCATGAATTTTACAATCATGCCAGAAATCATTCAGCTGGCAGGTGGCTGTTTTTTTTTCTTCCCTCCATCTTTATTTTTCTCCTGCAGTGGTGGACTTTTTTTTTTAGTCATCAAATTGATTCTTCATCAGAGTGAACAGGTTGTAAAATACAGTCAGTTTAACACTGCACTGTCATCCTTCGTCTGTCAGCCAGCCAGTCAGTCAGTCCATTCAGGACTATCTTATAGAGGGCTACGGCACAAGAATATTTCTCAGAGAAACTTGGCAGAGGTGCAACCTCACATCAAGCACTCTGCCATCACAGTCAGAGCCATGGAATAAGTGAGTTTGGACATCGGTCTCTAGTGGTGTTGGTTGTTACAGTCCTTACTCCAAGACATAACTCCTGATTATAAACTAACAAACTCTATTGAACCTTCCTGCCTCATCACATTTTCACCGCCAGCAGCAGCAGGTTGCAGAGTGACGAGTCTGACAGCCTGTTATATTGTACGGCCAAACTCTCATCTGGCGGCTCTGGCTAAAGTCATTTTTCTGTTGCAGACATTTCCTCTTTGTCAGTCTCAGGTAGACTTTAAAAATCAGTGACCAAGGCAGTAATGTGATGAGGATGTGTGAAACAATCAGCTGTTCTTCTGTTAGTGTAGAAAAATTATCTTATTTTCTCCTGAGTCACAGTTGCCTTGGAAATACCCCGTTGTTTCCTGGATTCAGTTTTTGTTGATGATATTTTTGATGATATTGCCATCGAACAGACCCCCGCTCATTCTTGCTGAGTGGGTGTGGTATTGGGGTCAGCGAACCTAGTCGTACATTTGTTTTCAAAGATTAAGGTTGGTAAGAAGAATGGCAAAACCAAGCTGCTTGTTGCACGTATTATATCTCTGGTAGATAGATGCAGGGGACATGGCATGGCTGTAAGGGAAGAACAATGCTGTTTAAAGGCCCGCCGGTCACAATTACTATTTGAACAGAGTTCATTTACTTTTCTGGAGAGCATAGTCTTTCCTCTGCCACAAAGAAACTTGGCTTATGCTAGCTAGCTAGCATATATAAGCTAGCTAGCATATAGTGAAGTCATTTGTAAGCGTGTTAGAGTGTAAATTCAGTCACAACAGCCATTGTGTTACTGTCTGATTCAAACCTTTTGACATGTTTACATCTTCCTCAGAAGCTCTTTCAACTACATCATAACATGGAGTGATGTGCATGTAAACACATTATGTCATGTGGGCGGCTTGTGCTGGATAGTGACAATAGAAGATTATGGCCAAACACAAGTCTTCTAGGTTGTAAGATTCAGCAACTTGCCATCTTGTTCTCCGGACAGTGAGGTTGAATCAAAATTTCGATGGGTGGGGGGCATTTTTTTTTAAGACAGTGGACATTCTGGAGCCATTGGGCTTCAGGGCACATAAGCCCTGTGATTAAATGCTTTTTGCTTTGCAATCTGTGGCAGATTTTCCTACCCAAATTGTTTCAAAATTATTTTCCTATACATATTACTTCAAAACGATGTTTAAGTTGTTGGCGCTACAGCTTTTGAAGTGAGGGCCAACTGAAATTCTACCAGGTAAGATGTGGAATTGAAGAACTAAGACTCCTAATGACAGACATAGAAGCAGCGGTTTTTTTACAGTGTACTACTGGGCTCTCTTTGTCCAACAAAAACTCTGGACCAAGTACTGAGCCCATGGTCACCCAGCGTCCATGATGTTGTCAAGTGAGCTTGGTGACGGTATAGCCACAGTCCCCGGACTGATAATCAGTGGACCTTGGTTCACATCTCAGGATTTATGCACTTTGGTACCAAGAGTCTCTTTTGATGGCTGTTTTTGGCTATAAATGGGGCCATACACACGCACACGTACGCGTATTTAGGAGGGAAAATTGCATACCACACAATGCGCTCAAACGATAATTTGTTGATTCTATCCTTTCTTCTTCCTCCCTTCCTTTCCATCCTGGCTTTCTCATCCCTTTCTTTGAAAGAGGTCAAATTCGTTCTTGTGAGAGAGTTTTAATGCTGATTTTATATACTTGTAGGTATTGTGTAAAATAAACGAACTGCTAATGGAGGCTGTGGGGTGGGTGTGGGGGCAACCTACTCTAGAATGTAATGAGAAGCTAGCTATTCTGCTAAGCTAACCGCCACTTTAAACATACATGTATCAAGCCCACTCCCCCTCCAGCTGTGTTTCTGTCCAGATGTGATTGGTTCTTCACACGGATGTGGGCAGGCTGTGATGTTTTTCTGTCTTTGAGTACTTCTTGAAAGAAAATCAGGATGTTGTGTGTAAATATGCATGACACCGGAGAGGCACTGAAGTGTAATCCGTGGTTTTGGATAATAGTCGTTGTTTTCCACTTAAACGCACCAAAGGAGTTCAGGGAGAGCTCTGTGTTTTAAAATAGACAGATATACCAATGGGAGAGAAGTGGTAAGACTAAAATGCCACCCAGAAAATGATGTGTAGGCAACTTTTCTGTGGCAGTGTGGACAGACAACGTTCATTTTAAAAGATTGACAAGTGTGGATAGCCTAGTGCCATGAAAAGCGATATTGGGCAGAAGTGACAGCAAAAGTGCCTGCATGTATTGGCGGTGTGTCATTGGCATTCGCCCAATATTCAGAGCCTCCATGCCGAGCTGTCAGCATCTGAAGCTTCACTGCTTTTCACACCTCTGACTTGTCAGTTTTGTTGTTTATTGTGGTGAGTGTTGTTGCTTTTGATTGTTACCACACTGTTGTCAAGGGTAGCGGCATGACTTAGCTAGCTAGCTAGGGTTGCAAACGTGTAGCTATGTACACTGCAGCAATGGTTTTTTTCTCTTTCTACAGAGCGCTCCTATTTTTTGTACGTTCATGTGTTGCTCTGTAAGGCGCATCCATCTGAGGTTATGCCTGAGTTTTGAGTTGTGACAACTACAACAGTCTGACACCCCCCCCCCCCCCTGCAGGTGTGTTGGTTTTCCCGTGCTCAGCGTTGTGTTGTCACTTCCACTGTAGCAGGAAACAGGAACAGGGATCGCTCTTTCTCAGGGTTCTGTCGGTTTTCAAGGAGAGGAGGAAAGTGAGTGGGAGAAACAATAGCTCAGGCCTCCAGCTCACACTGTGTGGGTTAACATTAGGAGTCTTTCTAAGAGCTGTCACTGGATCTGTTCTCTTTCCTCGACATGTTTTTTTTTTCCTTTTAACTTCCAAAGACCACAATGGAAGAAATTAGTCTCAGACACATCTAACTGAAGTACACACACAGGCACGGGTTAAGACCAAGAGCCTGTTTTATACCTTCTTCTAGTGCATTTTATTCCGCTCTTCCTTCCTCTCTCTTCCATTCTGTACTGCACACTTGGATACTACTACTCTTAATAGATACTATGAGCAGATGTGTTCGCACTTATTTACAAGTCCTCCTCACATTACAGAACCAAACTGTGCTGGAGCAGAAAGTGTGAGCAGGTCGCATTACTGTGCACACATCTTACAGCCGTGGCTGATGTTTAAATGGACCAAAGCATAGTTGCGTTGATTTGGCCATTTCCATTTTTGATTGAGATGTTCATTTTCACCAATCTGCCATTTGGCTGTTAACTCATTTGTTACTTTAAACTAACTGGGTGTTTTACCGCCAGACATATGCTGTACTGTTGAAGAACTTGGATATTTGCATCCAACATGTTTTCGAACTTGACCAAACAACGTCAAGGCCTTTGGGTTGTGATGTGGCTAAACTCTTTTGAAGATGAACCAGTGGCACGCGGGCATACCCACCTTCTCAGCTCAGTCTGCTATGTAATGCACGTTGCTGAGGCATTATGGGTGTACCGGGTCCAGCTAAGTCCAGTCCAGTTCTGTTGTGTGAATGAGATCTTTAGAATTGGACCATGTCCGCTGTTGTCTTATGATATCCAATCACCACCAGATTTGTGTTACTCTCTGTCCCCCTCTCCCTCTCTGTCTCTGTGGGTCCTTTCAATCCAACACCTGTTTCACTGTGAGGAGGGAGTGAATGTAAAATTAAACAAAAGGAGAACAAGGAGTTGGATTCTCTCTCACATCACAACAGGAACTGAATGGTGTCAACTGCTTCCAGACAGCTGTCTAAGATGGAGTCTTCGGGGGGTGAACTTGACAAGTAAATCTAAGACATCGGCGGGTAGATAGGGTTCACGCTGAAAGATTTGAGGCTCTGGACCTGGAGCGGCTGACAGGATGCTGATCCAGCCAGAAATGTCTCAAACAGCGAACCGAGGACAACTTTTAAGACAACTGTGAGATGTTCCGTCTGAGTTGCAGATGACCTATGGGACATGGGAATAGACCATTATCTAACATGATGGGTTGCTGCTGTTGGACCGAGGTCAGTCCTGGGTTATGCCGAAGGTATACATGTGTGACCAGGGAGTTGCTTAGGCCATCTAACTAACAAACGCAGTTAACTTCATGGCCGAAATGTTTGCTTGACAAACAAGACCATATAAATACTTTTTTTTTAATCGTAATCTTTTTTTAAACTTTGTTGAAGGGATCAGAGATGCAGCTAGTACTCATCATACCACATCAGCAGCTGGTCTGGGCAGAGAAGAGGCAAAGAGACCATTTAGAAGGGATTGGTTAATAAAGTGTATCTCTGTTTAAGGTAATCTGTCTACCTACTTAAGATCCAAATCGTTCATTTGATGCTTCAGCACCATTTGGCCATTTTGAGTCAGTGTCCGTTTTAATTCAAATGGGAATGCAAGGGGGCACGTGTAGAAGCAACCTACTCTCAGGTGGGTGAAGTATAAGGATGACCTGCTTTATCCATGATGTGGACAGACTAGTAAGAACCAGGTTAACGCTCTGATCCCATATGTTGCCACCTAATAAAGCCATTTAAAGTGTTGAGAAATTAGGACGGGAAGGTGGATTGAGGAGGGGGAGTGCGCATAGGAAAGGTAGTCCAGCAGCTGTACAGGAACTCTGTACGGAGCAACACGTGTGCTTTGGGTTGTAGTTCATTGTGGACTGTGTGCAGACAGAACTTTGTGGGTGATGGCATCATACATCATGTGAAGAGGAGCCTGAAGAGTAGCAGAGTAGCAGAGCCTTGTGTTTGGAAGCCACTAGCATTGAAACACCATGTTTTGAGGCCCTGGCTAGTGAGACCGAGGTCTTACTCACGTATGAAGTTGACCTTTAAGCGGCTGGTTACATAGATGTGGTTAAAACTCGGTGTGGTCTGATCTTTTCTTTTTGATCTGTGTTTTGTTTAATTTTTGGGCACTTTACATGCATTCACAATCTACCCACCCCTCTTTGAGAAATAAAGGAAGACGGAAGGGTCCTGGCCACTGTAGCCAAGTAGGGAAAAAAAAGGAATCACAGAGCTGATCTCAGATGTCATCTGTCTCTCCAGAGAGTGAGGTCAAAGACACCCCCCCCCCCCCGATAAAGCTGTTGATGAGGGAAACGTCAGTACGGTTTGCCAGGAGGTCCACTTAGAGAGGTTGGGTTCAACACTGCAATCCAACGCCCCTTCATAACCAGCACAAGTATCGGAGATTTAGCCTGAATCATGTGTGGGTGATACTGTAATACCAAAGCACCTATCTGCCAGATCTGTGCTCGGCTAGACCAGGTGAACGCCTACACTGAAGACTCGCCCAGAATCCCTGGTAGACGGCTCAGACATGGCAGTGTTAACTTCCACTATGGTCATGGCTAAGTAACCTGTCATCTATGCCAGCTCCATTTTAGAATATTTGTGTCATGTAAAGCATTGTCGATTATTGTAAACACACCATAGTGGAGGAGAGATGCCAACCGGGTGTCTGTAGTACAGTGTGGCCAAATTGGTGGCGGCTCTTGGCCAGCCTAAATGTGGCGCCGTGAGAGGCCTAAAGAGGGTTAAATGTTTTGGCTAGGGTTATCATTTTTTCCAGACCAGTTTTCCTTTGTCTACAAGTTCTGTATCACTAATTGCAGAAGCCAGAGACTACTACCATCACAGATAACCTACCAGATTTCATATGAACCTGCTTAAGGCAGGATTCCAGCAGGGACATCGAATAACTCAGTGAGACCCAACGTGGTTTGTGTGTTTGTTTTTTGGGGGGTTTTTTCTTTCTAATTTAACGTGGAAAAAAAACCACCAGGTCTGGGTAACAGATTTTACAAGCAATCTTGTGTAACCATGCAAATGTACAGCCTGAACGAACCACTATGAAACAATCTTCTGTGAGGAGGAGGAGGAGGAGGAGGGCCCTTAAAGCCTGTTATATGATGGCTACACTCAGAGCCATAGAGAATGTTTGTCCATTCCAGTGGTCAGTGGCAGCCGTGTTGGTTTTATAATCCTGTTTAATGGCCATTGCTTAAGAGTTGGGTGTTTCTATGCCAACTAATTTTTAGATTGCTGAGCGTCTCACCATGGCAGTGTTTTTGAGGGCATTGTTACATACTTGCCAACAAAGCTTCTTAGTTTTCAGCAAGGAACAAATAATGGGCACTAATAGTGTAACATGGCCAAACTGGTAATTTTTGGCTCTAGTGCACAAGCTAATGACTCGACTCAGATGGGCCAGGTAGCTGACGGTTACTGCAGCTAACTCGTTGGTATTCTCGCTAAGTGTTCAACCAACTGTCCCTGTTTAGAGCTTGACTACTATGGCTTTGGCGTTTCCTGGCCGGGTAAACAAAGTCTTTCTTGTCGAGTCGTGAAAGCCAAACCTAATTCATCAGGCAGGCAGGCCTGCTGCCCAGTTAAGTCACTTAACTATGCAAGAGGAATGCATATAATCCACGCTCTTCTAAAGTTCTCTTTTTTTCCTCCATTTTGTTTCGCTTTTTCTCACTGTCAGATAGAAGCAGAGACATAACCTAATAAGATCTTGCATTGATGATACTTGGCCTTATGATGATTATATTATGATTTATGAAATCTTATCCTTTTGGTTTAAGATCTTTGGATTCTGGTCAGCCAGCCCAGCGACAGCAGCGGTGACGACGGGCTCACTCTTGGTCTCTGTGAGACTGGCTAGACGGCCCCAGTTTTATCGTGGTACGAATGTTGTGCATTTGTTTAAAATCAGGACAGTTTGCAATAACAGCAGTCTTACTAGTGGCCACAAGAGGGCACAAGCAGTGCTGACAGCGCCCGGCTGCGTCTATAGAAAACCGTAGAGGAAGAAATATGAACTATACATATATATATATATATGTGTGTGTGTATATATACACATATATATACATATATAATCTTATAAAACTCACACAGTGCATATTTGTATAGATATCAACAGTGCATTACCATGGTATACTCTTATGCAACTCAAGTCTGGGTTCAGTTTATGAACATGAAGTGTGTTGAGAAACCAGAGTTTGTAACACAAAAGCGATGTTTTGGTTTTGTTTTGTTTTTTTGTTTTCAGAAATGGTTTTACCATCTTAAATGTTGAATATTCTGAGTGCTACGTTCCTGTGTGACTGAGCACATAGCAGCGGGTTTTTACCTGTTCTTCTGTAAGCAGGGAACCAGACTTCTGCCAAAATACAGCTGGACCAGATTTCAAATACGGTGGAACATGTTTTAGATGCTTGCAAGCAATTCAAATACATTTGAACACCTTAAAAATTTTAAATTTGATGTGAATTTAAATCTGATTTGGTTTTAAAGACATATGATTGCCTTTAATTCAGTATCAAATTCAGCTGTAGAATGTTTATAGACTGTCAGCATTTTAAATAAAGCCAAATGTGGTTTGAAAGGCATCCCAACATGTTTCAAATATATCTGAAGGGACTCAGGTATATCTTAGGAGTTTAAGAAGCTGTTTCTTCAACAACACAGACCAAGCCTCAGTTTAGCTGGACTCAAAATTTCCAACCAAAAGTTTTAACTCCCAATTTCCCCTGAAGGGAACCTTTTTTTTTTGTTTTGTTAGCATAGAGCTGGAGATACTTTCTGTGGACCTGCTATAAGGCTTCGTTTAGCGAAGGCACCCAAATAGCAGCCGAGCCCTCACCACACTTGCACCGTTTAGAAATAATCTGTACCTTAAGTGGCACTTCCGGTGCTGTTTTTGATGGTTATTTGAAACGTGTTTAGATAGTGCTTTGTCTTTTCTCTGAAATCTGCTTTAGGTACAATTTATAGGTTGCCTGAAAACCTCAATTTGAAACTTATCTGGCTGCCATTTTGGCTTTGTCTGTGGCGGGAAAGCCCTCTTGGGTTTGGAGAAGGACGGATTAGATCAGTCTGTAAAGGGCTGGGCCGTGATTCTGTTGCGGGGAAGAGGGAGGGATCGACAAGCCTCTATATTTAAAATCCTTTTACCGACATGTGGTGCACAGCCGGGGGGTCAACCTGCCGAATGTCGATTTGAGTTAATGTTGAATGAATGCTTCTCTTCTTTCAATCAGTGAATAAATGCAGCAAAAAATACCAAATCTGATGGTTTCCATCGTCTCATTGTGTCTGCTGTTCTTTTACCTGCATTTAGTTGTGAGGATTCTGTTGGTTTATTTAGTCATTTATTTTGAAGAATGCTATTTTATCAGCAGCTTCTTCACTGGTTTAGCTATCTCTATCTATCTATCTGTCTATCTTATCTGTCTAGTTTCTAATCTATAGCTCTTTCTCTAGCTCTATTTGCTCACAATTCTTTTTTTTTACATATATATCATGGCTGCTGAAACCTGCCAGAATAACCTCTGCCAACAGAAAGGCAGGAAAACGCTCGGCCTAAGTAAGTATCATTTATTTTTAAAGCGCCTTCACTGTCACAAGTCCGTAACGTGATCGTCCCACGCACTACGTCCCCCTGGTGAAACTCCTCACTGTCAGGTGAAAAGAAGCGGCTGGCGATTCCACATGTATCGGAGGAGGCATGTGGTAGTCTGCAGCCCTCCCTGGTTCGGCAGAGGGGGTGGAGCAGCGACCGGGATGGCTCGGAATAGTGGGGTAATTGGCCGGATACAATTGGGGAGGAAAAAAGGGCGGGGGGGATAAATAAATCTACTATTACGTTCGGCTGTTCCCGTTAGGGGTCGCCACAGCGGGTCATCTGTTTCCATTTCTTCCTGTCTTCTGCATTTTCCTCTGTCACACCAGCCACCTGCATGTCCTCCCTCACCACATCCATAAACCTCCTCTTTGGCCTTCTTCTCCTCTTCCCTGTCAGTTCCATATTCAGCATCCTCTCCCAATATACCCAGCATCTCTCCTCCACACATGTCCAAGCCATCTCAATCTTGCCTCTCTTGCTTTGTCTCCAAACCGTTTAACTTTAGCGCTCCCTCTATTATACTCATTGTCAATCCCAATGAAAATCTTATCATCTTCAACTCTGCCACCTCCAGCTTCACCTCCTGTCTTTTCATCAGTGCCACTGTCTCCAAACCATATAACATAGCTGGTCTCACAACCATCTTGTAAACCTTCCCTTTAACTCTTGCTGGTACCCTTCTGTTGCAAATCACTCCTGACACTCTTCTCCACCCACTCCACCCTGCCTGCACTCTCTTCTTCACCTCTCTTCTGCACTCCCCGTTACTTTGGACAGTTGACCCGAAGTATTTAAACACATATGCCTTCGTCACCTCTACTTGCATCCTCACCGTTCCACTGTCCTCCCTCTCATTCATGCGTAGGTATTTTGTCTTGCTCCTGCTGACTTTAATTCCTCTTCTCTCCAGTGCATACCTCCACCTCTCCAGGCTCTCCTCAACCGTCACCCTACTCTCGCTACAGATCGCAATGTCATCTGCGAACATCAGCGTCCATGGAGACTCCTGCCTAATCTTGACCGTCAACCCGTCCATCACCATTGCAAACAAGGAAGGGCTCAGAGCCGATCATTGATGTAATCCCACCTCCACCTTGATGTAATCCCACCTCCACGCAAAGATTTTACGCCAGATGCCCTTCCGGACGCAACCCTCCCCATTTTTCCGGGCTTGGGACCGGCACTAAGAATGCACTGGCTTGTACATCCTCAGTGGCTGGGTTGGAACAAATAAATAAACAAATAAAACAAAGATGAACAACACAAGACAAACCAGAGGAAATAGGGATAAACACAAGTTAAAACATGAAATACCACATGCTGCCTAAATGCCTGTCTGAACAGTTGGGTTTTTAATAGCTTTCTAAGAGTCCACAGACCTCAGACGTATTGGGAGACTACTCTTAAGTTTAGGTGCTGCTGACGAAAGCACGGTCTCCCTGAGTCTTAAAACGTGTCCGAGAAGACCCTGGTTAGAGGACCTAAGAGCTCAGTTCGTGGTGTGGGGGTACAGGAGGTCCACGTACATCATGTACCTTCTGCACCCCCACACCACGGGAGCCAGGCCATGTAGGGCTTTATACGTGAGCACCAAGATTTTGAAATGAATTCTAAGATTCACAGGAAGCCAGTGCACAGATGTTAAAATAGGTGCAATGTGTGGCCATCTGTTGGACCGTGTTAAAAGCCTAGCAGCAGCATTTTTGGCAGTTTGTGAACGGTCCAGGGAAGACTTATTAGGGCAGGTAAAATGAGAATTCCAGTAGTCTAAACATGACGAGATAAAAGCATGTATTAGCATCTCCATTTCACCCCTTGACACAACAGACTTGAGTTTGGCTATGTTTCTGAAGTGAAAGAAATGTGATCGAGTCAGCGTCCTAATATGAGTGTCAAAACTCGTGAACTGGTCAAAGTCACACCGAGATTAAGCAGGCTAGACCAAGATGGTACCAAAGTTCTGCCTGATCAATGAGCGAACGTTGTCAGAAGCAATAATCGTCACTTCAAGCTGTGGTTGTCTAGAAAAGCGCTATGTAAATTTAATGATTATAATTATTATTATTATTGATTCTTTCGTGTTTCCTGTTTTACATCCTGTAGAGCTGGGTCCAAACTATGGACCTGAGGCACTACAGTGCAGATGTCACTTGATTGACAGTACTCGTCATAATATGTGGGCTGTTTCGAGTAGGTCGATCTTCTGGACTGCATGGATGTTGACGTTGCCTGGGATACAGCTGGTGAACTCCATTCCCTTCTTCATGAGTCCTAGAGCTCCGATGACCACCGGTGTTGTTTCGGTCTTCATGCCCCACATCCTGTTGATTTCAGTCTCCAGGTCTTTGTAGTTGGTCAGCTTCTCTGTGACTTTCACTGAGGTGTTTGTTTTTTTCCCCCCCGGATGGTATTGCCATGTCGATGAGCATGCACCTCTTTTCCTCCCTGTCCTTGATAACCATGTCGGGCTTGTTGGCTTTTATCTCTCTGTCCGTCTGGATGGGCGTGTCCCAGAGGATGGAGACATCATTGTTCTCCGTGACCGTTTTTGGCTGATGTTCGTAGCACTTCTCAGTCGTCTTGATCTTGTAACTCCTGCAAATCTTCCAGTGCAGGTATGCTGCTGCCTTGTTGTGCCTGTATATGTACTCGGTCTTTGCCAGTTCTGAGCAGCCTAAGACAATATGGTCAATGGTTTCTTCGTACCATTGACCACATTGTCTCATTGTCTTTTATGTCTCTGAAGCCATTGATAATCTGTCCTAGACGAAGCATGTATGTGGAGAAGTAAATAGGTCCCAATACCAATCCGTGGGGGATGCTGCATGATAAAGCAGCAGTAGTATCCAGCAGCCATACCAACATGTACCCTGGTTCTGCTGCATGATAGAAGCTAAGCAGGTATGGGCTTCGCTAGTACTTGGACGGAGACCTCCCAGGAAAACTGAGTTGCTGCTGGAAGTGGTGTTGGTGGGCCAGTAGGGGGAAGTCTTCCCTCTGGTCCTAATAAACAACAAAAATCCCAATGCCCCAGTGCAGTGATGGGGACACTGCTGTAGGAGATACCATCCTTCAGATGAAACGTTAAACCGAGGTCCTGATTCACTGTGGTCATTAAAGTTCCCATGGCAATTATCGCAAAAAGTAGGGGGTCCCCCGGTGTCCTGTGAAAATTCCCAACCTGGCTCTCTCCCTCCGGCCGCCTAATCACCCCCCTGTTTAATTGGCCCAGTGATTCCTCCCTCTCCACCTCAAGCTGATGTGTGGTGAGTGTTCTGGTGAAAAATGGCTGCCGTGTATCATCCAGGTAGGTGGTACATATTAGTGGTGGTTGCAGTGAGTTACCCCCCCCCTTCACTGTGAAGCGCTTTGGGTGTCTAGATAAAAGTGCTATATGAATGTAATTCATTATCATTACTATTATTGTTGTTGTTGTTATTATCCAACACAAACTCACCTACAGAGACTGAGAGTCCTATATGTGAGGTAGGAAGAGAACCATTCTAATGCAGTCCCAGAAATGCACACCAGGTGGTTTAGTCTATGGATTAGTATGTGGTGGTCAACAGTATCGAATGCTGTGCTAAGGTCCAATAAAAGCAAAACCGAGCACTCCCCAACAAACAAACAAAAAAACGTCCCCAGCACATCCCCCAAAGGTCCTCTCCGAACGCCGGGCAAACATCATTTTGCAAATGTCATTTACGTCACGGGGACGTTATTGCGGGACGTCCCTGTAACGTCCCGATGACATTACAAGCGCGTTAGGGGAGTCCTCTAGACGTCCCCGGGACGTCGCGGGGATGTTATTGGGGGACGTTAGGACATTATAGGGACGTTACGGGAAAGCCTTCTAGACGTCTACAGGATCATGGGGATCGTCCTGTAATTACGTCCCCGTGACGTAATGAGAACCCTACACAATGACATTTACTGGACGTTCGGAGAGGACCTTTAGGGGACGTACTGGGGACGTTTTTTGTTTGCTGGATCTCCAGCATCTGCAGCAGTTAAAATATCATTGGAAACCTTAAGGAGGGCCGTTTCAGTTACGAAAACCAGACTGAAATTTTCGGAACACCCTGTGCAAATAACAAGTTGCTTTTCAACAACTTTTTTTCTAAAATTTTAGAAAAGAAAGGAGGTTTAGAAAAAGGCCTATAGTTCCCTGGCAGGGAGGGGGGCCAGGGTTGGTTTCTGTACATAAGGCTGTGACACGTTCTTGAGGTATCACAATGTTATTCTGAGGTACAAACAAGGGAGTCCCTCAACCTGGAAACATTGAATAAAACCAGACCTTCTGATGTTATTTCAACCTCTCGTCTGTTTTAAAAAATTTTCTGTCTTTTCTTTGTATTGTAACGTGCATGGATAAGAAGACACGTGGCCGCTGGTTGGCGGATCTGACCCTTTAGTCGAGCGGTTAGCCATGTCGCCTACGATGCGGGCGATACGGGTTCGCTTCCCGGCCGCGGCAGTTCCTGTGGTTGCGTTGCCCCCCGAATTCGCTACAGTATGCTCCTGGTCCTATTGTTCTAATATGGAAATGTTATTGCCATGTTTGTACATTAGAAATCGTTCAATTAAAAAAAAAGAAGAAGAAGAAGCAGACGATAAGGAAGAAAGTCGCATGTTTATGCATTTCCATGTGGCGTAAACTGAGCTGAGCACAATCGCAACAGAGAAAGGTGTGAATGGGGCGTTTTGTCATTCTGATCATTTTGCCGGGAAAAAAACACGATTCCGTCGATTGGCAATTCAAATTAATAATGTGATCGACCAACAGGAAAGAAGGACCATTCCGGTGTTTTTGCAGGTTTTCGATCATTTACATTACGCCCGACCATTTTCCAAAGCATCTACTCCCATATTTTCGTAATGTGTGTGTGTGTGTGGTGTTAGTGTGTGTAGTGTTAGTGTGTGTGTGTGTGTGTGGTGTTAGTGTAGATAGCGGGACCGAAAACTAAAGCATTTATGATCCTAATTCTTTTTGGAGGTGGTAGGTATTGTCTCAGAGAGTAAGGGAAAAATCCCAGAAAATTAAAAATTATGCATAATTATGCATAATTATGCAAAAATGCATTTTTCTAAAAATGGCTAAAAACCACCTTTCTCGGCATTTCAGATGATTCTGAGCATCTTTGATTTTTTTCACCTATATAAAAAAAATTTCTGGGACTTAAATGTTTTGGCATTATGCAAAATAAATGCATTTTTTTTTGCAAAAATGCACTTCTGATCCTGAATTTTTTTGGAGGTGGTAGGTATTGTTCCAGAGAGGACCAGAAAAATAGCAGAAAATTAAAATAATTATAATAATTATACATAATTATGCAAAATATGCATTTTCTAAAAATGGCTAAAAACCACTTTTCTGGGCATTTCAGATGATTCTGAGCATTTGGGGGGAGGGAGCTGGAGTGGGGGGGGGTTTAGGGGCAGGGGGAAGGCGGTTAGCTGGCAGGATGAAGAGGAGGGAGATTTAGACGGGTCTTCTAGTGTCAAAATGCTCTAGTTGTTTTATGTGTTTCTCCTAACATACAGGCAGCCATTGGTTTCCGATCATTTCGGTATGGCAGGGGAATCAACTAGTAGAGATTTAAAACTCCAACTGCATTATAACGTAGACATGCTACTCTGACAGAAACAAGTCTGCTGTGACGGATTGATTATCTCACACTGCGCTGGTAATTCATATAATTTGTCCAATTCCCGGTATAATTTCACAGCGGCGCTGTAAGCGCCATCTAGTGGTCATTGTTAATTTACGTAAAAGTCCGCTGCGCCGGTCTCCATTTTAGTTGTTGCATAATTGGAGCCCGCTGTGCATTTAGCAGCTATTTTCTCTCGGTGAAGTTTCGAGAATAGATGGCCTGTGAGTATTACATAACTTGATTTGTTGTATATTGATGATAGTTGGATGACGAATTTACCCTTTTTGAGTTGTTTCTGCAAATATTTGAATACGTTTGGCAGAGCTAATATCTTGCTTATCCATGCTAGGCCGTTTAGTTAGCTAAGCACCCTAGCTGGTTAGCTGATCACGAGCCCAGGTTCACTTCAAATTGAGCTGATATTGCCTACCTGAAAATACTGTATTTCATTGTTTTCACAGTTTTATTTGATAATGTGGTTGCTATAGAAATGTCAAGGAGAATATATTATTTATCTTTATGAACGTATACTTACCTGTAGTGTAGCTTACCTGTAATGTGGAAGCAAATAACCACACGTACAACAAATTGTAATCAGATGTATTTATTTTTTCAGTTTTACAAAGAAAGGATTCAATGAGAACGCCGAATAAACAAGGAAACTCACTGAAGATCCTAAACGTATTCAAGCCTGACGTCTTTAGATCAACCATGTTAACTACCTGTCTAGTCTGATACCGGAACGTTAGATGAGGACAGGACACCTTCCAAGTCTCTGCAGCAGTCTCTGCAGTTGCTGCCTGGAAGGTAGGAAAAACGCATACAAAAAAATCTAGTTCTACAACTTTGGAAAATGGCCGGGAACCATTTAAAGTACACCAAATAGAATTTAAAGTAAATGGTCTAAAACATACAAAAACACCAGGATGGTCCTTTAAGGCAGGGGTTCTCAAAAAGGTCCTCAGGTACCACGAGTACTGAGGGTATTCTAGCAGGTAGGTCATTGTGTTCACCTGTTACTCCAGGTGTAAAAGCTCCCTGATTGGAGGGTGAAAGCTGGAATAGCAGTCTTCATTTAACATGGAAAATAGATCAAGATCAGAGACGTTTAGTTTGCTTTTAACATAACGAGAAGTAACCAGGCTAAAGAGCAACATAAGTAAATGCCATCTAGTAACAGACTCGCACACATCTCCACATTCACTCATCTACATCTATATGTCCTATCTAAAGGAATTGAATCCAGTGCAACTGGACTTGGTATATACCAAGTCCAGTTGCACTGGATTCAATTCCTTTGGATAACCATAACCTGGATGAATGAGAACATTCAGACATATATGTCCTATCGGACTTGAACCTAGTTTTTTTTGCACTTACTTGCGTTGTTGTCCCCTGACTATATCCTTGCTTGTATTGTATTAACTCTCAGATGTACATCACTTTGGATAAAACCGTCTGCTAAATGAAATTGTAGCATTGTAAGTGATTTTGGGATACGTCATACTCTCTCTGATAACAGTGTATGTAAGGCAGTTGTCTAAAGTTAACCACTAGAATGGCGCGCTTGCCTTGCTTTGGTTACTGTATAGCTGGCCATACGTATGTACATATAACAGCTTTGAGGAATCAAACATGCTTACCATCAGCATGAAGACAGCGCAGGAAATTCCTGTAGTCTGTTGGGGAAAATACTGGCGAAGGAAAAATGCATCCTTAATTAGATGAGTTTGAAATACAACTGGCAGCTTGTGTAAATATGTATACAAATGAATACATTTTTAGAAAAAAATTAATGTCTAGCATAATGAAAGGCCAATGAAGGAGACATCTAACAGTATCACATCCTACAAATGTTCCACCTGTACGACACTAATTGCAAATTGGGAAATTGTGTGGCAGTTTCATTTTATGCAACATCACAAAAAGCCAAAAATCATGTCCGAGTCTAAACAAATTAGCAGATGTTTCAAGTGACATGCATATATCACTCTGTAGTACATTACCCAGTCTTTAACATCCTGTATCAGTGTAGGCCAGTAGTAGCCAGCAAAAACTCTTTCTGGTGCCTCTGATGCCATTGTGATTTCCAGTTCCAGGGTTATTGTGGCACTCTGTCAGAACACATCTCTTCAATTCCTCTGACAGCACAACTACCCGCATGTACTGCCTGCTGGGGCCGGTGTCGAAGACTGTTGTCTGTTTTAAGAGCAAAAAAGAAACCGGCTGAGAAAGTTCCAGTTCAGAGTACAAGGAAATGACTATATATCTGATTGAGATTAAATTACATTAAACATGAAGTCATTTATGCACTACTTTTACTCAGGTACAGGAGTTGAACAAGTAAGGCTGACTTTTAAATGCTGTGGGACAGCGTTGTATTTTAAACAAATTACATTTGTGTATTAAACACATGATCAAATTGTTATTAACCAGAAAGTCCCAGTTTTCTAAGCCTCCGTATGTAATAATTTGTAAACTAAATCCTTTTGGTGAACTTTATGGACTTATAAATGAAATTTGTGAAATTAATTTTTTCAGTAAGTCGGGCATGTCTGGGTAGCTAGCATTGCTTTTACTTTTCTTTGTTTCTTTTTAAAATGTGCATGCCGTTATCTTTTAAGGGTGAAAGTTGAAGATGCCCATTTCAGTTTTACTTGGTCTGCGAGATCAATGTTGGAGGCAGTTTCACCTTTTAAGAAATGTTCCTGCAAATGAGGGTAAAAGGCAAAAGAATCCATGATTTCAGGGCGGAGAAGACGCTTTTTGAAAATGTTGTAAAACGATAGCGGTCACGAGAATTAGACGCATTTTTGCGCATGCGTTAAACACGCGTTGATGAAATCGGGGTTCCAGAATGGATCGGGCAAT
Source organism: Lampris incognitus (assembly GCF_029633865.1). Lineage (NCBI taxonomy): Eukaryota > Metazoa > Chordata > Actinopteri > Lampriformes > Lampridae > Lampris > Lampris incognitus. The sequence goes on from NC_079226.1 coordinate 10,340,085, forward strand.
GACAAAGGCGTTCACCACGGGAGACCTTTTGTCACGACAGACAGAACTGGACAAAAAGTAACGAGATAAGTTAATATTGATAACTGTTCATTGTTTCAGTTTCACACAGTGACAGCTGCTTGTGAAAAGTTTTTCAAGTAATTGGAGGGAAGAGAATATGCTAACTCCTTTTGCAATCCTAACTGCCCCATCCCACCAGTCAGAAATCTCACGCCAAGATATCCTTGGAAGTTGGCAGCCCTGGCATTGGATTATCTTGCAAGGTTTTTAGACCTGTGATGACTGCTTGGTTCCGATGTCAAGGAACTAAGTCTCTACCGCAATAAGAGAACCCGGCTCCATTTCTCTCCCACAAGACACACCTAACCTTAACCCAATGCATAGACACAAACCTTAACCAGGGCATGCAGGAGAGATCCCTGTTGACTAGGGGGCCGAGAGAGAAAGAATTCTGGGTTACTTAAGCTTTTTCTCAAGCCACAGTCCACAGATCTTCCTCTGGGGTGCAACAGCGTCTGCCTTGCCAGGTACACTGATAGTCAGTGGTACAGAGGTCAAGTAACAGCCCTGTATCCCAGCCTGCAGATGCACTTTGTGGACTATGGCAAAATGCTTATGGTAAAGGAGTCTGATATCTGCCCCTTTCCCTATTCGACTTGAGCTGTTCAATGTTCCAGGGTCTGTACAGGATGTAAATGTCTGGTTTGGAGAAAAAAACAGTAGGTAATTATTTCACCATTTCAGTGGTAGGGAAAGACTCAAGAGGAAAGCTAATTGTTGACTTTATGACGGAGTGTTGAATGCAAATTGAATAGTTAGAGAGGATAGCAAAGGCAAAACAAGGAAATGAGAGTGGCTTGGTCCAGCAGACTGACCTACCTTCCTCAGTACAGACCGTATGTAGTGAGTCAAAGTACTGCCAATATGAAGAGTATGCAAATGTGTCATCATTTAGGAAGATAGTGGCTAGTGGCAAAGGATCATGTGCTGAAGCTGAACAAAATCTGAATGTACTGTCCACCACTCAAATATTAGTACCAGAAGGTGAACTTGTAAAGGCACTGGATAAATCCAGAAACAAAACCTCTACAAGCACCAGAATGACATAAAGAAAGGCTTGTCAGCAGATGTGTATGTTTCACATTTCAACAGTTCCTCTAGTTTTTCTATTCAGCTGCAGAAGGAAAGTAATGACATACAATCCCTTGTGGAGAAGCTTAATGCGCCTGAGTCATTTCCTGATAGTCCAGTTGAGTATAATGACCTGTGTATCAGTGATCTGGTGAGGGCAGAATTTTCTGATGACTTCATAGTACCGTGCGGTTGTCAGAGGTAAACTTGGTGATGGGACTGTTCGTGTTGAATTCATTGATTTTGGCAATGAAGCAACAGTCTCAAGTCTCAAGACCTGTTTCCTTGACAAGGAGTTCACAGAATGTCCAAGGTTCAGCATTCCTTGTAAACTCAGAGGCGTAGGCGATGATCAGAAACAATGGGACAAGGAAGCTTTAACAGTGTTCAAAATGACTAGGACAGGGAATCCAGAGAAACTCTATGCATGCACCTTCATTGAGGAGACAGACAATGTTTGGGATATCATTTTAGTGGACCAAGGTCTTATTCTGACACAGGCTTTCATTCAAAGTGGTCACACTGAGCCAAATGTGACACAGCTTCAATCCCCCGAGCAACATGTGAGTATCTGCAGCTATAAAAAGCCTGACATTACTCTAAATAAAACTGTGGAGGTGTGCACATCCTGCATTGTGGGACCCCAATGCTTCTGGTGCCAGCACACCAACACAGACGACCTCGACAAAGTTTCAAGACTCGCTCAGGAAGTAGGCCGGACTGAGAGGCAAAACGGGTCATTCACTGAGACCCTGGCTCCCGGTAGCACCTGTCTTGCTCTCTTTGCTGTGAATGAGCGATGGTGCCGAGCTCAGGTGATCCGCAAAAGTGATCGCGTCGTCTTCATTCTGTTCATCAGCTATGGAAATAAGTCCGAAGCCAACATCAAGAACATAAAGCCAATCCCTCCCTTTCTGTTGGACACTCCTCCTCAAGCATTCTAGTGTTGCTTGGACAGTTTTGATGAGTCTGGGGGCACATGGACGGATGGTGCTCTGGACAAATTCTACAATTTGCTGGTTGATAAACAACTCTGAGTGACTGCATTAAAGATGGAGGATCATAGGGAGTGGCAGTTCCTCAGTACACAGTGAGACTTGACTATGAAAAAATGGTGAATTGAGGTGATCAAGTGTTGAGAAGTTCTCAGCGGTCCTCAAGTAGGTTAGTAAAGCGTTCATAAATTGTTGTTTAAACGTAGAAATATTACATGTTTCTGACTTTAGCTGTTTAAATTAATGTCGCACTCATTAATTTTAGATCCCGCTAAGAGATGGATGACAATGTTAAGCTAACAATTGCTGAAAGTTGTTTCGACTAAATGGGATGACATAACTGACATCTTTATTTTACCCTTACCCCTAACTGGATTCCACCAGAGAAAAATAACACTGAATCAAATGTTGTGATGGTACTCCCTTGGGTGATAAGACTATAAACCTTTTGCATTATTTCTGAACTGGCAATCGGTGAAGAAATGTGCCTAAATGATCATTTGTAGGTAATGTGCTGTGGCATTGTATGATCCTTTGTAACATCTTTTTAATGGAAAAATACCAAATTAACTTAATAAATGTGGACATGCTCAGCTGTTAAAACAATCTCTGACATAGGTTTTTCTATTTGGTTCAGAAATGGACTCTACATGACATGGGAAAAAATAATGGAATGGACATGTTGCGAATTTATGACATATTTTATGTTGTCATGAGGATTTTGTCGTCTCATCAGATAAATGGCTGAAACATTTTACACAGCAATCTTTCTTCTGTCATAAGTAAACTATCTTTACCACACCTTTAAAAGCTGCATCCCAGTTGGAATTGTCCCCTCAAAGTGTCAAGAAGTACAAGCGAAGTACACATGACATTGAGAAGTACACAACATGGGATGGCTTGTGTACTTCACTCCATTTATGCAAAATAGACCACATGCACCACAAGCTCTGCAAGGACTTTGGGGTTCAGACATCGAACAGATCAAGCGTGTTTGTTGATATGAAACGATATCTTTAAACAATAATTTGCAGTACTACTACATTTAAATATTCCCTTCAACATCACAGAGCGATGGAGAAACAACCAGTGGCAGCAACATGTCCAAAATTTAAATATGGCAATGAAGTATACAGCAAAATAGAAAAATAAATTCTGTTCTACTCATTTGAATTTAGTCCATTCATCCTGGACGCCAAGTCAAGTCAATTTTATTTGTATAGCCCATTATCACAAATTACAAATTTGCCTCAGGGGGCTTTACAGCAACACCCCTTGCATCAGATAAGGAACAACTCCCTAAAAGAAAAAAAAACTTTAACAGGGAGAAAAAATGGGAAGAACCCTCAGGGAGAGCAACAGAGGAGGGATCTCTCTCCCAAGACGGACAATGTGCAATGGATGTTGTGTGTACACAATTTATAGAATACAACATTGAAAGAGGATAACAGAATTATAATGGAATCATAAAATATATGATGAGGAGGATGCCAAGCGGCATCCAGGTGGCGGCCACTATCACCATGGAAACCTGGGAGGAGGAGAGACTGCACGTGCACACGGGAGACTCGCATCACACCATTCGCACACAGAAAAAGAGAAGGGAGAAGACATCATTAAGAGAGAGAGAGAGAAGACATGAGAGAAGAGAACAGTTTGCAATAGTCAATAATCTACAGGCTATAATCTGGTGGGCAGAACAGTGTTTGGTAAATTCATTGAGACAGAAGCCGGCCCGCCACCCAGTACAGGTTGTGAAGTACTCAACTTAAAGGCAACTAATCGTAGACTAAGGCAAAAAAGATGAGTTTTAAGTTTGGCTTTAAAGGACCCAACAGACTTTTGATTGTCTGATGGCATTTTGGCATTGGTATTTTGGGACACCAGGGGGCAGCAGTGCCCTATTGAACCAGACGGAACCAGACTGAGCCGTGCTGCGTCACGTTGCTTGGCAACCGGTTTTGTTCTTCCTCTCGTTGCCGAAATGACGGAGCTGCATCAGGCAGCAGCGACGGGGGATATCGATCTGGCCGAGGAACTTCTGAGGAAGAATGAATGCGATCCCAATCAGAGAGACATTGACTGGAACTGCAAGACCCCGCTTCACTGGGCTGCTGCTAAAGGTCAGATATGATCAGCCCCTTTCCACAGTGAACTTTTATTTTAGTTGGTTTTATGACCTCACTGCTCTGAACAGCAGTGTCACTTTGAATGCATTTTCTTAGAACAGCACACGAATTGTTCCTGCTTAACTTACTTGATGGAATATATATAGTGTTATTAGTAAATTAAGATAAGTTAGCATAGCATATTACTGTAATATTTTGCGCAAAAGTATAGTAGTATGATTTTAGTACAATTTTATACATATATATATATATAAATATATTTCTAAGTATTATTTATATAACAATAATTTGTTAGCACATGTGGTTTATCCTCTTTGGACTAGCTGCTACATATGAATTTCCCTTTCAGCAGCCAACAATGCAAACTGGTGCTGCTTCTTGACATATTTTGTGGAATACATAGTGTATTCAAAGGTTACATTTGTGTGATCTAATAGTATAATAGCATTGTATGAGTTTTAGTCAAATATATCGGTTATATAGGATTGTAGCATATTTCAGCATAAAAGTTTAATAGTAAGATTTTACTTGACTCTTAACTTGTGCATGATAATTTCTAAGCATTATTAATATATTTTTATTTCAATGTATTTTCGCATTTTAGCTGTATCATACTGGCTATTGCATATGGAGTGACTTTAAGAAAGAATGTATTGTCTTTTGTAGGGCATGTTCAGATGGTCAGAGTCCTCATTGAGAACGGGGCCAGAGCATGCATGAGAACAGATAGCGGATGGACCGCCGCTCATTTTGCTGCGGAGTCTGGACGACTGGCTGTGTTAAGACTGCTGCACTCTCTCCATGCCCCGATAGACAAAGAGGACTTTTGCGGGGACAAGCCCATACGGATAGCAGAAACATACGGACACCAGGGCTGCCTCCAGTTCCTTCAGCGGTATGAACCTATACATGATGCTCTTCTTGAGGTTTCTCCCATGTATTGTTTTTTTTTTGCTGTTAAGTTTTTTACTGTGCCTCAGCTGAATTGAGGGTCGAAGCTAAGGAGAAGGGATTATACAACGGTACCTATTCTGTTTTCATCTGTTGGAGAATGTGTATGATTGTAAAGCCCTGTGGGACTCAATTGTGACATAGGCTGATACAAATAAATTTGACTTGATTTTTGACTTGAATATACTAGGCCAGTGGCACAGTGGTTATCGCGGTTGCCTCACAGCAAGAAGGTCCTGGGTTCGAGCCCCAGAGTAGTCCAACCTTGGGGGTCGTCCCAGGTTGTCCTCTGTGTGAAGTTTGCGTGTCCCTGTGTCTGCGTGGGTTTCCTCCGGGTGCTCCAGTTTCTTCCCAAAGCCCAAAGACATGTAGGTCAGGTGAATCAGCATTACTAAATTGTCCCTAGGCATGAATGTGTGTGTGTGTGTGTGTGTGTGTGTGTGTGTGTGTGTGTGTGTGTGTGTGTGTGTGTGTGTGTGTGTGTCTCGGCCCTGTGTGATGGCCTGGCGGCCTGTCCAGGGTGTCTCCCTGCCTGCCGCCCAATGACTGCTAGGATAGGCTCCAGCATCCCTGCGAGCAGGATAATGGATGGATGGATAGACATACTAGGCTTAGGCCTAAATAGCTTGTTTAATTCTTAAACAGTTAACCTGAATTTCCATGTTTTGATCATGCATCCCTCTCTTCTCTCGCATATATACTTCATGATAAGACCACTATCACTTTTTCCTTTCAGCCTAGTGTTTGTATGTGGAAAATAAGTACACCTTGTTTTGTATCCTGTGTTGCAGGGCGGAGGTGGAATCCGAGGCCTACCGCAGGATGGCAGCCCATAAAGGAATTTCCACAGAGGACACAGACGAGGAGTGGAAGGAACAGGGAAAGGAAAGCCAACTAACACTGTCAAATGACACATTTTGTGGGAAATATGCGCAATCAAACTTGTATCAAAAATTGTAAACTCTGATAGAGCTCCATTTGAATTTGCATTCTGTGCAAGCGGGCATTTCAGTGTTGTACTGCATAACTTATGGTATTCCATATTTGCTGTGACAATATTTGTAAGTTTGAAGAGTTTATTACAGAGTGGAACAATGATTACAGACTTGTTAGATTTAAAAAAAAAAAACAATCAAAATAACATAAAGGCACAATTCTAATAGAACATCATCAAAAGAACGTCAGCTGGCATTTTAGACAGAGTAGGCCCGAATCTGAAATTCGGTGATGCCACAATATACGTCACACAGAAACTGATATTTCATATTTTCTTCTCCAGTGTGCGAAGATATGAAACCGATTTCATTTTTTCTTAACTGACTGGGCCAGGCTGCTTGTAGTCTCACTTTGTAAGGACGGGTACTATAGTAGAGAGGAGAGAGAGATGCAGAATTGATATCAGCTGTCAACAAGCGTCGCAGTTTTCTGCGTCAAGTAACTTAATACTTCCTCGTGCTATCATGGAAACTCACTTTCGCGGTGACCTGCAGAATGAGTGCATCTCGAACCTGTTTGAATTGAATAATAGTAATAAAAAAAAAGTTAGTGATTCTGAAGTGCCCCCTTGCTGACCTCGATCATTTTACTATGAGGTTGCTGTTGTAAAGATACTTTACCGTTTTATCCCAAATACATGTGGTCAGCAAAATGAAGAAACCCTGCAAATCATATGACACGTGTTAACCAAATAATAATGTTGTCCATATATTGCAGCTGATGTCATGAAGAGAATTCTAAGGCCATTCAGAGTTCTGTTGGGTCCCATGATGTGGTTGCTGCTCTACTGAAGTTCATGGTAGACTGCTCAAAATCCAGCCATTTCTTAAAGAAATTAATAATTGCTTACCCACCATACACTTTCTGCTTGACTTCATTTATACCAGTGGGTGGACGTCAGTGAATGAGTGACTACTACTGCTACTTTCGGTGACCGTTAGGGGTCGCCACAGCGGATCATGCATTTCCATTTCTTCCTGTCCTCTGCATCTTCCTCTGTCACACCAGCCACCTACCTGCATGTCCTCCCTCACCACATCCATAAAACTCCTCTTTAGTCTTCCTCTTCCCTGGCAGCTCTATATTCAGCATCCTTCTTCCAATATACCCAGCATCTCTCCTCCACACATGTCCAAACCATCTCAATCTTGTCTCTCTTGCCGTCTCCAAACCGTCCAACTTGAGCGGTCCCTCTAATATACTCGTTCCTAATCCTGTCCGTCTTCGTCACTCCCAGTGAAAATCTTAGCATCTTAAACTCTGCCACCTCCAGCTCCACCTCATGTCTTTTCATCACGCTAGTGAATGAGTGAAATCTATCAAAATAAAGTGTTGAATGAAATTCAACACTTCTTCTTTTACATCATGTGTGCGGCCGGGTGTGTGTGCGTCGTTTATCATGGGACGAGATGGCACCAGGGTGCACTATGGGAAGAAGACAAGCTGGCGGAGGCACTGTGATGCTCTGGGCAATGTTGTGCTGAGAAACCTTGGGTCCTGGCATTCATGTGGATGTTACATCGACACATAACACCCACCTGAACATTGTTGCAGACCCAAGTACACCCTTCATGGCAAACGGTATTCCCTGATGGCAGTGCCCTCTTTCCGCACGATAATGCACCCTGCCACACTGCACACGTTCAGGAATGGTTTGAGGAACATGAAAAAGAGTTCAAGGTGTTGCCTTGGCCTCCAAATTCTCCAGATCTCAATCCGATCGAGCGTCTGTGGGATGTGCTGGAAAAACAAGTCCAATCCATGGATGCCCCACCTCGCAACTTACAGGACTTCAAGGATCTGCTGTTAATGTTTTGGTGCCAGATACCAGAGGACACCTTCAGAGGTCTTGTGGAGTCCACATCTGAATGGGTCAGAGCTGTTTTGGCGGCATGAGGGGGACCTACACAATGTTAGGCAGGTGGTTTTAATGTTTTGGCTGATCGGTGTATATGTATACGGCCATCCATTAGCCAAGCCACTTATTCTACCCAGGGTCGCGGGATGCTGGTTCCCATCCCAGCAGCCACCGGGCGGCTGTGTGTGTGTGTGTGTGTATGTGTGTGTGTGTGTGTGTGTGTGTGTGTGTGTATATTATATACATGCACACGCACACTGATGAGTCAAAATATTATGACCACCTGGCTAATATGCTATTGGTCCTCTGTGTGTCACCAAAACAGCGCTGACTCGCTGAGGCATGGACTCCACAAGACCCCTGAAAGTGTCCTGTGGTATCTGGCACCAAGTCATTAGCAGCAGGTCCTTCAAGTCCTATAAGTTGTGAGGTGAAGCTGCCATGGATCAGACTTGCCGGTCCAGCACATCCCACAAATGCTCAATCAGATTGAGATCTGGAGAATTTGAAGGCCAGGGCAACACCTTGAACTCTTCATAATGTTCCTCAAACCATTCCCGGGCAATGTGTGCAGTGTGGCAGGGCGCATTATCCTGCTGAAAGAGGCCACTGCCATCAGGGTATCCCAATGCCATGAAGGGAATACCTGGTCTTCACTGATGTTTAGGTAGGTGTCAAATTGATGTCCACATGACTGACCGGACCCAAGGTTTCCCAGCAGCACATTGCCCATAGCATCGCAGTTCCTCTACCGGCTTCCCATAGTACCATCACTTCCTTGGGGAAACACTACACACGTACATGGCCATCCATGTGATCTACAAGGAAACGGGTCTCATTGGACCAAGCGACCTTCTTCCACTGCTCCAAGGTTCAGTCATGACACTCGCCTGCCCATTGTAGGCACATTTGATGGTGGACAGGGGTCATCATGGGCACTCTGATCGGTCTGCGGCTACGCCGCCCCATACACAGCAGTTGCAATCACTGTGTGTTGAAACACATTCCTCCTGTAACCATCATTAAAATTTTCTGTGACTTATGCCACAGTGGACCTTTTGTTGGTTCGGACCAGATGGGATAGCCTGCGTTTCCCTCATGCATTGATGAGCGTAGGGTGCCCAACACCCTGTTGCTGGTTTGTGGTTTGTCCCTCCTCAGACCACTCTCAGTAGGTACTCACCACTGCTGACCGGGAGCACCCCACAGGCCTTGCCGTTTCAGAGATGCTCTTACCAGTCATCTGGCCGTAACAATTTGGCCCTTGTCCAAGTCGCTCAGGCCTTTACTCCTGCCCATTTCTCCTGCATCCAACACGTTGACTACAACAACTGATTGTTTGCTTACCATCTAATCTACCCAGACCTTGACATGTGCCCTTGTTTGGAGAGCAACGTTGTTCGGTTCATCTGTGCGTGGTCATAATGTTTTGGCTCAAGTTGAATCAGTTCATCTGGACACAGCATTTATTGACGGATACGTTTCATTCAACTAAGTGACCTCTTCAGTCTCAACTGACTGCAGGTGTCCCCACCCTTATAAACAATACTGGCATAACGACTCAAACCAACGATCGGTTTCATATGCAAATTACCGTGATCATTAACTAGAGTTACAGTAGTCATGTGTACTAGTCACAGAGGACTAGGGAATGTTTGTGATCACAGCATTGTAAGATGGCAACAGATGTACTGTTAAGCCCCCTGGTTCAGGGATGGTCATTCCCTCTTCACCATCTTCCAACGCTGTGATTGCAAACATTTCCAAATCCTCTCTGAATAGTACACATGGCTATTGTAACTCTGGTTAATGGTAATGCCTATTTGCATATGAAACTGATGGCTGGTTTTGGTCGTTATGCCACTGTATTGTTTATAAGGGTGGGGACACCCTTATAAACACTTATGCCCCTTTTCCATGCATGGTACTGGCTCAACTCGACTCTACTGTATTTGACTCTACTCACTTTTTTGGGGGGGATTTCGTTTTCCACTGCAGACAGTATCCCCTCACGGCGAAGCCTCGCTGGTCATTTGTGGCGTGTTGACTATTTTTTTTAAAGATTTTATTTATATTTAAATATAAATAAATATACATATATTTTATTTATTTATTTGTTGTGGTATTTTCATGTCACCTTTTATTATCTGCTCAGCTCACTTGGAACCTCGACGGAGGTGGTACCAAAAAAAGTACCTGGTACCAGGTACTATCCCTAACTTTTGCCCAATGAAAAAACCAAAAAAAGTGAGTAGAGTTGAGCCGGTAGCATGCAGTGGAAAAGGGGCATAATTAGATGAGTGATGAAATGTTTCTCTCAATAAACGTTATGCCCAGATAAACTCACTCAACCTTCTTTCATTTTGTTACCTGGATTATTGAGCATGCATAAATACTAATAACAATAATAAGAAATTATATTTGTATAGCACGTTTCACTGTCAAAGACAATCTCAGAGTGCTTGACAGTGCATTAAAACAAATACTACATGGTTAATGAAAAGCTTTTCTGAATGAAAGTGTCTTAAGGCCTGTTTTAGAGGAGGCCAGAGACTGGGGAGCCCCTACGTTTTCCGGGAGGGTGTTCCAGAGTTGAGGGGCAGCAGAGAAAAATGTGTGGTCTCCCACTGAATGGAGCTTCATCCGGGGTGTGTGGAGGAGTAAGCTGGTACCAGACTGGAGATTGCAGGAGAGATTGTGCGGGGTGAACAGTTCTTTGAGGTATGGAGATGTGTTGCCGTGGATGCATTTAAAGGTTAATAGATTGGTTTTAAAGGTTATTCTGTGGGACATGGGGAGCCAGTGCAGGAAGCCAGAATGGGGCTGATGTGGTATTTCCACACTCTCATCAGGATCCTGGCAGTGCTGTTTTGGATGTACTGGGGCTTCTGGAGGCTCCTGCCAGGACTCCCGATGAAGAGTATGTTGCAGTAGTCCAACCGAGAGGAGACGAAGGCGTTGACGAGCTTCTCAGCATCAGCGAGGGTGAGATGGGATGGAGTTTGGCAATATTTTTTAAGGTGATAGAATGAGGTGTTGCAAGGATGTTTAATGTGGGTGTCAAAGGTTAGGGAGGGGTCAAACTTGATACTGAGGTTGTTGGTTGAGGAGGAGAGAGAGGTGGTTAAATATATATATATATATACACAGCAGCCATAAGAATTAGCAGGTACAAAATCATTTGTGTTTCAGATATTTGTGGATTAGCTGTTGCATATCACAGAAAGTTGAATCGGTTCATCTAGACAAAACGTTTGAGAGAAGCGTTCATCACTCCTCTAAGTGACCTCTTCAGTCTCAACTGACTGCAGGTGTCCCCACCCTTACAAACAATACAGTGGCATAACGACCAAAACCAATGATCAGTTTCATATTGTAGCGAATTCGGGGGACAACACAACCACAGGAACTGCCGCGGCTGGGAAGCGAACCCGTATCGCCCGCACCGCAGGAGGCATCGCTAACCGCTCGACTAAAGGGTCAGACCCGCCAGCCAGCGGCCAGCGTGTCTACTTATCCATGCACGATACACTATATAAATAGGCATGACCATTAACTAGAGTTACAATAGTTATGTGTAGGACGTCCGGGTAGCGTAGCGATCTAGTCCATTGCCTACCAACACGGGGATCACCGGTTCGAATCCCTGTGTTACCTCCGGCTTGGTCGGGCGTCCCTACAGACACAATTGGCCGTATCTGAGGGTGGGAAGCCGGATGTGGGTATGTGTTCTGGTCGCTGCGGTAGCACCTCTGGTCAGTCGGGGCACCTGTTCAGGGGGGAGGGGGCACTGGGGGGGAATAGCGTGATCCTCCCACACGTTACGTCCCCCTGGCGAAACTCCTCACTGTCAAGTGAAAAGAAGCGGCTGGTGACTCCACATGTATCGAAGGAGGCATTTGGTAGTCTGCAGCCCTTCCCGGGTTGGCAGATGGGGTGGAGCAGAGATCGGGACAGCTCGGAAAAGTGGGGTAATTGGCCAAGTACAATTGGGGAGAAAAATGGTGGCGGGGCGGGGGGCGACAATAGCCATGTGTACTATTCACAGAGGATTTGGGAATGGTTGCAATCACAACATTGTAAGATGGTGACAGATGTACTCTTAGACACCCCCCCCCCCCCCGGTTCAGGGATGGTCGTTCCCTCTTCGTGTAGATGGGCTCTTTGACTCCGCGTTCAAACCAGTGCTCGTCCCTATCAAGGATGTGCACATCCTCGTCTTTGAAAGAGTGGCCACTGGACTGTAGATGGGTGTAGACTGCAGAGTGCTGGCCTGACTCGTTAGCTCTTGTGTTGTGCCATCTTCTTGGATGACCTGCAGTCGGTTGAGACTCAAGAGGTCACTTCGATGAGTGATCAAACGTTTCTCCCAATAAACGTTGTGTCCAGATGAACTGACTGAACTTTCTGTGATTTCCTTACCTGGATTATTGAGCATGCATAAAGACATATTGTCGTAATAACACCATTGATGGAATATACAAAACACGTCATTTGTTTGCATATAAAGTTTCATGATTGTAGCTTTGAATATATTAATACTGATATCATGACCATACCTGGAATGAATTCAGCAAGATAAAGGCATAATGGATAACCAGGGTGATGGGTCCGTATGCAAGGTCGACAGCCAGTACAGCGAATCCAAGAATCCATGTGATTCCAAAAATTGGGGTCAGCATGACAACTGACTTCAGGATCCATTTGGTCGCGTTCTTTTCACTTTGAGGACCACTGATCGTAGCTGTTGAGAGCTCCAAAAGCTTTATGGTAACGACCACCATTGTGAAAAGATTGAAAGTTATGATTATTCCTGCTGGTACAATAAACGCAAAAATGGAACCTTTCATAAATCCTTCATATGTCAGCCAGCAGCTGTCAATACAGTGGTACGGGGTTTTGGCTTCCATATGTGTTATGATTGAGATTGCAACAATGACAACAGGAAATGCGTAACCCAGGAAAAACGAAAGTCCCAAAAATGTCTTTCTCCGAAGATCTTCAAAAGGGAAGACCGTTTGGTGAAGAAGAACGATGCTTAAGCTCAACATCCAAAAGAACATGGACAGGAAGGAAAAGTGCTTCAGCACCACAAAAACCCAACACCAGACGGGTGACTTCCAAAAATGAGACACGACTAAAGTCGAATGTGCTATCAGCAAATTCAGACAAATGTTTACTTGGGCTGTGTGTCGTAAACACAAGCCGCTTGACTTCACAACAGTTTTCCAGACAGCCAGTTCCATTCCTAGACACGTAATAAGTGAGATGATTGATATGAACAGTCCAATCAGGGTTAGCTGACCATCAAATGGGATGTCTTCTGGCTTTTTTGACATTAAGGTAGCAAAGGAGGATAGGTGATTACATGTGCAATGGGCTTCGTTGCTAGGCCCTCCCCAATCGCAGCCGTCAGACGACCATTGCTTATTAGTTGCATCCCATGATACACACTTGATAACGTGGTGACGAGGTCTTCTTTGTATAAGTTCGAATTTAATATTCACTTTCAGATGATGCGAATGATTTTCAGCTGTTGTCGTCACAACGATGCTGTTAGGCATCTGGTCGTGCAAGTTCGGCAAATAATTGGCCAGCCGTTGGAACCCTGCCGTTTTCACGGTCCCCAGATACGAGCTGTCCAGAGACACGGTGGAGTTGAACACTTTATTTTCACAACGAGACGCCAGGGTTTGAAGCTCGCATGCCGCTACTTCTGTGTTTTCCGCTTTCATACGCGTTGTCTCAGTGTTTGCCATGTCTGTCAGCTTGATCAGTCCCTCAACTGAACTCAGATATTTCTCAGCTAGTGTGTCATTGCCTTCCGTCTCGGTGCTCCACAACTTTTCAAGAGAGTTATTCATGATATTACTCGATGAGTCCACAAGATGCTGTAAAGAGATGACAGTGATTAACTGTTCACAGAATTAGTGGGCCTAATACCGTTGGTTTAAGTCAAGAAAAACTTCAGTATAGCCAACTGTATTCATGCCGCAAATGGTGGATAAAAACTTTCCAAGGTTGTGTAACGCTTACTTGCAATATTGTTGCTTCAAGTGAGTGCTTCAGATGTTCCACATTGAATAATATGGCAACTGATGCGTTCAGGTTGGAGTAAGAGTTGATTTGCTCCGCGTTAAAGGTGGCAGCCGAGAGACGAGAAAATACGTTTCTAGCGTTTTCATTTACCGTCCCAAGGCCTTTGTTAAGAAACTGTAAAAAGAGAGGGGTTTTTTTTTCAGGTTTTTTTTTTTTTGAACGAGAGCTCGATATGCAAATGAAGGTCTTGTTCTTAGCAGCTGTATATCCATTTTGGAAATCAAAACCTAAAAATCATTATTCATTAAATCTGAAATATGGCAAACACCAGTGGCAGCTGGCCCCTTCAAATATCAAGAGATGAAAATCTACTTAAACACGTTAAATATAGTTTAGTTGTGTAATGCAAATAATGATGAAATAAAAGTGTTCTTCAGTCTGTGAGCGCCTGTCAGCAGCCATTAAATATTGGTTCAAATGGTATTTGGTTGATTTCAGTCTGAATACATATACTTCCTGGGTGAGGGGCGCCGGCCAAACGATACCTTATCTAAGCCCTCAAACTTGTGGCAAGCAGGTGACCTGAGGCTGCTGCCTGATTGGTTTCTTCAGATTTTCCACAGTTTGCAGTTCTGTGCGCCCCAGACACACCCACTTTTATTGGCAGCGAATTGGTATTGTTTTAATGGTTTTTTTAGCTAATGTGATTGGACAATTCTCGTGGCTGTCAATCATGTTCACACCCACCACGACGCCTCATCTCGACTGTCAATCATCCACCATCTACAAACCCTGATAAAATGTATAGGCTACATTGTCCTTAATAACTCTGTGACTGTGTGGACATTAAAGCAGCTTGTTAGGTGTGCTGCAGCAAAGTAAATTGCGCCCCCCCCCCACACACACAAAAAATTTTTTAGCATCAGCCGCCACTGGCAAACAGTATGCAAAAACCAACATCACTGGGGAATGTAGTACTTGAGTTGCGTAGCAGCTTTTGAACATTTTGAGTTATCAATAATTTTGCGAGAGCACATGTAATCTTGCAGCTTGATTGTTGATTACTTTCAACTTGTGGATATTTTATCATGGAACAAATGATACATTCCTAAATGAGATGCTCCTAAATGCTGGTTATGGATGACAGTGTTAGGAGATAAAGGGTTGGCTTACGGCTGTCTTTTCCAGGATGTCGTTCAGGTCCTTGTCCACGCAGTGAGATTTCTCTATTCCCCACATGTCATTTGCCAAACATTTCCTCACTCGTTCCCCTACACTGCCATGGCATTGCAGTCTAGCAGAATAGCCCGCCTTAGTGTCGGGCCAGTCAGTCTCAGCCTTACAAAAATTACTGGGTTCTGGTTGGGAAGGAAAAATGAATTATTATGAAGGGCAAGTTACAAATGCACTGGTATCATGACTTGTTCAATTTGATTAGAGTAATACAGTATTTCCAGGGTTGGCTCGATGTTTGAGTGAAAAGCAGGTTGAAGAAGACTGCTTCTGATTTTATCGATGTTAATTCCAGCAACTGAAGTTTGTGAAAATCCATGCATAAAACTTTGGAATCTGCTACTACTACTACTACTACGACGACATTCGGCTGCTCCCGTTAGGGGTCGCCACAGCGGATCATCCATTTCCATCTCTGCCTGTCCTCTGCATCTTCCTCTGTCACACCAGCCAACCTGCATGTCCTCCCTCACCACATCCATAAACCTCCTCTTTGGCCTTCCTCTTTTCCTCTTCCCTGGCAGCTCCACATTCAGCATCCTTCTCCCAATGCATAAAACTTTGGAACAATCATTTGAAATCATGTCTCATATCATGTTCTGTGATATGATATTATTTCTACATTGGGCGTAAAATTCTATGGGTAATATTTTTGGCATTCCTGAAGAATTATTTGGCCTTGAACTCAGTACATACTGGGATAAGCTCCAGCAATCCCCATGGCCCTGACCAGGATAAGCAGGTATAGAAGATGGATGGTTGGATGGATGGATGGAGCAAGTATCATATGACTATCAAATGTTTCCAAATATGGTCATATTAATAACCTCAGCTAACATTTACTAGTCACAGCCATAACTTGGGCTGGCATTTACTAGTTGTGTGTGTGTATATATAGGTATATAAAATCCCTCCATCCGTTATCTTAACCACTTGTTTAAGAATTAAACAAGCTATTTAGGCCTAAGCCTAGTATGTCTATCCATCCATCCATTATCCTGCTCGCGGGGATGCTGGAGCCTATCCCAGCAGTCATTGGGCGGCAGGCGGGGAGACACCCTGGACAGGCCGCCAGGCCATCACACAGGGCCGACATACACACACACACACACACACACACACACACACACACACACACACATTCATACCTAGGTACAATTTAGTAAGGCCGATTCACCTGACCTATATGTCTTTGGACTGTGGGAGGAAACCGGAGCACCCGCAGGAAACTCACGCAGACAGGGCAAAACATGCAAACTCCACACAGGACACCCTGGGACAACCCCCAAGGTTGGACTACCCCGGGGCTCGAACCCAGGACCTTCTTGCTGTGAGGCGACCACCATAATAACCTCAGCAAACATTTACTAGTCGGGTTATCAATATGACATGAAAGTTAACTGGGATATGACTGAGTTTTGATAGCTGTGTTATTGATATGACTAGTAAATGTTAGCTGGGCTAATTTACATGACCAGTTAATGTTAGCTGGTGTTAATTTAGATGAATGGTAAATGTGGCGAAGGTAAGGATTTAGGTAGAGTTACACATATCACCCATAGCTATGCATGTCTATTCCAATGGCGTTGAAACATACTGTAGTATATGACGTTGATTTGGATTGTGGCGGAGTTATTCTGGCCTCTCCTGTTAATAAACGCACACGTGATGCGCGCTGGCTTTTTCTCGTCCTTATTCTTGCAGCTGACTTTTGTTTTGGCGGAGTAACTGTAATTGGTCGAAATCGCTGTAAAAAAGGGGAAAAAAAGATTAACTTTTCACAGGAATGTCAAAAGGTCAAAGTGCATACCAGGGTTTACCTCAGAAAGAACGAACCGTCACAAGCTTCGGGTGCACGAGAGCAGAAACCTTACCGGAAAGTACTTCGGCCTTGTTGCCCTCAGCCGTCCAGTTCACCTGGTACGTTTCCAAGCTGTCCCCAATGTCACATTGGACCGTGACAACCACCGTCTGCGCCAATTCCTCCTTGCAGCGTGGGAACTGTGGCTTACTGCTCACACGGATTTGTGGCAGGACTGCCACATCCAGGTTTCTAGCCGCGGTGTGGACAAGGGTCACATTCGCAACAGGTGATGTAGGAGCGAAGACGCACTTGACCAGCCCTGGGATGGAAATGGAGCTCACTGTTAGGATACCGCCATCAGAATGTAATGGCATTGTGTGTTGGCGTACCCAGATCTGTCATCCATCGTGTGTTGTACCCATAGAGTGCTTGGCTGACTGAAGAGGTGACATATTTTAGAAATTATTTATTCCGAAAGAAGAATTGCAAAACACAATAGGGAGCCGGCTGGTCCTAAATGGCTTTACTGGTGCGGGTGTTAACTGC
Organism: Lampris incognitus; assembly: GCF_029633865.1. Taxonomy (NCBI): domain Eukaryota; kingdom Metazoa; phylum Chordata; class Actinopteri; order Lampriformes; family Lampridae; genus Lampris; species Lampris incognitus. Next base: position 10,357,767 of record NC_079226.1, read on the forward strand.
CAACTAAACTTGGAGCAATACAAATGACAATGTAAAGCAATATCAGTACACTATCAAAATCACAGTATTATGTCAAAATCTCAATATTTCTAAATACGGTAATAATCATGCATTCAGTCTATTTCCAATTAAAATCAATAGGCTAATAGGATCACAATAAACATAAAATAGGCTGTTGTTGCGTCAGGTTAGCATAGCGATCTATTCCATTGCCTACCAACACGGGGATCGCCGGTTCGAATCCCTGTGTTACCTCCGGCTTGGTCGGGCGTCCCTACAGACACAATTGGCCGTGTCTGCGGTTGGGAAGCCGTGTGGGGGTATGTGTCCTGGACGCTGCACTAGCGCCTCCTCTGGTTGGTCGGGTCACCTGTTCCGGGGGAGGGGGGGGGGCTGGGGGAATAGCGTGATCCTCCCGCGCGCTATGTCCCCCTGGTGAAACTCCTCACTGTCAGGGGAAAAGAAGCGGCTGGCGACTCCACATGTATGGGAGGAGGCATGTGGTAGTCTGCAGCCCTCCCCTGATGGGCAGAGGGGGTGGAACAGCGACCGGGACGGCTCAGAAGAGTGGGGCAATTGGCCAAGTACAACTGGGGTGAAAAAGGGGGAAAATTCCAACAACAAAAAAGAAAAGTGACGTATTCGTAATTCTCTGTTTTATATGCCACACCAGTAGAGGGCGCTATCCTGTCTACGGTTGTCGGGGATGATCGGTTGACTGGTAGAATAAAAGCAGTTCGTAAATTCACCAACCGCTTGGGTCACTCGTATATTTTGATTTCTACACATATTGATGTAGAAGTTTATACCAACTATAGCAGTCGGTCCATCCCCAAGCTATAACAAATTGACGACAAGTTGGGCAAGCCGCTGATGCTGTCGGATAACGCCCATGGAGACGAGCTGTCAGAGGACCTGGACTCGTTTCTGACAGGGAGCGCGGGGACAAATGCGAAAATGGCGGCGCCAGTCGGACACGTGGATGTCTGACGAGCCCACGAAACGATGGTCGACGTACGTCGAAAGGTTTGAACGTTTTGTTGATGCCAGTGAAACTCCTACTGTGAGACGAGCAGTAGTGGATCTAGAGATTTTTTCCTGGGGTGCCAAAGGGGTGGCAAGACTGTCCCAGAGGTGGCAGCTGCCACCCCACGGGGATCAATAAAATGATTCAAAATCCCCCCAAAAAAAATTTTTTTTGCCACTCAATTTCCTTCTTCTCTCTCTTGCTCCTTCTCTTTCTTCTTCATTGACTTTTGTGGCAGAATCACATTTCCGGTGCGGGCACCATTGTATCGGGGATGCTTGGCAGTGAAGGTGGGTTAAGATGTCAAACGTGGCACGTCTTAAAATGGTAAAAAAAAAAAAGAGATGTACAGCCAATTGAAGGTCGAAGGGTCCATTCCCAACAGGCACATTTGCTCTTAAAATGCCGTTAGCCCGACTCTCACCTTGCTGGGTCGTCTGGAAGTCAGTGTGTATGAGTGTAAGCTTAATGCCTATTTTGTGAATACCTGTTCAAAATAGTAATCACCTGCCCAGATTTCAGACGTCTCCCTGAGACTCAGCTTCGCCTCCCTGCCTGTTGATGTAATTTCAGACTCGGTGCCATTAGTTATTTGATGGACCCTGCCATCCGTGGTCGTCAGCGTCCACTCCACCACATTGGGCCCTATGTCCTCGTTTACCCAACATGTTATGATTTTAGGGCTTTTAAAAGGCACGGGGTTGTCCAGCGTGGACATCTCGACGAGACCTGCAGGCAAAGGAGGGAGAAATGACAGGTTATAGGCCTAATATGCTTTACCTAGAGAAGACTGTTAACGTCTTGAGCGTTCGGTGTCCGTAACCTGACAGCATCTCGTTTTTTTATTTTTCTTCATGAAAACTTGTCAAGGCGGATGACAATACCCATAATACAAAACAGTGCAGTCACATGACAAAGCAGCACATCTCTGTCGACAGAAGGCCAATCGTCAATACCCAAACAAAAATGACAAATTTTAAAAAAAACTTCCTATATCTTGTATATATTTTATTTATTATTCTTTTTAACTTTTATCTTTACTATTTACTGTTAATCTTTACCCCTTGCACCAACATGCCGAGACAAACTCCATCTATGTTCTCGTACTTTGCAATACGTACGTTTCTGATTCTGGTACCGTTGAAGAGCTTGAAATCGACTTTGCATTTTGGAGGCGAGGGCGGATGTCTCATCCTGATTTTATGAACCACATTAGGAGTTTAGATTTGTAATACATAACAGCAGCTGACCGAACAGAAGGGACACAAAGCAACTGGAATTTCCCAGATCTTCCCGACTGAAATGAAAAGACTTGTCCCTAATCGATAATATGTCGTGGGGCCATCCTGTTCTGTGATCTCATAGACCCCACATTTCCTTTCGATTTTACTAATTCTATTTGCTTATTTGCAGTGTTGGAAAGGTGTGGTTTTTTTTTTATATGTAATAGGTTACAGATTACTAGTTACTCTGTTCTAAATGTATTAATTTAACTATTTTAATTATTTCATCAAGATAATATAACTTGTTACTTTTGATTACTATTCTAACAAATTTTTTAAACTGGGCAATAAAGCCCAGCCCTAAAAAGTCCCAATTTTCCTACCAATGCATGATCAGTATAATGGGGTAGGACTAGAAAAGTTCTCAGCTTCTTACCCTTTTTGAACATGATTGGTATTATTTGAGTTGCTTATATGTTGACGTTGATTTTGTTTGTTTTTAATACTTATGTTTTCTTTAACATGTTCAGTATAATTGATTGATTGATTGATTGAAAACAGATTTAAACCAGGCAGTGCAAGCCTCACAAGTCTCTGTGGACTTTGATGTTTGCGGATGACATTGTCATCAGTAGTGAGAGTAGGGTGCAGGTTGAGGAGAGCCTGGAGAGGTGGAGGTATGCACTGGAGAGAAGAGGAAGGAATACATATGCGTGAATGAGAGGGAGGACAGCGGAATGGTGAACATGCAAGGAGTAGAGGTGACAAAGGCGTATGAGTTGAAATACTTGGGGTCAACTGTTCAGAGTAACGGGGAGTGTGGAAGAGAGGTGAAGAAGAGAGGTGCAGGCAGGGTGGAGTGGGTGGAGAAGAGTGTCAGGAGTGATTTGTGACAGAAGGGTACCAGCAAGAGTTAAAGGGAAGGTTTACAAGATGGTACTGAGACCAGCTATGTTATATGGTTTGGAGACAGTGGCACTGATGAAAAGACAGGAGGTGGAGCTGGAGGTGGCAGAGTTGAAGATGCTAAGATTTTCATTGGGAGTGATGAAGAAGGACAGGATTAGGAACGAGTATATTAGAGGGACAGCTCAGGCTGGACAGTTTGGAGACAAAGCAAGAGAGGCAAGATGGAGATGGCTTGGACATGTGTGGAGGAGAGATGCTGGGTATATTGGGAGAAGGATGCTGAATATGGAGCTGCCAGGGAAGAGGAGAAGAGGAAGGCCAAAGAGGAGGTTTATTGTTGAGGGAGGGCATGCAGGTGGCTGGTGTGACAGAGGAAGGTGCAGAGGACAGGAAGAGATGGAAACGGATAATCCGCTGTGGCGCCCCCTAACAGGAGCAGCCGAAAGTAGTTGTAGTAATAGTAATAGTGTAAGCCTCACAACAGTACTCAACACTGATTGCTGTCAAACTTTCAATAATAATAATGATAATAATGGATTACATAGTGTTTTATCTCAATACCCAAAGTGCTTCACATTGAAGGGGGTAACTCACTTCAACCACCACCAATGTGTGGCACCACCTGGGTGATGCATGGCAGCTATTTTGCGCCAGAACGCTTACCACATATCCGCTTGAGGTGGAGAGGGAGGAATCATGGGATGGATGATTAGGTGGCCAGATGGAGAGAACCAGGTTGGGAATTTTCATATTTGTTTTTTAGTAAAAGGTTTTCAGAATGACTTGAATTATGATTGGAATGTTTTGATTTAAAAGCACAACAACCAAAACGAAAATTTTTTACTGAAAAGAATATATTCGTATATAACCCCTTTGTAATCGCCAACATTTTGATTAGTAACAGTAATTTGATTACATATTTTTCTCAGCAACTGTAATGGATTACAATTGCATTTGTTTTGTAACGTAACGCTGTTACAAGTAACTAGTTACTCCCCAACACTGCTTATTCGTTCTTTTTAAAGTTGCAATCATACAGATTAGCTTTTCTCTTTAGCATACTGACACCTACAGTAAGAGAGCAGTATTGCAGTGGTGTTTAATCAGCAAATCAAAAAGCCAAGTGAAAAAAAAAATTGACATTAGAGAACACAATACTTTGAATGGTCTGCAGTTTCATCTAGAGATGGATGTCATATGACCTTTTTTTACTGTGGGAGGAAACCAACAGACTCCCAGCAGAAAGGTTGAGAGAATGAAACCCAGGAATATCTGACTGTTAGGCAAAGTTGCTAACCGTGAGTAGCCATGGTTATCTCCCACATATGATCCAATAAATTATTAATTAAAGTACATAGATTCACCTGTTGTCTCCAGTGAAAATGTTGAATTCAGTTGATTTATCAGGATTGCTGTTTTTTGCGCCAGTGACGCCATTAACTGAGCCGATGTATCAACAATCAGTTCAAAGTGTGCGAGAACACTTCCACGACTTCAACGAAACAAAGATCAGGCATGCAATTAATTACATATTTAAAACAAGATAGCAGTCAAATCAACAGAAACTGTATATGTGGTTTACAAACCGGCATACCTGAACTTGGTTATTATCAGATTATAAAATGCAGGGAAAGTGCTGAATACCGGTTTCATCTGGAAAATAACAAAAACATTGTCTGATTGAATATGAAGGGCCAACCTTGAGCACACAAACTGTAGTGACTTAATGAACATCATCGCTCCTCCACTTGCTGAAAGCAGCCCGTGGATGACTATAAATCCACATAGTAATTCCTTAATAAATCTGCAGTTTTTCAGCCCAGACCAAAAAAAATGCAAACATTAGCTTACCTTTCGCTTTCAAGTAATCTATCCTGCATCATTCATACCTTCGTTAGCAATTTAGTGCTGAGCGTTTTAAAACGATGTGAGGTTGGGTCTTCCAGATCGTCGTCAAACCACTCTTGGATCAGATTAGCTGTTCCTGTGATAGTAACTGTAGAGGGAAAAATAGAGTTTAATCATTTGGAACATGCGCACAGCTTTAAATTCCTTGGAGTCCACATCAGCGAGGACCTCTCCTGGACATTAAACACCCAGGCCCTTGTGAAAAAGGCCAACAACGCCTGCATTTCCTGAGGAGCGCCCGTCTATCCCCCAAAATTCTCACCAACTTCTACCACTGCACCATAGAGAGCATCCTGACCAGCTGCATCTCAGTGTGGTACGGCAACTGCACCTCAGTAGACCAGAAAGCTCTGCAGCGGGTCATCAAGGCGGCCCAGCATATCACCGGTACCCAGCTCCCAGCCATAAAAGACATTTAGCACAAACGCTGCCTTCGAAGGGGTGTCAGCATCAGCAGAGATCCCACCCACCCCAACCATGGACTGTTCTCCCCCCTGCCCTCTGGGAGGCGCTACAGGAGCCTCAGAGCCCACACTACCAGGCTCAAAAACAGCTTCTTTCCACAAGCTGTTGTCCACCTGAACCTGGCCACCCACTGAATGTCTAAATATGTTTACACTTGTGCTATTTTTATTTTACTTATTTTTAGCTTTTAGTCTTCATGTGTCTATATCTTATGCTGTGTTTGTGTTCGCTATGTCTGTCTTGCACTGTTTGGCGAAGCCGCAGAGCTCATTTTGTTTTTACACATGTGCCTGCACATTGTTTTTAATGACAATAAATTGAATTGAATATGCAGTTGCACATGCACACAGACAATTCACACACACACACACACACAAAGACACATACTTACTGACATGTAAGCAAACACAAATGGCCTTCCAGACACACATACACACAAACAAACATTCAGAGTTAAGTCAGTTGTGTACCTCTGGTTTTCGGCTCACACGTTTGCGGGGATTCTTTCGGGAAACTGCAGTGGTGGTCGTTGGGATGCTGGCAACAGGAAGGCTGGGACTCACAAACCTGATGGCTCCAGGTATATTCATCCAGACAGACACACCGAGCCTCCTCATCAACAACTCTACATTCTTGTATGAGGGGGAAAAAAAGCAATCAGTGGTGACTGGCCAGTACAGGGCGCTGGGGCACCGCCCCCCTCAAATAGGAAGAGATGAAAATCTATTTAAACATGTTAATTATAATTTAGTTGTATAATGCAAATAATTATGAAATAAAAGTGTTTGTCAGTCTGTGAGCGCCTGTCAGCAGCATTAAATATTGGTTCCAAATGGTATTTGGTTGATTTCTGTCTGAATACATATACTTCCTGGGTGAGGGGCGCTAGCCAAACCATACCTTATGTAAGCCCTCAAACTTGTGGCGAGCAGGTGACCTGAGGCTGCTGTCTGATTGGTTTCTTCAGATTTTCCAAGGGCCGCAGGTCTGTGTTGCCCCAGACACTCCACTTTTATTGGCGGCGAACTGGTGTTGTTTTAATGTTTTTTGATCTCGTGATTGGACAGTTCTCATGGCTGTCAATCATGTTCACACCCACCACCACACCTCGTCTCGACTGTCAATCATCCACCGTCTACGATCCCTGATAAAATCTATAGGCTACATTGTCCTCCTTAATAACTTGACTGTGTGGACATTAAAGCAGCTGTCAGGTGTGCTGCACCAAGGTGAATTACGCGCCCCCCCCCTGAAATTTTTTTTTAGCGCCAGCTGCCACCGCAATCAATCAATACACAGGTAGGCGCCTTTTTAAATGCTTTAACCCCATCATAGCCCACTATTATACACTGAATATACATACACACTACTGAATCTCAACCTCTCTCTCTCTCCCTCTCCCCAGATACCATGGTAATGGAGAATACTGCTCTCTGATTGGCTGGAGGGTGTGCGTTAAAACCATATAAATACAAATGTAACCATAGCAACACACTGAATTCAAATTAACTTCGCGGCAAACTGTTGCTTCATAACCTTTGCATTCTAAGTCCAAAAAGTGAATGTTTTTATTTTAATTTCTTGGTATGAGACCATGGAATAAGTGGGATAATCAACTCCAAGGTGTGGGTTAGAGGACACCTTGGAGTTTTGGTGACGAACAGTGTGCATTTAGTGCAAGGCCAAAACACTCATTTGGTGTGTTGATGATGGTTGTGGAGAGTGCTGTCTTAACACGTTGGTCCAAAATCTCCCATAGGTGTTCAACTGGGTTGAAATCTGGTGACGGTGAAGGCCATAGCATAGGATTTACATCATTTTCATCCTCATCAAACTATTCAGTGACCCCTCGTACCCTGTGGATGGGGGGGGGGGGCATTGTCATCCTGGAAGAGACCACTCCCATCGGGATAGAAATGTCTCATCATACGATGAAGGTGATCACTCAGAATAACTTTGTTTTGATTTGCAGTGGCCGTTCCCTCTAAAGGGACAAGTGGACCCAAACCCATCCATCCATCCATTATCCCAACCGCTTATCCTGCTCTCAGGGTGGCGGGGATGCTGGACCCTATCCCAGCAGTCATTGGGCAGCAGGTGGGGAGACACGCTGGATAGGCCGCCAGGCCATCACACAGGGCCGACATACACACACACACACACACACACGTTCATACCTAGGGACAATTCACCTGACCTACATGTCTTTGGACTGTGGGAGCCCCCGGAGGAAACCCACGCAGACACAGGGAGAACATGCAAACTCCACACAGAGGACGACCCCCAAGGTTGGACTACCCCGGGGCTCGAACCTTGGGTGACCGTGCTAACCATTGCACCACCGTGCCGCCTTGGACCCAAACCATGCCAGCAAAATGCCCCCCCACAGCATAACAGTGCCTTGCAAAAGTATTCAACCCCCTTGACAGTCATCACTAATTTCTGGATTATAAAAGATACTCGCACATCTTTTCCTGAACAATATTATTTTTGTGAACCCATAAGATCTAACAGCCTGTTCCCAAAGCCAAAATAATCCCCGTCTTGACGGGCAACGCAACAGACTGCCACACCACCCGGATGCCCTTTCACCGTATATTTTTCAAGTCCTAATAAGAATAAAAAGTACCCACCGCCAAGTCATTTTCCATTGACTTACTTGAGAAACAAAGGGGCTTCTGATATTGGATATTTCAAACAACAGAAAGTGGACCGGTGTGTTTATAATGTCTGATGGCGGTTTACTTGTTGTCATCGTGAGGTTGTCCACCCGCAGCGACGTATCGACCGCAGCAAAATCCTTGAACCTTTCATGAATGAGTTGGATCACACTGTCCTCCACCGTCAGCACAGCGTGGTACACCTGCGTGAAGCTGTCTGGGGTACGGAAAGCACAACGCAAACCAGTGACGCCTTGAAAGATGCAGGTTAAAGAGCTCGCGTGTAAAAGCACGTGAGCCCGGCGTGTTGCGTGTAATCGAGCCCCTTCACAGAAATGTTGCGTTAGTGGTGGCTAACTCAAATAGCGTTTCGTTTTACTCCCCGTGTATTTAAAAAAAAAAACCCCAAACAAATGTAAATTTACCTTGCCCACAGGCCTGAAAAAGTGAAGAAGAAACCAGTCAGTCAAACACGTTAACGCAACGACAT